>NC_141017.1:24572031-24906092 GCF_052327205.1 Somniosus microcephalus | reverse complement strand
TGAAGTCCCATCCTCCTCACTGTTCACTATACTTCCAAGTTGTGTGTCATCTGCAAATTTTGAAACTATGCCCTATACTCCCAAGTCCAAGCCATTAATATATATCAAGAAAAGCAGTGGTCTTCATAAACCACTGTATACCTTCCTCCAGTCCGAAAAACAACCGTTCACCACTACTCTCAGTTTCCTGTCACTTAGCCAATTTCATATCTATGCCGCCACTGTTCCTTTTATTCCATAGGCTTCAACTTTGCTGGCAAGCCTATTATGTGGCGCTTTATCAAACACCTTTTGGAAATCCATGTACACCACGTCAACCGTATTGCCCTCATCAACCTGCTCTGTTACCTCATCCATTGCACTATCGCACCTCATTAGAGTAGCTCTGGATCAATGATTTATATAGATAGCTGGCATTTAGTGTAGGGTATCATCCTGGAGGTCACAGCGGTCTTCAAATTTCACCCAAAATGTCTTTTCTTCCAGATTCCATCCTGTCTACCACTGAATAAAGAAAGCATTTACATAGCACCTTTCATGACCTCAGGCCATCTCAAAGCACTTTACAGCCAATGAAGTACTTTTGAAGTGTAGTCGCTGTTGTAATGTAGGAAACGCGGCAGCCAATTTGCATACAGCAAGTTCCTACAACCAGCAACGTGATAATGACCAGATAATCTGTTTTTAGCGATGTTGATTGAGGGATAAATATTGGCTGGGACACTGGGGATAACTCCCGTGCTCTTCTTCGAAATAGTGCCATGGAATCTTTTACATCCACCCGAGAGAGCAGACGGGGCCTCAGTTTAACGTCTCATCCGAAAGATGACACCTCAGCAAAGCACTGCGAGTGTCAGCCTAGACTTTGTGCTCAAGTCTCATATGACTAAAATACTGACACTCAGTCATGTGAAAATGAAACTCTGTTGTTAAGGAAGGCCAATTTGTGTTCCATATGTGACTAGGGGCCTTTACAAAAAAAAGGTTCACAGAATATGGTCAACCGTGTTATTGCTCATCCCTACCTACACAGAGGTGGTGATGGTGGCCTGCCTCTTCTGCTACTTCAGAGGATATTAAAGAAACAAACACAGACTAGGTAAGTTTTTTTTATTAAAAGAACAATGTGACAGCTCACAAATGATTAAATTCTATTTCACACCATGCTACAGTGGGATTTGAACTCAATCTCTGGGTTGCTAGTCCAGTATCAAACTACAGTACTATACTGCCATAGCCTTGTGATGGGAGTGTCTGGGAAAGCACTAGTTCCAGCAGCATAGCCTTGAAAGGAGGTTGTGAAGTTGGCAGTGCTGGGATCTGATTATTGCTGAAGTGCGAATCAAAGTCCGGTCACAAGTCGCCACAACAGTCCGACATACTCACTAAATTGACAAAATGGCTTCTGAGAATTTCCAGATCTCACTGAAATTGCAGACTGGTTTCTCAGCCTGAACTGCCCGAGCTGGGTCTCTATTCAGTTCACACAATCGAGTAAGCTTACTTGTTTGTTAGTTTTCTGTTCAGATGAATCCACACCACCAGTTTTGTACATGCAGGTCCTGATCCCTCAAAATCCATCAATCAGGGAGCAGTCTTCTGCAGGTCAAGCATTTAAAGAGCTCAAGTTGAAATCAGCTATGTGCACAAGTTCAGAAGAAAAAGGTGGTGAGCGGTGTGCCCACTGTATCACAAGGGAGCCCGTGGGCAGTACTTGGCCCATGGACCATGCACTGAATCCCCCTTTTTCCAACTGGCACAGCACTGTCCTCTGCAATGGGGGATCTAGCAGAGTACAGGAGCTCCATATTTGGGTGAAACGGAATACAGATTTGCTGCACAAGGCATACATGAGTAAATTGTATGCTCTGTTACTGTGCATCAGTCTCATCTCCTTAGGGCACCAACTCATACTGGGATACTTCCCAGTGGTAACAGCACGTGAGGCTAGACAGTGAAGGTTTACCATGGGGGAAAGTTTTACCCTGTCCTCACTTAGAGCTAGATTTTCGTGGAGCCGTCAGGCGGGGTTTCAGGCGTGTGGGGGGGAAATCCCGAATTTGGGGGTCCTGACACCATCCCGCCCCACATAAGTTTCAGGGGCAGCGGGTACCCGCCCTGCACTGGGACCCGTCGAAACCAGGCGGGAAGGGATTAGTGCTAATTAACTGCCTGTTAACAGGTAGTTAACAGGCAGTTTTTAGCCCAATCCCTATTTTGAGGGGTTTCGTGTGGATTTCCCAACGGCTCCAAACCACGCCAGGTTAGAGCAGGCAGGCCGTCAGGTTGAAGGAGTTGGAGGGGTCGCGATGTCGGTGCTCAGGTGAGTGATGGGTGCATGAGTGTAAAGGCAAGTGTGTTTGGTGTGTCTAAAGTGTGTAAAGAACTTTAACTTACCTGTACTTTCCTTAACAGCCTTTCTTCCTGTAGGCACCGGGAGCCCATCACTCAGCCGGCACTTAAAGCTGAACGGCTGCGATCTGTGAAAAGTGACAGCCTTCAGCTTTGAGTGCCGGTGAGAGTTCTAACGGAGTCTGCGCAGAATGACTCAGGTTAGAACTCAGGCTGTCAGTGTTTCACAGCGTCAAACAGCTGTGAAACACTGATATTTCATTTGTCAAAAACGCTTGACAGATGAAATTGCTGTCTGTGACGTCACCTGTTGCCGGGTGGCTCTTAATTGGCCCGCTGGGCGGGCTCAACAAGGTCAATCAAGGGAAAAAAAATCACACGGACTGGCCGGACGAAGTAGGCGGGTCAAAAACCCGAAAGGGGAAGTCCCACCTTCTTCCCCGACAGGTTCGGGAAAATCTACCCCTTAGTGTCCACTTTACAGCAGAGGTCATTGAATAGAAATCCTGGAAACCATGGCCAATTTCTCTCACCCAGGGACACTGGAGCCACCCATTTGTCTATTCTGGAACTATGGCTGAGCAGTGATTGAACCTGCAAACCATCCTGGCCCGTGAAGCTCAGTACCACAGGATAAGCCTATTTACTCATCTCAGCCATCAGTTGTGGCTCTAATCATAAGGGCACAAGTTTCAAATATCAGTGGCTGTTTTGACATCACTAGTCTCTGGTGGGCTAGTACTCAAATACTACACGCTGGAGGCGACTTAGTCATCCTTTGGAAAATGCAGGCCACAAGTGATCTTGGTTTGCAGAGACATAGCTTATGGCTGATCACGGATCAGCATCAACAACAGCTATAGAAGAGACCCTCCCAAGAACATTGTATTCTCCCATTTGGAGTTAGCAGGGGAGGGGTAAAAATCAAAGATCACTCACAAACCACGTCATATTAGTGTTTTATTTGATAATTCATGTATTACAGGATTATGATTTTTCTAACATGGTCTAACAATCTCATGTCGCTGTAATAAAATCTACACACAACACAGATGAACAAAGGCCTACCCATTCTACAGAAACATTTTCTAGATTACACTAAAACACTAAACTACATGTTGGTAAAATCCTCTAGCAAGGGTTGGATCAGGATGGCTGTAAATGGGATAACCAGAATAGTTCAGGGTCAATAAGGCGCCTCATTTGTAGAGTAGGAGGAGATTTTAAACCACAAAAGTCCAAATGCAGAATAACAATTCTACCCGATGCATTGCACCAACTGTGCAGGGAAAACATTTACAAGGGCGGTCTTGCCAGAGTCCAGTTCGACAGGCAAGTTACAATTCTCAAAGTATTTGTTCATAGCTCGCTTACTCACAACCCCAGCTGCAAGGACGACAAAAAAAGGAACCAATTAGGGGAGGATAATCTCAAACTTTCAAATGGGATTCACATTAGTAACTCTGAACTGTTCCATTCAAGTTTCACCAGTTACACTGCCGCCTGCCCAGCTAATCGCGGATCAATTATCCTTGCCGTCAGCCATCGCTGTGATAATTTATCACATTAAACCCTTACCCATTCTAAATTTTGTTTAAATCCTTTTTACTGTAGAAATATTCTACAAAAGCTGCCTAATCGAGGAGGTCAAGGCTACAGTTGTTGAAGTCATGCCTGCTCTGTAATACTCAATTAGGGATCACACTGACACAGGATTGCTGGCACAAGAGTTCGCACACCTTGTAGAATTACAAGCTGCACACATTGTGCCAAGATTCAGCAATCGTTCACTCCAATAAACCTGACAATACACTGCGAGTGTTCCTTCAGCTGTGCACAGTCAACGACTCACTCGGGCCTATATAGTTCGAGAGCTCCACACTGCAGAACTCCAATAACTGACCATCACACAAGAAGTATTCTCTATATATTGAGCAGAGCTTCGTGGATCCGAATGGGTGCCAATGTCTAGTTTCAGGCTTGTCTGAATATAAATGTTATATATTTTCCCCTTCCCATTGGCATGGGTTAAGAGGTCAAACAGAGTCTAAATCAGACAGCCCTTAATAGACTAATGGTGGTTTGACTCATCACAAGCACTATGATACTGTTTGATGGCCAGGCCAGGCAAACACACAATGGCGCAAAGCAGAGATGTGTGGTTTCAGAGTAGAAACATTAAGCATCAAACAGCCCAAGGCCACCTAACTGTACAGAAGTCACTCCAGGGCGCAAATAAAGACAAGCTAGGTCAGATGGGGATTTAACTAAAAACAGAACCCCAAGATAAAGTCACAATCCCACAAATAATCCCCTGGGAGTCTGGAGGATGTGTGGCATCAACTGAAAGATCCTACAGCCACAATAACTGATCGATAGCTGAATACCCCTCATCAGATCAATCTGGACACTGCGTAGGTGTGGCTGGTCTCTGTATACAGGCACTCAATAGAGTCATGCACAAGACTAGAAACTCAGGTCACAGTTGTTTGGGGTGTGTGTGTGGGCAGAGAGACGACGATCGTCTCACCCACCAGTCATTAATGGACGGTACCACGGCTCACTTGGGGGGTGCGTTAGTCGAGGCACCATCCACTTCTCTCGGGCTCCTGCTCCCGTCTGTGTGCAGTGCTCACTCAGCATGCACGAAAATCCAAATGTTGTGTTTTTTGGGGAGCTGCAGTAATTGATTCTTTTGTGGGGGGTGGGGTAGAAAGAAGTCATATATGGCTCAGATTTCTCTTGGACTGGAAAGCAAGGGGGAAGGAGGTGTCTTATACAGAGGTAATCATATACAGTACACAATGAACATTTTGAGATTGGGTTCATAATTTAGCATGGGGGGGGGGGGGGGGGAAGTAAAAAACAAAAAAAGTTATTGGTACAATTAAGGAGGGGGGGGGGGGGAAAGAAAGAGACAGAAACTAAAAGAAAACAATGATGGTGCTGGACTGTTAACATAGTGAAAAGAAATCCAAATGAACTCATCTGACAACCCTTCTACAAGAAGTTTTGAAAAAGGGTTAGACCCGAAACGTCGATTCTAATTTCTCTCCACGGATGTTGCCTGGCCTGCTGAGTTTTTCCAGCATTTTCTGCTGTTATTTCAGATTTCCAGCATCTGCGGTATTTTGCTATCCTTTACAGAGGGGCTCGCCAATCAGCAGAAAGTTTGCAGCATGTTGCTCCAAACTGCTCCCCGTGCTTTGTTTCAACAGCCAGACACTAAGCCCCCAGTCCCAAGCAACCACCCCAGAATCAACTGGCTGTGGGCAAAGGGGTGGGAGGGAGATGATTACAGAAGGTGGTTCACTTCATTTTTTGGGGGGGGGAAGAAGGGGGTCACAGGACCTTTCTTATCACCTTCAAAATAATCATCAGCAACTGTGTGCAGTGTTTCAGAATGGAAGTGAAGAGTTACTTCAGATTGTGCTAAGCGAGATGCAAACGATGGAACAGAATCTTCCTCCAGACGGCACAGAGTTAACACTTCTCCCTCCAAAAATAGGAATGAAGTTAAAGGAATATTCACATCATACATCACTGCTGCTGAAGTTTGTACAGCAATGCTTCCATGCTGATAGACTAGATCCCACACTTCCTACAGTCAACGCTCCCCGACCACTCTCTCCCCAGGGCTTACTGGAACAGTGCAAGAGACCTGTAACTTACAAGCACTGTAGATGCAAATTTGTTAGAATGACCCTCCATAAAACAAGCCTGGGTCATTACTGAGAGTGGGGAGAGAGAGAGGGGAGGGAGAGAGAGAGAGAGAGAGAGCGCACGGGGGGGGGGGGGGGTGGGGAAGAGAGAGAGAGAGAGAGAGAGAGAGAGAGAGAGAGAGAGAGAGAGAGAGAGAGAGAGAGAGGGAGAGAGAGAGAGAGAGAGAGAGAGGGAGAGAGGTGTTCTGTGGGTGTCGAACTTTAAGCTCAGGTTAAAATATGAAACCTACGGTTCCAGTTGACAAATCACTTCACACAAGTGGAAAATTAAACATCCGCTTGGTAAGCAATGAAGCAGTCACCTGCACAGAATTAAACTAGAATCTCAAAAAAAAGGCACCCATGAGCTCCAGAAGCTTTGTAAAAATGGGCCAGAAATGCCATCAGTCTTCTGTGCATGAAGCAATAGATAATCCAGCCATTGGCCAGACATCCAACGCCTGCAATACAAGTAAACTCACTCTGCACAGAAGCACAACCAATACCTCTCTTTCCCTCTCCCCATGTGTGTTTGATGAAGGGCTCTTGCTAATTGTGTCATGTACTAGATTTACACCTGAAATGCAAGTAAAGGAGCACCTCCTACCGGGTACACCCTCAATTCCTGTATTAAGGCATCATTCAAGGAAAAGAGATGACTTAAGACAAGGTTTTATTACAGATGTATTCTCTTTCTCACACACCCTTAACATTACTAAAGCTATAGCTGACCCGTTCATCCCAACTCTACCCTGATCCTCAATACTTTAGGTCACTATATCAAATACAGAATTGCCAGAGCACATCAGTGTGTACAGCAACTTTGCTGAACCATACAGGGAAAATCAATACTTTTTCCCCTCTTCATCACTGCCATTCAATTGTTTGTGTTGCTGGAGATATATATATTTATTTTTTTGCACAAAGCAAAAGCAATACTGAACATTTAAAAGCTGAAGACAGCCAAAGAACTCACCAGAGCCAGGGCACATGATTTTGGAAAAGGAAAGGAACCAGGTCGACTTGCATCCTCGCCTCAAAGTAAACCATCTTGTACGACAAGACACCTAGAATCTACAGTCAATCCGCAGAGTTTAAAGACATGCTTCCTTCTATCAGAGATTGCCGCCAGCAATAATACAACTATTTCAATAGAAATATACAGACATTGTTGCGAGTGACAATCAGAAAATGCTGGAAAAACAGCTTAGTTCCCTGTATCTGATAGAAAAAAGTGAAGTTTTCATTCTCGGCAATCTGCAGATTTGGAAGTTAATCACAGGAGGGTGCGCGCAACTAGAATTAATTTATCTGGAGTGTGGAGTACAAAATCCCGTACCCTAACCATGGTGTCCTACTACTAGAAAACACCCCAATTCAGCAGCATCTTTTTGATATGTATAGGGAGGGGAAACCCCAAAACAGAAGTTTGCACTAAAGCAGTCAGACCTGTTTCAGTGCGTGTATGGCACCTACCATTCCAAGAGCAGTGGCATTGGTACAGGTAGCGGAGGTTGCCCTACCTACCGCCATTGCAGTTTCAAATCAACCGCGTTCAAAATAGCGTCGGACACGACGCACTGAGAAACAGAATTGTTGGAAACAGAAAAGGCAAAGATGTAGTGGTGGCCGTCAGTTCCTCTTTAATATAAACGTCAGCATGCAAAGCGTTACCAATTCCCATTCGTGTTGGATTCAGCGAGGAGATGGCCGGTTCACAGTTGCTCTCACACTGTTGAGCAACAGATTTGGTGCCGTGCTGTTTTCAGCCGCTCCACACCACAGGTTCTACCAGACTAGCACTGCTGGCTTTTGAGGAGATCCTGCAAAATTGTCAAAAAGGAAAAAAAAGGCAGGCAGGCAGACAAAAGCAAACCAGACAGGGACCAAGAGGAAAGGAAACTCAAAAATATTCATATGCCCCCTCAATTACTGCAGCTACACAGCTCACACCAGCTCTGCAGAACACTGCTCCTCTGTAAAATGAACCTGGAACTTCTCACCAATTACAGGTTTCAAAAGGAGTTGGGAAGAGCATTTTCCACACAGTCTATTGGTACTTAAAGAACTCGCCTTACTTTAAAAAAAAATGAAAAAATGTCTAAATATCAAAAACATTTGGAATATTTAGTATGTTCACACTCAAACTCAGTGTTCTGTCATTTTCAAAACTTCTAGTTGACACTCTCCGTTAATCGAAAACCCTCAAGTGATCTGTTTATTTTGGGAGGGTTAGGGATAACAGAGGACAGCGAGAGAGAGACAAGGTCATACCAGGTAAAGAAAGCCTCCAGTTAGCCATCTGCCCCCATCACATGGACACATCTATACTGGAAGGTGTGTTGATATCTACCTGCAGCAGCACTCTGACATTAAACTACTGAGGAAATCTATTGACTACAGACTCTAATCGCAGGATCAGACAGCATTTATTTTACCACCCCCATTTTTTAAATATATAAAACTTTACAAGTCTGGTATCAAAGAGTTTTGCATGTTTGTCACTTCCATGGCAAAAACAAAACACACACACACCCTCAGGCTTAGCTAAATCCATGGACAATGAATTTGGACAATTCGTAGAGATTGGATTTTTTGGAGAAGAAACAATCTGCATTTGGTTTTTTTTCCATCTCAAAAGGTGTCAGTTCAAAAGGTCGGAGGCAGTGTCATGAACTCTTAGCTCCCATAGTGCATTGTGTTGGTGCTTATGGACATTGGAGAAGCCATGGAGATGGCAGGCCCGCCCATGGTGAACTGACTGTTGATTGGATAGTGGCTGCTACTGGCAATCACTCCACCCTGTCCACCGCTTGAAGACCCTAGCAAAAACAGAACAGAACAAAGAACAGCTGTGAACACAGGGTTTTCTAGGCAAAAATCCTTAATTTTAAAGGCAACCCAATCCTTTTGAGTACTAATGTCCTTCACCAAATT
Source organism: Somniosus microcephalus (assembly GCF_052327205.1). NCBI lineage: Eukaryota > Metazoa > Chordata > Chondrichthyes > Squaliformes > Somniosidae > Somniosus > Somniosus microcephalus. The sequence goes on along the minus strand of NC_141017.1, from coordinate 24,897,102 downwards.
TCAAAACACATCCCCTTTTGCAGCAGCAACCTCGATTCAGAGAGCTAGCTGGTTGCTCAAGCAGTAGGGCTGCTGGACTCCCAAGCTAGTGTCCCCTCCCAGGACTGTCTGCAGCTCTCAACCCACCCACTCACTTTGGCTGTGCCAGTGGATGGGTCAGACAAATCGCCCGACTAAATAGGCCACCCCACTTGAGCCTACAGACACAGCACTGAAAACAGCCAGAGAGAAGAAGCAAGACTGAGGCAAACCAGCCAGTCAGGGGAGAAGATGGAGAGAAGGCACCAGTGACAGCACATTCCTTTACACTATTCCCTTCAGATAAACATAAAAACTTAATCCCACATAGGGCTAAGTTTTCAGTTGATGTATATCTAGCATATAAATTTGTTCCCATCCATGTGATACTGTTAACCCCTCACTAGCACAAAGCTAGATTTAGGATTCAACAATATGAAGCCCAGATGGCATCAACCTAGATTTTTTTTGAAGATTTTTGTGCCAATTTTCTCTTTTCCCCTTCTCCTGAAAAGTTGCCTCCAGCTAAGGTTTGATTCCATAGGCATTGGCTGCTCTCCACTACCTTGCTCGAGCAGGCCTAGACAGAGTGTCCACAGGCTAGTTAACCACAGGGGTGCATGGAAGGAGAGAAGGATTGACCTCATAGCCGTTCCTGTTCTCACTGGCATCGCACACTCATTTCCAAATGGGGTCACTTCAGAGTGACCAGGAGCAGGAACCGTGGTCATTTGCCCCTCCCTAGTCCAGCGGTCCATTGTAGTACCCTCCCCTCTGGTTTTAAACAAAACTGTAACACTCATTATTTAAAATACACAAACTACATGCAATTCCCCCCCCCCAAAATTTTTAAGCAAGTTAGTCACAGGAAATAGCAACATTTAGAGAACTCGATAACCATGAGGTTGTAACTCCACATGGTAACTGGCCAGTGAAAAAGTGAAAGTTACAGGGTCAGACACTGCAGGGATGCTCATTAAAAGTTAACCAAAAAAAAATGGAAGTTCAAGCTTTGAAATGTTGAATGCAATTATTCAGTCTGTGTTGATCTCGTCTGAATGAGGCAAACCCAGTCTAACATTATAGCAGGGTTTGGACACCAAGGCTAGAGAGATGATGGATGCAATTAGGTACGGAAGGATCAAATACGCAACACTTCCCACCCTCAAATCAGTTCTCGTGTATTTACCCCGTGCAAAATTTGAGTTTGAGCAAAGTTTGCATAAGCCAAGGAAACAAAAAAGTCAGCCATCAATAAAATAGATTTCTAATCGGCTTCACTTTCTGCCCAGGAACCCTTTCAAGGAGTACTTCTGTAATAAATGCGCAGACATGCAGTCTGCTGCATGGGTCACCAGATTGAGCACAGGTATTTCATAATTTATTTTAGAAAGCTGGGAAACCAAAGTCCTGCTGGATTGTGCTTTGGTGCAGAAATACTGCTGCAGTCTCAAAGGGTTAAGGCAAGATAGCATTTCTCTGAACAAGTTGACAGAATGATCCTCTTCCATTTGGGTTAAATTAAATCCTTTTAATCCCAATCAGATGCGCAGTGTACAGTGTGTGCCAAGCTTTGCCACTTGAGAAATGATTGAAGGTAAATGAAGAGTGAATCTCGAGAGACCAAGGGGGGTTTAAACAGAGTGTCTAATTAGTCAAGGAAGAACTCATCATGTGTACACCTCCCAGGGAGAGTCAAACTGTAATGTAGCTTAATGCTGGGGCCAGGGAGAGAGCTGGTGTAGATTTATAACCAGGTCCTATTGTATCAAAGCAATGCAGCTATTAACAGCACCATGAAAAACAAATTAAGAAATCTAATCCCGTTTCTGACAATGGTGCAGGAATGCGACTGTAGTCCTTGAAGAGCACTAAAAGGCAAGGAGACTCTAAGCTATTTTACTGGTGCATCCAATTGCAATGAAGTTGCATAAACACACACAGTAATGTGCCTGTAATAATCAAATTATTTTGCTAGTGGGGAGGGGGGTGGGGAGAGATGGCAAAGGAGGGAAAATTTCAGCATTCAGCTTCAGTGCCACGTCAGAAACTATTAAATTGCATATCAGTCCAGTGTCTCAAATATCACCCGAATGCAGGTCCCAGTAGTAATGTTAAAAAAAATAATTCTCAGCGGCCCATAGAATCACGGCACAGTGCAGCAGTAGGCCATGCCAATCAATTCCTCTTCTGTACCGTTAGCTGGGGGGGGGGGGGGGGGGGGGGGGAAACCACTGCAAATTAACCTCAACATTTTGATTAGGGAGGGAAGAGGAGGGGGAAGAGTATCTCCTACACACATGATCCCTTGTTATATGGCAACTTTAAAAGACAACCTTCTAGTATTTGACTGGTTTCATTGTTGAGGAGGGTAAACTGAAGACATCTTTGATGGTTGAGTTGGTTTCAGATTTTAAAGGTCGTGCCCCCCCCCATGTTTGGAAAGGCTGGAATGGTCCAGTTACTAAAATGGCAAGCAACGCTACACCTCATTTTATTTTCTGTTTTTACATCGAGATGAATTCTCTAAGCCAAAAACAAAGATTTGTGTGTTAAAGACCCTGTGCTGCCATCTTGTTTGTAAGTATATAAAAAAAAACCACCCATGATAGACTACCGTTCGGAGGACCATGCCTTTTGGACACACCCATATATAGTTTGTTTTCTGTCGCTGTTGGAAGCCCAGGCTCTTCCAATAGCGACGCACATACCCACAGTGAGCTACGGGAAGACACAGGGCCTTTAATCAACACTGCATAGTTACCAGCATGCTATGAATCTTACTGACAGAAATCCGGCTCCAGGCACCTGTAGCAGCCTGCGGCCAATGGAATTCCTACAGGGAAGGGAGTCTGGAAGATGATGAGCCATGCGGAGAACAAAACAATCCCATCAACGTCAAATAGCCAACCTTACAGCCAAGATTCCAACTCAAAAGGCCATTCTTTCCTCTTCAGGGGATTCAGGGGACTGAAGGAGTCAAAAATGGAGAAAGACTCGACTGTACTGATTTTTCTGGCATTTCCAGGTCTCTGGCAATGCTGTGTAAGCAGAGGTTTACCAGAGTTTACCAAACACACCAGACCCATCGAGTGGCAGAAGTTGGCACTTCATGATTTTTTATTTTTTATTTTTTTAAAAAGCACCACTTCAGATAGCCTGGAATAAGTTATGGCATCTGCAGTTTCAAGGATCCCCTGGGAGGGTTGGAACTATAGCTGTAACACTGGAGAGCTGGTCTGCATCACAGAGGAGAGAGAGAGACACACACTTGCACAGGGAGATCAACTCAAATTTCAGAGAGAGTCACAAAATGCAAAATGCTGGAAATACACAGCAGACCCAGCAGCCTCCATAAAAAGAGAAAAGGCGAGTTAACCCTGCAGTTTGATGAATGGTCTACCCCGGAAATGGTCTTGTCCCTGTTCAGGGGCTGGCAGAACTGCTGTGTATTTGCGATACTTGTGGTTCAAGATAAAATTAAAAGCCCAAGGTCACCACCAGTACGGCATTAAGTGGCAGGGGTGATACGGCGACCAGCGGACAATCAGAATAAACCCCAGGCTTCAATCAGTGTTACTGACCAAGGCCTAGGAAATGGGGTCTGACTGGAAGGAGGAACATTTAGTGTTCCATCACATGGGAGATTACCCAATTTGTGTTTTACTGCATGGTTGCACAGATCAGAAGCAAAGACAAGCCTGGTTGCCAAGACAGGCTTCAGGAAACAACCATGCATTGGGGCATAATGTAAAACAAGATTCCCGGAGCCTCTGTTCATCATGAAAAGGTTATCTCAACATGGACATTGTCTGGAGTCCTCCCTCCCCAGCAGTGTACAAGCATTTCAAGGTGCAACCTTTTCAGCTTTCTCAATTGGATGCACAGATTTCAAGTTAATTACCTTCTATCTAAAGCAGGATTCGACAGCATGGTCCTGCCCCTCCGCCCAAAGTCTAAAACAACATCGCTGCCGTTCTCTAAGATGTGGCACTTTTGGTCTCCAAGTAGATCATCTGAAACTGCAGCTGTTTGGACCATTAGAGGTCTAGCACCTCAATTTAGAGACAAGACCATGCTTAAATGGGGAAAAAGAAATATTGTAATTTTTTTTTTTTTTTTTGGGCAGTGTTGCAGGGATTAACACGGACGCCAAAACTTGAAGCTCACTGGTAGAGAATGCGCAGTTACACTCGCGACACAGCTTGCACCGTGCTCAGATAATGCATTTAACTATTCAACAATTGAAAGTTCAGTTCTCCCCTGTGCAAAGAGCATCCTTTTGAGCAGACCAGCCAACCCTTTATTGTACATTAGGCTCCTGGGTGTAGTCTGCTCATCCCAGAAGGAACTGGATTGGCTACAGGTTGCTATGGGTGCCTGGAGCCAAGCAGTTGAGTTTCCATTGGCAAGTTTCATTCCACCGGTCAAGTCTCAGAGGGATTCAGGGCCATGTCTTTACCCTGTATAAATCCTGTGCTCATAATGGATCCCAGTCTCGAGTGAGTGTGATTCACTATCCCAGTGTTGGCTGTGAAGAGAGGAGGAGAGAGAACCTTCCAGTAAAATACAACAAAGGAAGGGAAAAGATCCATATAAAAGAATAAAGCTCATTCCTCAATAATGCATCATTAAAGTTCAACAATGTTTGGTGCCAGTGCTGTGATCACCAGAATGCCCACAGCAGTCAGACTAGTACAACAGAATGTTGACAACATGCCTAGATCATCAATAAAAGTTATGGTTAGACCAGGATTTCAATGTGGTGAGATGGAATGAAATACCCTCGAATTTCACAGGCAGTAATGGGAAGAAGGCACTCCAATTATACTGGGCTTGGATCATAATTTCAGGGCAGTGGGCTTGCTACAGTGGAAGGCAGATCTGTACTACAATATACCCAGTCCATTGGAATCACTCAAACAGGATTGAATTGCAGCTTTCAAGTATCACACTTGTGCACGAGGGGGTTCGGTATACTTGCAATGCTGCACACTATGGGAAGCGTAGAAAACCACAACTTGATTCTCACTTGCCAAATTCAGGTGTGAAAATTCCACCTCTCCTCTTGCTAAAGGTGCCGATTCTTTCTGGGGTACGGTTCGACAAGCACAGACCAGACGAAACCTGGTATTTACTCACACACAGTAAATCGAGGCAACCACACATTTTCCCTCGACATACCCTTGTTTAAGCAGAGGTCACTTCTTCTGACTTCTCTGCCCATGACTGCCAATAGATATGAGTTAGACAGTGGCTATATCACAACTCTTCTCTCCACAGCAGTTCAGAGATGGAATGCTTAGCTATTGTGGCCTGCCCATGGCCAAACTGGTTAAATGCAACCCAACTTTGCCAGACAGATTTTGGATTGGGGGGGTGCGGCTGAGGAAAAAGAGACTTAAACCTTCGCCAGTCGTCTTTTTAAAAAAAAACAATAACCTTTAGGTTAGCAGTGTGCCAGCACAGCAGGAAAAAAACACACATAAAACATGCATCACCACATTGGTTACAACACATTCTGCATTACATTGTTCCTGAAAACAGGATTCTTAAATACATAGAACGCCATGACAGTTTATTCCTTGACCGAAGACAGGAGACAGTGATATCACTGATGCGCACAACAAGATAGGAACAGGAGGAGGCCATTGAGCCCCTCGAGCATGTTCCACCATTCAATGAATCATGGCTGATCTGCGACTTAACTCCATATACCCGCCTTTGGCCCATATCCCTTAATACCTTTGGTTAATAAAAAATCTACCCGCCTTTGGCCCATATCCCTTAATACCTTTGGTTAATAAAAAATCTATCAATCTCAAGATATCACAGGTATTAGCGTAGTCACTATCCAAAACTATGCCTGCCCTGGGGGGTAAGGTACCAACGGAGACGCCGTTCTTAACATTTTAGTGGAGTCTTTTTAAAAAAGAACCCTATATGCAAACGGAGGTTACACTGACCCTATAGGGGAGGGGCGCTGCACTGACCCTATAACCAATAGGTTTCTCACTTTGTGTAGAATAGGTTCTGGCCTATCCAAGTTCAATACAAAATTAAAACAAAAAAGGTGCAGATTTTGATTCAGGGTCACATGGCCACCCCCGGAACAATAAAGGCTTACACCCCTACATTAGTTATTTATTTTGTACTTGGAACACAGACCGTCGACTGCTCTGAATTTTAAAAACGCGAGAACTGGGGTTATTCAAGAGGGGCAACAGAGGAGAATAAACTCAGGAATTAACGGGGCGGGGGAGAAAGGGAGATGGGTTGGGGTGCTGTGTAGTGTGGTTGGAGAATTGGTTCTGTACTATTTATACAGCAAATGTCCTGGATTAAAATGAAACATTGTCACACAAAGTTATTTCAGTTTCTCCTCTCCCCCAAACTAAACCAGGCAGTCTGACACTTTCAACAGAACACGACGAGAGAGCAGGGATCAAGACACTGGCTTCCATTTACTTTCCTGTCCATCAGTCATGTTGAAAAAGCACAGCTATCAGCAACACCCAAACTGAACAAATGCCAGGAAAAAGAGAGATTCACTAAAGAGCACCATAAATTGGCCACTGGTCTTTGCTAAAACCAACATCACCAGATTAGGAGTAATCTTCTCTTCCTCCCCCACTCAAAACAAACTGCAGTCATGTGCTTACAGTTCCAAATTACTGCTGTAACTACAGCCTACATTATGGCATGTCAATCTATTGCTGACATCAGAACGCCAGTTCAAGATAAGGGAGGCCATTCAGTCCATCTAACTACAGGAAGCTTTGAGATATCTGGCACCGACGGGACCGAGCTGTTGCCGTCCCATCAAAACTGCCGGACAAACCAGCGCTAATGTTAAAACATACGGAGCTTTTGAGCTCCGTATCTAGCAACAAACCCTGCTGCTTAGCAACAGCTTCTAAACAGTCGGCCGTACCTTGCAAGCGTCTATGTAGCTAAGCAACAGCTTCAGCTAGACCTTGCAGAGCTTGACTGGTGAAAAAAAAGCAACGAAAAAGAAAAAAACCTAACGAAACGGCTCCTGATTTTTGCCAGTGGATCGAGCATTCCAGACAGTTAACCTCCGGATAAACCAAAGTTTCCTGTAATCCTTTTAAAGAAAGCCAAGGTCTCCCCATCACAGCTCCAACAGCCTCCACTTCCTATCCACAACCATTCCAGGTATCCTCACTCTGAAATGCTTCCCGACACCTTTTACCACTTTGTTTCCATGCCCCCTTGTCCCAAGACGTTTGTTTAACTGGAAAGTGTGCTCTGGATTAAACTCCCTATTGCATCACCAAGCTTTGCATTTTATCTAACATGCTGAGTGGATCCTTTAAGCACCCCAATTTTTTTGTTAAAAGATGATTTTGATTTACTTTAGCTGCACTGGAATATTTCGCTGGTAGTAGGAAGCGTGTCAGGATCCAATGCTAAAACAAACCAGTGCCAGGAAAAGTCAGAGAAACTGTCCAAAAGCTAAATTTGATACATATTCTAGTTTATATTACATTTATAAACAGATGATTCACTGCTGAAGAAACTAGTTCCACACTACTTCCAGATGGAGGCGATTGGTGTTAGACAGAAGTGCCAATGAAGGTACCATTAAAAAGTCCCTTTAATATTTTGCCCTATAAATGTGCAAACCTCCCCATCCAATGATAGACACCGTGTGATATGGAAAGGCTCCATCTCCTCAGTGCTGGGGCAATAGAGCAGAGGACAATATTCCTCAACTCTCATTTCATTGATGAGCAGAATGGGCGGTGCAGTGGGGATCATGGCACAGAACCCAACCCCCCAAGACTACAAGATGAGTGGATAGAAAAAGCCAGCAACAGCCTACACATGGCAAATTAGTCCATCAGCTACATAAACATAGGCAGCACACAATAAAAACTAAAAGGAGCATGAGCAACAACTGACTGCTGGATTAAGAAAGGTCAAAGTGGGTGAAACTAAGCTAACCAGTGACCAGCTACACAAAGATGTACAAATTTCTCAGTAATCCAAATTTACAAGGTAGATTTACAAAAATGATAACAAGAACAGAGCGAGTACAACTATCAGAAAAGACTGAGCAGGCTGGGGCTCTTTTCTCTAGAAAGATTCTGAAGGGGATTGACAGGGTAGATGCGGAGAGATGGTTTCCGCTGGCTGGAATGTCTAGAACTAGGGGGCACAGTCTCAGGATAAGGGGTCAGCCATTTAAGACTGAGATGAAGAGGAATTTCTTCATTCAGAGAGTTGTGAATCTTTGGAATTCTCTACCCCAAAGGGCTGTGGAGGCTCAGTCGATGTGTATATTCAAGGCCGATAGAGATTTTTTGACTCCAGGGGAATCAAGGGATATGGGCATCAGGCAGGAAAAGTGGAATGGAGGTCAAAGATCAGCCATGATCTTATTGAATAATGGAGCAGGCTCGAGGGACCGTATGGCCTACACTTGCTCCTAATTCTTGTGTTCTAATGAAAAGACTGAGTTGACTTGATAGAGGCCTTTAAAATTATGAAAGGATTCGATAGGGTAGGCATATAAAATCGGTTTCTGCTAGTGGGGGTTGGAGTCCAAAACTACAAGATAGTCACTAATAAATCCAATAATGAATTCAGGAGAAACTTCTTTACCCAGCGGTGAGAACGTGGAACTTGCTATGAACATGGAGTGGTTGAGGCGAATAGCATAGATGCATTTGAGGGGAAGACACGAGGGAGAAAGGAATAGAAGGATATGTTGATGGGGTGAGGTGAACTAAAGAGAGAGTGGAAGGAGGCTCATGTGGAGCATAAACTGGTTAGACCGAATGGCCTGTTTCAGGGTTGTAAATTCTACGCAATAATAAAGGCGAATGAATGCCCATCCTACACTAGTGGCTGCAATATATCTGTTAAAATGGGACATCTGTAATCTACACTCCAGTAATGCACTTACTTTCAAAACTTTTCAGTCAGAGATGCAGGGACACGGTCCTGCCTTTTCTTGTAAAAAGAAAAAGTGGCACATATGGATCTGGCTAAATTTGAACTGAAGCCCAGGGGTTCGAGGACAATACACAAACTCAAGGAACTACCTGTCCATTTTTCGGCTTTGATCAGCAGGTCACTCACCAAGTTATTTAGCTTGTATTTCACAGAGGGCTAGCTCCTCTCATTTCCCTCTGGGTCTAACTTAAGTACATTAATGAAGGGGTGAAAAGATCCTAGGGCTAAAAAGCTGCAAAATGTGGGAGATCTTTAGATTACCGCCTGTTATCCAAGAACACCTAAAATAAAAGTTGCTCAGGTCAGTAAAGTAGTGAAGCTTTAGACCACATCCACTGTTTAATGGTGCAGTACCTTTAACAACTGGGACGCCTCTGGTCAGACATTAGGTATCACATGGGTGCACAAAGTCATCCAACTCTGCCCCCTCCCACTAATACCAGAGAGAGACAAATGTGATTACTCAGCATGTTTAACATGTCACCCAATCGAAGACTGTCACTGGTCTAGCAGGGTGGGCCAATTTAAAAATAAAAAACTGTTCAACACAAGACAAGGACAGGCCTCTAGTTAAAGATCAAAGGTCAGCTTCCCTCTAAAAAAAAACTAGGCTGCAATTAGTTAAAACTTTGACCTTTAACCTAATACCACTGCCTCAACCATAAATCAATGCAGTCCAGGATTCTTCCTCTGCTCCCTTCATACCGTGTTCTAGAAATAGCCCTACTAAGGGAAAATGCTTAAAACATCCAGGGAGTGCAAGTATGAGTAGATATGCATATTTAATATGCTCATTCATGCACTCGTGCAGCACTGATTGAGGTACAAGTCAACAGGAATTGATGTGGAGGAATCCATTTAATAGGAAATATTTATTTCCAATAAACCCACAGGCTGCAAGAGTGTTAAATAGACACTTTTGCAAACACCTGGCAGCCTCACATGTTTACGCACCATTATAGATTATCTACAGCTAGGACTCTCCCCGTGTGAGCTGGCCGTCATGATGAGGCGCAGGATAGACATTAGGCATTTTCCTGTAGTGAGGTGGGCACAATGAGAGAGAGAGAACCAGGCTGGATTATATCTTACAACGGGATCAGTAGAACATGGATCTTTTGCCCAGCCTCTTTCTCTTTAGAGGAGGTGGAAGTGAGTTGCAGCTAGCCGGTTTATTTTCAGTTTAAGATGAAATATTACCCTTGCAAGTTACTTTTGAACCCTTGCCCAACCGGGTCTCCCATTCAAGGCCAGAAGGCAGGCAATCTGGACCCACGCCCCCAGAAAATACAAACAGCAGTTCAGGAATGACTCCTCCTTTGTCTCACACCATCCCCAATCCCGTGGGGAAGTATCTGGCCGCTTCAATATTTCCATAAAAGGTCTTGGGTCAGCATTATTGGCCAGGGGAACACGGGAGTCTTGTGCTGGATGAGATTCCTGAGCAATCTGGCCATGGGAATGAGGTGGAAATTTTTCAGACACCGTATATTTCAGGCTGACATTATAAAAGTCAGAGTAATCCTTCAACAGGATACAATTCAAGATGGGTTCTAAATATACCCTGCAAAACACTAGTGCACGTGGGAGCAAAATCCAATCACAAATCTAGGGTTTGTTTTATCCTATTCAAATCTAAAGCTAGCCAAATAGTTATAAACCTGCAGGCAGACGATTGGGCAACTGGGAAAGAGACAAACAAACTCCAAACCAAAGTATAACCTCCCGTACCCAGGAGGTCAGGATCTAGAAAGTGGCATTCTACTGTGATGACTTGGCATACTGGCTCCCCTCCGATTTAGAATTTGCCTCATCGCCACATTAGGACTCCGAGTGACAGAAATGCAAACACAAAGTGCGCCAAGTTGAAACTTGGCACCTGTGAACTAAGCTTCCACCCGGAGACGGAGCTCCCAAAGACCAAATTTGCTGCATTAATTTGTAGGAGAAAGGAGAAACGTTTGTCACCTGCCGCCTTGGGTGAACACGTGCTCTTGAATCAGAACACAGGCGAGTGCCACTTAAAGGCTTGCAGCCCCTTTGGCTGGAAAGCCAAGATAGCAGAGGAGGGTCAAGTCAAATTAACAGAGGAGGGTTACGTTAAATTAACAGCTCTCCACAGATGCTGCCTGGCCTGCTGAGGATTTCCAGCATTTTCAGTTTAGATTTCCGGCATTTGCAGTATTTTGCCTTTTGTACGTTGAAGTTAATTTGGTTTGGAGTTTGATCAACTATGCTCGGCCATCAATGTTCTCTCGCAACCTTGAGAATTCCTACAACCGTCAAAACTGCTGAACAGGAGATTATTCTGTACCTACCTAGTGGAATCAGATTGTTGTGGCTGACTGCAGATCCACTAGCAATTACATTGCTCAGGTCATATGCTGTCGGGACTCCTTTAAAAAGCAAAAAGCAGAGTATCATACATTCCATTGTTGCCCATCAGCAATGGCAATTTAGCAGGGATTATAAAACATCAGCATTAGATCACACAACAAATTCATTCCATCTATATCTCAGCACACGGAACTAGCAGCATCTCACTGTACACGGTTACCAATTCCACGAGGAGGATGTGCTACTCGTGGTTGTAGGATGCTAAAAAAATGTTTAAAATAAAACAGAAGCCATCAACTACCCAGCAGGAATTCTTCCCTCTAAATGGAAAGCATCCTCCACATATAACTCGGATAAACCCAGCTTACCAACAGAAAGACTACAGGAGCAACAACTCTTTAAAAGCAGACTCCTGGTGCATTCTCGTCAATTGACAATGGGCCAGATTCTGCTGTTGCAGGGCATCCAACAGCATCTACTGGCCCCTGCACCCCTCAGCTCAAAATAAGGTTCTGAAACAGCGCAGCAAGGGAAACAGGATGAGAGCGAGCGCGAGAGAGAGAGAGAGAAAAAGAGAGACTTAACAATTATCACATTATTAAAAGAATACTTACACTTGGGATTACAAGACAACTTTAGTTCGTATCTACTGCGCAAATACTGCAACTTCATGATATTCAATGCATGTTACTGGTGAGGCAGACAGCAAAATGCCGTTTTTGTGAAGCTAACAGCAGAGTGGCACAACTCGGACAGCAACTTTTGGACATTGGTAATTAACCGTGCATCTGCTCCTCGCCTGAAGTTGCTGTACCATTTACGCATAAATAATTGCAAGCGCCATTAGCCTCAGTTATTTTGACATCAAAATCTGGCCCAATATCAAGCATTAAAAAAAAGAAATTTTACTGCAGAGAGTCAAAGAAAGGGAAAAATAAATGATTACTGCCATCAGATGGAGAAGATTAATGTTTGGCAGCAAGTTGTGTAACCTCTGGAGTGAGAGTAACTTAGTGAGACAAAAAAACCAATCCCAGAGTCAGCAAAAATCAAACATCTAAAGATCACAACCTGGTGGCATGAACTGGCCACTGGAGAAGCAGAATCAGGAAGGTGACCTCCTGGACAATGGCCAGAGGGCTCATCAAAGCCTACAGAAGCAGAGGGTTAACAGTAGCATTAAACGGGACAAGGTCCCACTACCCTGGACACCGACTCGATTGTAGCATCCTCCACATACCACAGAAGAAAGGAAGGGATGAACAAAGAAGATAAAAAACAAGACAAGATGGAGAAGGCAACCTAGAGTTTGGAAACAGCCAGCTGAATCGATGAATACCATGACAACTGAATTGCAGCTGGATTTTTAACATTTGCAGCCAGGTAGTGTTCCAGGATATAGACCAGATGCAGTCTGTTAGCCTGCCAGTTTTTAATACGTCCACATTTGTGAACCTGCCCATGGTAAATATAGGTCCACCTCACGAGTTTGGCAATGCACAACTAAATTCGGGGATCTGAATTAAAATGACTGATATTTTGCAGGCCAGAGAGTGAGGAGGAGTGTACTGTACCGGACACTGACAATCCTGAGCTAAGGTTGTAAGAGGAAGATGTATTCCACATGGTCTCTGACGGAGATGCATAATGTGAACCTGGCGGTGGTGAGGGAGTTGTTCCCGTGTACCTGGGGGAGGAAAAACAAAATTAATCCTTACAGATCACCGACTCTTGGAAAGAAATATAAAATATACAAATAGATGCAATTGAAGGGGAAGAAAAAAGTTAGAGGACAGAGGGGTGGAATACCTTTTAAAGTATGAGCCTTTTTCTAAAAAGAGTCTCACGTTAAGCTTTCTTTGACCGCTTCCTAGCCTTCAGTGTGGTTTCAGAGGACCAGGCAGCTCCAAGACAAGTATGGTCACAACCCTTGCTGCTCATGATGAAACTGCTGCAGGACATATGGGATCAGTCCCTTATTGACATCACTGAAGCATGCGAGCAGAGGTGGTGGTGGTCCTACTGGGCAAACTGTGTCATTGAATTTACACAGGATATACAGCACAGAAACAGGCCATTCGGCCCAACCAGTCCATGCTGGCGTTCATGCACCACTCAAGCCTCCTCCTGTCTTTCCTCATCTAAAATCTATCAGTGTAACCCTCTATTCCCTTCTCCCTCATCTGCTTGTCTAGCCTCCCCTTAAATGCATCTATACTATTTGCCTCAACCACTCTCTGTGGTAGCGAGTTTCACATTCTCACCACTCCCTGGGTAAAGAAGTTTCTTCTGAATTCCCCATTTGATTGCTTGGCGAGCATCTTATACAGGTAGACTATCCTTTATCCGAAAACCTTGGGACCAGCTGTGTTTCGGTTTTCGGGATTTTTCGGATTTCAGAAGGTTTTCATCTCCGTATCTGCCAACAAACACTGTTGCTTAGCAACAGCTTGTAAACACTCGGGCCCTGCCTTGGAAGCGTCTCTGAAGCTGTTGCTAAGCTACAGAGACTCTTGCCACAGCCTGACTGTTTAAAAAAATGCTAGGGGAAGAAAAAAAACCTAACAAAACGGCTGCTGATTTCTGCCGTTAGATCGAGGTTTCCGGCTTCCCCTGCTCCGTATCTGAATTCCTTGACTTAGCGGGGGTCTGGGGCTCGACTGCCGCTGCCAGTTGTGGGAAAGCCGGATATCGGCTGACTCCTACACTAAGCTGGCCCGCAAATCAGGTTTGGGGGGGGGGGGGGGGGGGGCGGGGAGGGAAGAAAAAAGACTATCGGACGGGCCGCTGCAGCTATCGGACGGGCCGCTGTATTGTTGGGTTCACTCTCCCGGTACCTCCTTCACACTGCCCGGCTCGGTCTGCAATCTCCTACCCAGGAGGGAACTCTGTGACCCTCTGCCCTGCTCACAGGGAAAGGCAGAGCTCCCGGACCACTCCTGTCATGTTTGGCGCCACTCGGGTCATGTCGTGCGCACGACTTACGCTCCACGAAAAACTTTCGGTTTTTAGAGGTTTTCGGAAGTGCGGATAAAGGATAGTCTACCTGTATTGATGGCCTCTAGTTTTGCTCTTCCCCACAAGTGGGAAAACACGATCAAAAGTTTTCATAATTTTATAGACCTCTATTAGTCACCCCTCAGCCTTCTCTTTTCAAGAGAAAAGAGACCCAGCCTGTTCATCCTTTCCTGATAGGTGTACCCTCACATTTCTGGTATCATCCTTGCAAGTCTTTTTTGCACCCTCTCCAGTGCCTCTATCCTTTTTATAATATGGCGACCAGAACCGTACACAGTACTCTAGTGTTGTCTAACCAAGGTTCGATACAAGTTTAGCATAACTTCTCTACTTTTCAATTCAATCCCTCCAGAGATAAACCCTAGTGCCTGGTTTGCTTTCTTTTTAAATGGTCTTGCTTTAAAAAAAAATGGCCTCGTTAACCTGTGTTGCTACTTTCAGTGATTTGAGTATTTGTATGCCGAGATCCCGTTGCTCTTCTACCCCACTTAGTAATGTCTTCTTGTAATTTGTTGCAGTCCTCCTCAGTATTCACTATCTCCCCAAATTTGGTGTCATCTGCAAATTTAGAAAGTGTTTTTGATTCCAAAGTCTAAATGGTTAATATAAATTGTGAACAACAGTGGTCCCAGCACTGATCCTTGTGGAACACCACTTGCCACCTTCTGCCACTGTGAATAGCTACCCTTTACCCCTACTCTCTGCCTTCTGTCTTGACGCTAACTAGCTATCCATTCTGCTACTTGTCCCCTGACTCCGCATTCTCTGACCTTGTTCATTAGTCTATTATGTGGTACCTTATCGAAGATCTTTTGAAAATCGAGATGTTCTTCATATCTCTCCCAGTCCCCTGGATCTACTCCATCCTTTGCATTTTTATCTACTCTTTCCTTTAGTTTTATTTCATCTCTCACCTCTTGTCAACTGGCTGTTTTATTTGATAAGTTACAACACATAAACAAAGACCTATCCGTTTGTTTCTTTACTTGTCCCATTACCATCTCCCTTTGCCTCGCACCATCATACCTTTTGTCATTTAATCTCTCCTGCCTTCCACCCCATCACAGACCTTCCCTTTTGTTCTTTCCTCCCCCCCTCCCTGCTTAAAACCTGTTACATCTCTAACTTTTTCCCAGTTTGGACAAAAGGTCATCTCCACAGATGCTGCCTGACCTGCTGAGTATTTCCAACATTTTCTGTTTTTATTTCAGATTTCCAGCATCCACAGTATTTTACTTTTGTACAATGGTATTTCATTGGCTTTTGAGGTTTCAAAGCGTCTTTCATTGGCAGTGTTTTTTTTTCTTGGCTTATTTGTGGAGTCCAGTATTTTGCATTTTTCCCCATTTTATTTTGTCATCAAAGCTTCCCTCATTAAACAACCGTGTCATGAGATTTCAACAGGCAGGAGCAGCTAGCTTTATGGAATCATACACAAGACATTCAATGGTATTCAAAGGATTGTAAATTGCTGTGGTAATTAATCTCTATTATTTGGCAGAGGTTATAATTCAACTGTTCTTGAGGAATGAGTGTGAAGCAAAAGATTTGGTGGCTCCATATCCCCCTTTCAGGTAGAGATTACTTCTATGTAGGAGTACAGGGTAGTGCGATTTCTCTGCCAACCCTCCGCTCCTCCACCAGGGATTCACATTATCTTTCTCGGTTGCGGATACAGCCAACAGTGCCTCTGGCTAAATGGCCAGAAAACACATTTGGGCAGCGTAGGAATGAGAGTGAGGAGGCATGCTTTTTGGAAAAGGGGTGGGGAAAGAGAAAGGAGAAGAGCTAAAAATACAAGAATAAGAGTGAATACTTCTGCCACGTCAGTTTGTACGATGATGAAAGAAGCAGCAGACAGCGACACTTACCTGAAAAAGGGATTCTTCAGGTCGAGCACGTTACTAGATTTCGAACCCGTCTGGTCCACCTGGGCTAGAATACTAATGTCATAACTTTGCCTACGGGGGAGGAAAAAGAGTAAAGCAGAGGTTCTATTACGCTCAGAGGTGAACAAGAGCAGTTGGCAATTCAGTGATGAGGCTGAGGCTGATGTGCAATAGTGGTTTCACATCTTGGGCAGCTTCAGAGTCATTCAGTCATCTAACTCCATTGTGTTTCGATCTCACTCACAAACTCCACATCAATAAAAATTACAGCTAAACATGTGCAAGTTAAAAAAAAGAGGTTGCTTGCCTTATTGAATATAATTCTCCCCACAACTATTCCAATGCTCTCCTGGCCGACCTCACACGTTGCATCCTCCGTAAACATGATCTCGTCCAAAATTCTGTCGCCAGTGTCTTAACTCGCAGAAAGTCCCGTTCACCCATCACCCGTGCTCGCTGACGTGTTAGCGCCCAGTCACGCCTCGGTTTTAAAATTCACACCCTTGTTTTCAGCCCCCTTCCTAGCCCTACAACCCACCAAGATCTCTGCGCTCCTCCAATTCTGGCCTCTTGTGCATCCTCGATTTTAATCACCCCATCACTGGTGCCTTCAGCCACCAAGGCGCTAACGCTCTGGCTCTCTACCCCTCCCTCCTCCTTTAAGACGCTACCCCCATCCCAATAACTCCTTATGTGGCTCGGTGTCAAATTGTGTTTGATTATGCTCCTGCCTTTGGACATTTTACTATGTTAAAGGCACTAAATAAATGCAAGTTGTTGTTCTGCTCAAATTACAGAACTTTTAAAAATAAAGTACCCACCACAATGAAGAAGTTCATTTTTATAGTCAACAATTTCAGATTTAATTCTTTTTAAAAAAAATAATTCACACATGCACAATTTACCTTTTGTTGGCATTCAGCACAGCAGTCCCCGAGAGTGTATCACCGGCCTTAGTGAAAAGCGGCGACTGAAGCAAACAGCGAACTTGGTACCAATGAGTCAAAGGTTCTGTTGGAGCAGTCGAGAGCCACACTGTCATTCTGCAAGAGATCGAACCGAGTCAGCGCGTACCATCAGTGCAAAAGTACAGTTAGTATAGGACACAAAACCTTCGTTCATGATCAGAAGAACCCACATAAAAATCGAACTACTGCCGTAGATGCACTAACCCGTTTAAACCATTATATCAATGCAGGCTGTGACACAAAGAAAAGGCTACATCAAGCCCATTCCTGCCGCAGCTCGTGTACAATCTACCCCACAACTTCTTGAGCAGAGGTAAAGTCCCACATAAACTCCTCTGAACTCCAGTCATAGTTGGGCCTCTACAATTTCACCTTGAGGTTGATAATTTGTTTGCCTAACAAAAATCTAAGGGTTATGGAACCAAGGCGGGTAGAATAAGGGAAGTTACAGATCAGCCTTGATCTAATTGAAGGGCGGAACAGGTTCGAGGGACTGAATGGTCTACTCCTGTTCCTATTACTCAAGCCGGGCCCATTGCTTTCCACAATGGCATGTCTATGGTCCTGGCAACACATGTACTCTATAATATCTCCGTAAACTTCATCGCACGCCTAGCAACAACTAAATTAACAGCAATTTACACAATTTCGAACTGGAAAAAAAAAACTCACTGGGTACCAATGAAGGCCACATCAAACCAGAATGCCAAGCCATGGACTAACCCTGAATGCAACATATGGAACTTGAATGGTATTTCTATCCTGTAACAAGAAATAAGAGATGAAAACACTTGGAAAAAAGAGACAGACGAGTTGACGTCAATATTTTTTTTATTTTTTAAATTGCAGCTCACAGGTCAGACAGCGTGTACAAGGACACCCTGCTTCCTGCATAACACACACACAGCGTAAAAATAGAACGTCAAGTGACGAGTAGCACAAGACAAGGTACCTCAGCAACAGCAAGGTCCGGGTATTCTCACTCGTGCAACAGACCATAACTGGCTGTACTTCCATAACTAGGAAGAATTACGGGCAGTAATCAATCACAATATTTCCTCATCTTGCAGTGATTACAACACAGTGCAGTCACCACCATGATAAACGGTGTGCAGCAGACCAGCCGTCAGTGCCCACATAAAGTGACAAAAATCATTACTTACAAGCCATCTCATTAATATGTTGTACAAATTAAAAACACAAAAAATGCACCCTGGACCAATTACATGGCTTATCCTGGGTTCAGGTGCTTTGCTCACAGCTTATGATGTAATTATCGCCCCAGACGTCCACCATTCTCCATTTGGCACCGTGAAAGAGCCATCATCTCCATGACTGGTGACGCAGGTCATGGTGAAAACCACTTGAAAATGGAGTCGAGAGAGAGAGTTGGGACTGCAGAACACCCGGCCGATACGGGAGGTGAGCGCGACTGGCATCACCATGTGCCAACATGAACCAGGCATTGGCTGTGGTGTGGGTCTAGGCAGAAGTAGATCAGAGCAGACCCACTGTAATTTCACGAAAATCTCACCCCTCCACATTGTTCATTTTTGTAAAAAAAAGGACAGAAAAAAGGCCACAGTATTCCTGTGTGAGCCTCTAGGCTCAATGTCACTCACCCAAGAAGTGCTATACAAACTCGCTGGTTAAAAAAAAAACACACCTGGTAACTTGTACATTGTCACAATTGCCTGTTTACACACACAGATACAAGACTTAGCCATCTCCATTCTCACATCAACTTACCAGTGACTGCAGGGTAATCGAACTGGTCAGGCCTTCTGCAAACAAAAGTCGCCCACATAACCCTCACTGCATCTATCATTTTGTTTTTAAGATATACCTTCTGGGTTATTTTCGTGAAATTACAGTACTTCCGCCCATGTAATAACATTAACGGAATGGCTGTTGAAATAACCAGGAAATTTAGCGGTCCTGCAAGCAAATCCTGCTCTCAGCCAATTGATTTCCAGCCCCAATAAATACAGGAGTTGTGTGGCGATTCTGTGTGACTGGTGCTCCATCAGTAGCGAGTAGTGCATTGTGACTCCTGCCCCAGACATAGGAGTTGAGACGATTCTCTGGGACTTGTATTCCATCAGCACTGTGCACTCTGAGTTCGACATCTTACCGGTGCAAATCATTCTCTTCGGCTTCTAGAAAGTTCACTGTGTACTTCACCGACTTGGCCATTAGAATCCGGATGTCAAATGTGTCCTTGAAAACACACAGAAAAGTAGTCAGTCTTGCTTGTAAAGAGGCAAGCCTGCACAAACACGGACACAAGCCATTACACTGGAGAAATAACAAATCAATCTAGGGCCAGTACGAGTTTAATTATCTCACCGTTATAGTTGGGTTACAGGCTTAGATGTGACTGGAAACTTCCCATGACAGATTTAAAAAAAAATATATAAAATGTCCCCCACACCCCAATTTCGCTCATGCGGTTCTGGATGTGCCAACTCATGCTGCCAAATAGCCATGTGTCATGGGTGCGCCAAGACAGCACAATGTTAGCATGATATTCGACCGTAGAGCATAGTGCAGCCAAGTCTGATCCAGTCATAGAATAGAATAATAGAATAGTACAGCACAGGAGGCGGCCATTCGGCCCATCCAGTCTGCGCCGACTCTTTCGAAGAGCAATCCAGTCAGTCCCACTCCCCGGCTCTTTCCCAGATCCCTGCAATTTTTTCTCCTTCAAGTATTTACCCAATTCCCTTTTGAAGGCCATTATTGACTCTGTATCCACCGCCCTATCAGGCAGTGCATTCCAAATCCTAACCACTCGTGTAAAAAAGATTTTCCTCATGTCGCCTCTGGTTCTTTTGCTAATCACCTTAAATCTGTACATTCTGGTTATCGACGCGTCAGCCATTGGAAAAGGTTTCTCGATCTAAACCCTTCATGATTTTAAACACCTTCAAATTTCCTCTTAGCCCTCACTGCTCTAAAGGCGAACAATCCCAGCTTCTCCAGTCTCTCCACATAATTGTATTCCCTCATCCCTGGAACCATTCTAGTAAATCTCTTCTGTACCCTCTCCAAAGTCTTCACGTCCTTCCTAAAGTGTGGTGCCCAGAATGGGACACAATACTCCAGCTGGGGCCGAACTAGTGTTTTATACAGGTTTAGCATAACTCCCTGGCTTTTGTACTCTCTGCCTCTATTTATAAAGCCCAGGGTCCCATATGCTTTATTAACTGCTTTGTTAACCTGTCCTGCCACCTTCAGAGATTTGTACAAACACCCCCGGGTCTCTGTTCTTTCATACCCTTTAAGATTGTACCAGTTAGCTTGTATTGTTCCTCCTCATTCTTCCTACCAAAATGTATCACCTCTCACTTTTCTGCATTGAATTTCATCTGTCATGTGTCCACCCATTCCACCAGCCTGTCTATGTCCTCTTGAAGTCTATTACCATCTTCCTCACTGTTTACTGCACTTCCAAGTTTTGTGCCATCTGCAAATTCCTCACCAAACTTCCACACACGTAATTGAGAGTTCTGGTTACTGTATAACAACCGTGGAGATATTGCACCCCCCCCCCCCCCAAAGACACCAAAGCCAGATGTAGCATCCCAGCTTTCTGTCCGTCGCAGTCAGATAACTCCGATTTATAAAATCCACCTTGGACAACACCGGATGGTAAATTTATGGGACGGGTTTTAAAAATATTTTAAGTTAGCACCAATTAATAATGCTATTTTCCATCAACACACTCACCACAATAGGCTGTTTGAAGTATTCATCTACTGCCGCACCTCGCAGGGCTGATAAATCCACACCGTGGAAGGATGGCTGATACCTGGCATCAAACATAGACATGCAGGTGAGATGAGACAAACACAGAACTGGATTCACATCTCAAAGCAGATACCACTATAATGAAATTCAATCTCCTGATCAGACTTCACATTCACATTGGAGCTGGTATTATAAGAACATAAGGAGTAGGCCATACGGCCCTTCAAGCTTGCTCTGCCATTCAATATCATGGCTGATCTTCGACCTCAACTCCACCTTCCTGCTCCACTTTCACAGCTTTGCGAGGAAAAAAAAAGAGTGGATGAATCAACAAGCAACAAATTGCTGTTACAGCCCTAATCGGAATGTTAACAGTGCCACAATTATTTATACAAATGCTTGGGAGATTAATCCAACCATGAAATACCACATGCAGTATGACTCAACACACTGTGCATTGACTGGGCCACATTGGAGGCTTCCCAGGAGAGATCCAAGTCTCAACAGTGTCAGAAAAGACAAGGAACTTGCCCACAACCACAGAGAACGCACAAGTACCCCCCCCCCCCCGCGCTCCGGCTTCTGTAAGCACCAGTTACAGTTCTCTCCAGATCTTGCTTGCGGGTTGCTCTCAGAAAATGTTCCAACTCACTGTGCAATGGAATGAAGGAATGTGGCTCTACGCCTGCAATTCCACATAGCGAGTTGAGTGGAGGCCAGCCGCTTCCCTACAGGAGTGGGTAAAGTACAAGAGCACTAGGTACGGATAATGTAGCATGTCACTGGCTCGATATAGAAAGACTTGCATTTACATAGCACTTTTCATGGCCATGGGATGTCCCAAAGCGCTTTACAGCCAATTTTTTTCCAGGTGTAGTCACTGTTGTAATGTAGGAAACAGCAGAAAATTTATGCACAGCAAGCTCCCACAAACAGCAATGTGATAATGACCTGATAATCTGATTTGTAGTGATGTTGATTGAGGGATAAATATTGGCTAAGACACTGGGGATAACTCCCCTGCTCTTCTTCAAAATAGTGCCATGGGGTCTTTTACGTCCACCTGAGAGAGCAGATGGGGCCTCGGTTTAACGTCTCATCCGAAAGACGGCACCTCCGACAGTGCAGCACTCCCTTGGTACTGCACTGGAGTGTCAGCCTTGATTTGGTGCTCAAGTCTCTGAAGTGGGACTTGAACCCACAACCTCCTGACTCGATGAGAGCGTGCTACCCACTGAGCCATGCCCTACACGTGCATTGCCTCCCAAAAGCATTACTTTCCATACTTATACTAGGTGGCAGGAAAGTGAATCCAAGCTCTGGTGGATCAGCACAGTCAAGCGTGTCCCTGGGGACCCATATATACATGCAGCAGCAAGTCTGCCGAGGGTAGTGGGTGGCTGAAAAAGAGGGAGTTGAGGGAAAACAAGCGGTACTGTAAATGGCCCCAGGCCACATCAGAATTACAGCAAGACCTATAAAATTACCTCAGAGACTGCCATCAGCTGTCTTTTTTGTGTGCAGGTGTCCTTATTTTCAAAGTTGTCAGTGCATATACTGTAAAACTTCTCAGTAGAATGGAGAGTTCTTTACCCAGCATCCATAGTGGCAGGGAAACCGCTCTATCCCAGGGACAGAGCCGTGCAAGCATTCAATCCCAGACAGAGGGATTTCTCTGCTGTTATGGATGCTGGGTAAAGAGCTCACCATTCCACAAAAGCCGTTTCTTTCACAAAACCCCTGCAAGCCTCACGGTGACCTGTGCGTCCCATGTTTTAAGTTGTAAAAGGACCCTGGTGCATTGAAGGCTATCCGTAGTTTGGAATTTGCGAGTGTGCGCGGTTTCAGAGTGCCTCTTGTATATTTTACCATACAAGTTACTTGGGCCTCTCGTAAGTGTCTCGTTTTCAGCAGGCGCCTGTTTATACCGGTTTCACTGTACTAATGAGTTGCAACATGGCGCAGGCTGAAGCCTAGGTGACAGTCACTGCAGAACAGCGTAGAGAAGTTAAAAGGAAGCATTTAAAAAAAAAAACCATAATGCCATCCCAGAAGGATGCCATCGAGGTTCAACTGAATTCTTAATGCACAGTGGGACATTTAAAGGTATGGATGTCACCATATCCCGATACACTCTGATAGAGGATGAGTGACAGGAAGGGTAAAATGCACAAGTATTAGTGCTAGAAAAGGAGCTCCTAATTATACAGCAGGATGAAAACAGATATTTCACTGTCTACGGAAACTTTGGG
The DNA here is from genome assembly GCF_052327205.1 of Somniosus microcephalus. Classification (NCBI taxonomy): domain Eukaryota; kingdom Metazoa; phylum Chordata; class Chondrichthyes; order Squaliformes; family Somniosidae; genus Somniosus; species Somniosus microcephalus. The sequence continues at coordinate 24,873,882 of NC_141017.1, read as the reverse complement.
TACAAAACACTAAATATTTCAGAAGCTACTTATATTAACATATTTTACTCCCTCCCCACCCCCCTTGTGCCTTCTGCACAGCTTTCAGTTAAGAACAGCTAAAAACGAACAATTACTCTGGAGGGGAACATACTGTACAATATCTCATTATTACCCTCCCCCTGCCACCCCACAGCAATCGTACCAGAAGTTTGCTTTTGTAAACTGCTCCATGTAAAGCTGCTCATCTGTGAAGGGTGCAAGGTGAACATCACCCAGGGTTGGAAACAGATTACCTGGAATGAACAGAAATATTAATTAATCATTGCGACCAAATTCACTCTCAACTCTCTCGTCCTGCAGGACCGTGGCAAAAACAAACCCAAGCAGGCCTCGCTAGTTCCAGGCCAGTACAATGCATTAGCAACACGAGTATTTGTGCCTCTGATACTTCAATCTCAATCATGCTAGATGGGCTGTGGAACAAAGGCCACATGTCCTACCCGCAAGGTAAACTGGGCCAGTCACCCAGTACTTGTGCAGCACCTAGCAAAGGTCTGGGAGTTGGTCACCTGCCCATCCACTCAGCCAGACCTCAACAAGTGGTAGGAAGGGGAGTTAGGACAGAAAAAGTCAAACTGGAATTAATCGGGACAGAATGAAGAAGCCAGGAAAAAAAATGGATTACAGCAGTGCATCAACCGAAGTCGGACTAAACTCTGAGTCAATAGAACAAGCTCCAGTTTGTCTTGGTAAAACTGGTTTGGGCATCTTGGGGGGCACACCACACAAAAGCCGTTTACAAAAACCAGGGGCATCATCCCCAGGCTGATGCCACATTCAGAGGGGCCCAGGATAGGGCTAGAAGCAGACAGGGCTCCCAAGTACAGGGCCTGCACAGCCAGGGATAGAAAACTCCTCAAATTTCAAATGTTTTAAAACTAGTCAAATTGGACAGTGGAGAGTTGCCGAATACCCGAGCAGGAATGCTCAGTGAGAAGGAGCAGGCTGAAACAGGTTCCATGCCTAATTCTGCTCAACTGCCAATCTGAGCCATACCCAAGGGAGGAATGCTAAACAGAGGCTTTGGCATGTCCTAGTGTTTTGGGGCAGACCATGGTAAAGGAATTGGATAGTCCACCCTGAGTAACTCCCACCTCACTGGATGGCTAAATAGCAGGTAGCCTGTCGCCAGATCTCCAACCATTGTCTTGACAGTAGAAGCTCAAGTGGATGGAAGAATGGATAGGATTTCCTTACCTTGGAACAAGTTATCAACTTAAAAAAAAAAAATCAAAGCAATGCAGTTTAAGAAGCAACCAACTAGGAGGGGCAAAGAGGATTAAATATTGTTGAATCAAACAGAGCTCGATCTGATCAACTAGCCAAGAACCAGCACAACTTACCATCAAGCCTGAGAATGCAGATCTGCAACCCAGTTTCATTAAAGCTACTGGTCCAAATTCAAAAGTTGGATAAGAATTTTAAAATATTCACCAGCGCTTGCACAATACACACTACACATGCACCCAATGGGGCCGCTACAACTGGGGCCAGCTGAAAAATAAACTGCTGCAGTAATTTCTCCCAAAGACAGAAGCATCATTAAATGCACCACTGGCATCCAATGCTAGGAGCCTGAATTGGACCAGAGGGCAATGTTCAATATTTTCCTGGACCAAAATGGGCAGGAACCACCTTCATCCCTCTCTTTGTCAAACCCACTAAGCAGCATTAAGAAAGAGGACACACTACAGCACTGCATTTTTCTCCTAAATCAATCAGACCCCCCTAATCACAGTGGTAAGACCACCACACAAAGGGCAAGACTTGAGCTAGCCAATTCAGCAGGCCTTCACCAGGTGAACTCTAAGCTAATGCTTCACACGACACTTCACGAAGGCCATGTAGGGCCCAGCTTCCTCCGACCCGGTGGCCCTCGGCATACTGCATGCCTGAAGTTGTCGGCACGTGAGTGAGAGATATTAAAATTTATTTAAAATGACACACATGGAGCTGCTTTATTAGGAGGCAAGGATGAGCCTAGATTGGTAATGACTCTCCCCAACAGGCAAGGGAGCATTTGTGCTCCAGGGCCATGTAGAGTGCGACAGATTCAATTTCTTGGACTGTGCACAGGCAGGATGTGGGGGCGGGAGGTGGGAAATCCAATCCCAATCAAAAGTCAGCATTCTACAGCAATGCTGTTAAGATAAGTCATTCCAAATAATAAAAAAGGTACATCCTTTAAATTAATCTCTGGGGAGATACAGCCAAGGTGGAGTCTGGTGGGATCAGAACAGAGACTTGGTTTTGATACATTACTGCCCTTCAATCATGCTGTCTGGCCAGATTAAAGACTAGATGGTGCATTTAAAGAAATCATGAAAGGTGCACGTTACTGTTCTGTACATCTGGAGACAGGGACAAAGAGAGTGTACTGGCTCACTGCTTCAATTACACAGCCTGCCAGCCAGTAAAGGAGTCATTAACAGCACTTGGAAAACAGACTCTCCACCGCCCACCTGTCAGCTGCACAGGGACAGGAGTCCTCAAATAGGGAACAAAAAGAATCATTCCGCCACAAAAGACTAAAAAAAAAAATCCAGGTGGCTAGCTCACACTTCCCATCTGAACAACACTGAACTTTTGTTAAGAAAGGGTTGAGCAACTCAAAATTTTTTTTAAAAAAAGGGACCAAGGTTTGTATCTCAGCCCACCTGATGGCTCCTCTTGCAAGTCTCAAACACGTTTATACACCTGTGCGCAGACATGACTTAACAGCACACCCAACAATGAACACAGCAGTCCATCCAATGAAATAAATACACTGATGCACAAATCTCATTAGGAAACACCCGATCATCCCAACCAAAGCTTGAATGACGTGGGTCAGGCTTCCAATTTATGACACCACTGGAGATCAGTCACTGACCTGGTGATTCCACACCAAACCTCTCTCGGGCAATCGCCAATAGGTTTAGGAGCAGAAAATACTGGGTGAAACACAGGACAAGAGTCACTTTGCTATCTCCCATTATAACATTAAAAACATATGCTAATCCACAATTTCTAAAGTTATGTATACACCCACTCTGTTCTATAAAATAGAATAGAGATGGTTAGAAAAATAGATTTCAACAACACTCCTCTATTTGAAAGGGGGCTGTAAACAGCGGGTTATCAGAATTTATACCATTCAAGTGTCAACATTTAATTTCAAGCTCTTCTAATGAAGGCTTTAACTATCTTTCAGTTGTAATCCCTTCTAAATCCTGATCCACATATTTAATACAGAACCAAGATATTCTTGCTTCTCAAGGTAAAGATAAACCGAGATGGGAATCACTAACCAATACGGATGGAACCAGCTCCACAGGAGATCCCCTTTACAAAGACATTAGCTTTAATTTCCTGCAGTGAATTACATGAACAGGCGCACACACACACAAAATCAATTTAATTCCATCAGAGCCATGGAACATGCATCAGAGGGCTGGTCTCTAATTCGGTGCCAGCCTTTGGCAGGTACCAATTTTAAAACAATAGCCACACCTTCCATCAGCATTCCTGACCCCTTTCATATACAATTTCCAACAGACAAACAGAACACGGGGTTGGAGAAAAGACATATAGAGAAATCATCACAGCAATTTAAAATCTTTCAAATATCACTGAATGTCTAGTGTATGATTCCACAAAACCAGCCACCCGTCTGTTGAACTAGCATGACACAGTTATTAATGAGGGAAGTTTGGATACCCAGTAGCCAATGAAATACCAGAAAGCTCTTTCAAAACCCTAGGATGTAGGCCATCAGGTCCAGGGGATTATGAAAGTAAATTAGCAAAAAATATAAAAACAGATAGTAAGGGTTTTTATAGTTATATAAAAAGAAAAAGGGTGGCTAAAGTAAATGTTGGTCCCTTAGAGGAGGAGACCGGGAAATTAATGGTGGGAAATATGGAGATGGCAAAAACACTGAATGAATATTTTGTGGTGTGGCGATGCTGGAGTTGGACTGGGGTGGACAAATGTAAGAAGTCACACAACACCAGGTTATAGTCCAACAAATATTTTGTATCAGTCTTTACAGTAGAGGACACCAAGAATATCCCAACACTGGACAAACAGGGGGCTATAGGGGGGGGGGGGGGGGGGGGGGGGGGGGGAGGAGCTAAACACGATCAAAATCACTAAGGAAGTGGTACTCGGTAAAATAATGGGACTCAAGGCGGATAAATCCTAGGGTCTTGAGGGAAGTGGCGGTAGGGATTGTGGATGCATTGGTAATAATTTTCCAAAACTCCCTGGACTCAGCAAAGGTCCCGGCAGACGGGAAAACTGCTAATGTAACACCCTTATTTAAAAAAGGGCAGTAGACAGAAGGCTGGAAACTATAGACCGGTTAGCCTAACATCTGTGGTAGGTAACATTTTGGAGTCTATTATTAAGGAGACAGTAACAGGACATTTGGATAATCATAATTTAATAGGACAAAGTCAGCATGGTTTTATGAAGGGGAAGTCATGTTTGACAAATTTGCTGGAGTTCTTTGAGGAAGTAACATATAGGGTGGATAAAGGGGAACCAGTGGACGTAGTGTATTTAGACTGCCAAAAGGCATTTGACAAGGTGCCACATAAAAGATTATTGCTTAAGATAAAAAATCACGGGATTGGGGGTAATATTCTGGCATGGATAGAGGATTGGCTATCTAACAGAAGGCAGAGAGTTGGGATAAATGGTTCATTCTCAGACTGGCAATCAGTAACTAGTGGTGTTCCGCAGGGGTCAGTGCTGGGTCCCCAACTCTTTACAATCTATATTAACGATTTGGAGGAGGGGACCGAGTGTAACATATCAAAGTTTGCAGATGATACTAAGATGGGAGGGAAAGTAGTGAGTGAGGAGGACATAAAAAACCTGCAAGGGGACATAGACAGGCTAAGTAAGTGGGCAGAGATTTGGCAGATGGAATACAATACTGGAAAGTGTGAGGTTATGCACTTTGGCAGGAAAAATCGTAGAGCAAGTTATTATCTTAATGGCAAGAAACTGGAAAGTACTGAAGTACAAAGGGATCTGGGGGGTCCTGGTGCACGAAACTCAAAAGGTTAGTATGCAGGTGCAGCAAGTGATTAAGGCGGCCAATGGAATGTTGGCTTTCATTGCTAGGGGGATAGAATATAAAAATAGGGATGTATTGCTTCAGTTGTACAAGGTATTGGTGAGACCGCACCTGGAATACTGCGTACAGTTTTGGTGTCCATACTTAAGAAAGGACATACTTGCTCTCGAGTCAGTACAAAGAAGGTTCACTCGGTTAATCCCGGGGATGAGCATAGGAGGAGAGGTTGAGTAGATTGGGACTCTACTCATTGGAGTTCAGAAGAATGAGAGGCGATCGTATTGAAACATATAAGATTGTGAAGGGGTTGGATCGGGTGGATGCAGGGAGGATGTTCCCGATGATGGGTGAAACTAGAACTAGGGGGCATAGTCTTAGAATAAGGGGCTGCTCTTTCAAAACTGAGATGAGGAGGAACTACTTCACTCAGAGGGTGGTAGGTCCATGGAATATGCTGCCCCAAAAAGCTGTAGAAGCTACATCATTACATAAATTTAAAACAGAAATAAACAGTTTCCTAGAAGTAAAGGGAATTAAGGGTTACGGGGAGCGGGCAGGAATTTGGACAAGAGTCTAGGTTCGGATCGGACATGGCCCTGTGGGTAGCGGAGCGGGCCCAGGGGCCGTGTAGCCTGATCCTGCTCCTATTTCGTGTGTCTAATTCTGTTAGATTCAGGAGATGGTTCTGTGATAGTAGATTGACGGTTAGGGTCAGATCAGCCATGATCTTATTGAATGGCGGAGCAGGCTCGAGGGGCCGATTGGCCTACTCCTGCTCCTAGTTCTTATGGGCTTTCAGTCCCATTAATTTCTCCAGTACTATTTTTTTTTAAACTAATACTAATTTCTTTCAGTTCCTCATTCGTGCTAGACCCTCGGTTCCCCACTATTTCCGGGAAGTTTTTTTTGCGTCTTCTTCCGAAGATGGTCAGTATTTGTTTACTTTCTCTGCCATTGGATACAGCAAAGGCTATGGGCCCCAACAACATCCCGGCTATCATGCTGAAGACTTGTGCTCAAGAACTAGCCAAGCTGTTCCAGTACAGCTACAACACTGGCATCTATCCGACAATGTGGAAAACTGCCCAGGTATGTCCTGTTCATTAAAAAGCACGACAAATCCAATCCGGCCAATTACCGCCCCATCAGTCTACTCTCAATCATCAGCAAAGTCATGGAAGGGGTCATTGACAGTGCTATCAAGCAGCACTTACTCACCAATAACCTGCTCACTGATGCCTAGTTTGGGTTCCGCCAAGACCACTCAGCTCCTGACCTCATTACAGCCTTGGTCCAAACATGGACAAAGGAGCTGAATTCCAGAGGTGAGGTGACGTGACTGCCCTAGACATCAAGACAGCATTTGATCGAGAGTGCCATCAAGGAGCCCTAGTAAAACTGAAGTCAATGGGAATCGGGGGACAACTCTCCACTGGCTTGAGTCATACCTAGCACAAAGGAAGATGGTTGTGGTGTTTGAAGGTCAATCATCACAGCCCCAGGACATCGCTACAGGAGTATCCTAGGCCCAACCATCTTCAGCTGCTTCATCAATGACCTTCCCTCCAACAGAAGGTCAGAAATGGGGATGTTCGCTGATGACTGCACAATGTTGAGCACCATTCACAACTCCTCAGATAATGAAGCAGTCCCTGCCCGCATGCAACAAGACCTGGACGACGCTCAGACCTGGGCTGATAAGTGACAGGTAACATTCGCGCCACAGAAGTGCCAGACAATGACTATCTCCAACAAGCGAGAGTCTAACCACTGCCTCTTGACATTCAACAGCATTACCATTGCCGGAACCCCCATCATCAACATCCTGGGGATCACTATTAACTGGACCAGCCACATAAATACTATAGCAACAAGAGGTCAGAGGCTAGGTATCCTGCAGCGAGTGTCTCACCTCCTGACTCCCCAAAGCCTTTCCACCATCTACAAGGCACAAGTAAGGAGTGTGATGGAATACTCTCCACTTGCCTGGATGAGTGCAGCTCCAACAACACTCAAGAAGCTCGACACCATCCAAGACAAAGCAGTCCACTTGATGGGCACCCCATCCACCACCTTAAACATTCACTCCCTCCACCACCAGCGTACCATGGCTGCAGTGTGTACCATCTACAAGTTGCACTGCAGCAACTCGCCAAGGCTTCTTCGACAGCACCTCCCAAACCTGTGACCTCTACCACCTAGAAGGACAAGGGCAGCAGGCGCATGGGAACACCACCACCTCCAAGTTCCCCTCCAAGTCACACACCATCCTGACTTAGAAGTATGTGGCCGATCCTTCATCGTCGCTGTATCAAAATCCTGGAACTCCCTACCTAACAGCACTGTGGGAGTACCTTCACCACACAGACTGCAGCGGTTCAAGACAGCGCACCACCACCACCTTCTCAAGAGAAATTAGGGATGGGCAATAAATGCTGGCCTTGCCAGCGATGCCCACATCCCATAAAAGAATTTAAAGAAAATGTCCTTATTCCCCATTATAATTTCTCCTGTCTCAGCCTGTAAGGGACCCACATTTACTTTTGCTAATTTTTCCTTTTCACATACCTATCGAAGTCTGTATTTATGTCTCTCGCTAGTTTACTCTTGATGCGCTATCAACAACACCAAAGACTACGAGATGGACTTATATGAAGTAGGCTTTTATTGACTAAGAACTGGAGCATGCCTCTGCTAGTGAATCCATCCTAAGAGCTCCCGGGGGAAGGGTGGTGAGTCACCTTTATACCCGGGCTTAGGGGTGGAGCCAGGGGTGGAGACATGCCCGGACTTGTACAGAGTTAACAGTGGTTTACCACACAGACATGTACAGGGTTAACAGTGGTTTACCACATTCACCCCTCGTTCAAAAAAGAGAGTCCGGCGGGGTGAAGTGTTTCAAAAGTTCATATACGAAAGTCTCTCTGGGGGTCTTGTCTGCCGTAATGATCTTCGTGGTGCCGGTTGCGGCGGTTCTTTGCCCGCGGCCGCTTCTCGCGTGGGACGGAGCACTGGCGTGTCGTCCTCTCGGGGTAGGGATGGCACCGGCATGTCGTCAGTTCGTGGTAGACACCCCGGTGGTGCGTCGTGGGTAGTGGTGGTGGGTGGAGGTAGTGGATGGTGTTTCGGGTGGTACCTGAGGGTGCGAGGTCTCGAATTGAGACTGTGTCCTCCCGCCCGTCCGGATACGCCACGTAGGCGTACTGTGGGTTGGCGTGGAGGAGGTGAACCTTTTCGACCAGGGGGTCTGTCTTATGGCTCCTCATGTGTTTCCTGAGCAGGACGGGTCCCGGAGACGTCAGCCATGGCGGTAGTGATGTCCCCGAGGTGGATTTCCTGGGGAAGACGAACATCTTCTCGTGAGGGGTGGCGTTTGTGGCAGTACAGAGCAGTGATTGTATGGAGTGGAGCGCATCGAGGAGGACATCTTGCCAGCGGGAGATTGGGAGGCCCTTGGATTTTAGGGTGAGCATGGCGGTCTTCCACACCGTTGCGTTCTCCCTCTCTACCTGTCCGTTACCCCGGGGGTTGTAACTGGTAGTCCTGCTCGTGGCTATGCCCTTCTCGAGCAGGTACTGGCGCAGCTCGTCGCTCATGAACAACAAGCCCCTGTCGCTGTGGATGTAATTGGGGAAGCCAAATATGGCGAACAGGTCGTTGAGGCACCTGATGACTGGCGCTGGTCATGTCCGGGCAGGGGATGGCGAAGGGGAAACGGGAGTACTCGTCAATAATATTGAGGAAGTACGTGTTGCGGTCAGAGGAGGGAAGGGGCCCCTTGAAATCGACGCTGAGACGTTCAAAGGGGCGGGTGGCTTTAATCAGGTGTGCCCTGTCTGGCCTATAAAAATGTGGTTTGCATTCGGCGCAGACCTGGCAGTTCCTGGTCATGGTCCTGACCTCCTTGATGGAGTAAGGCAGGTTGCGAGCTTTAATAAAGTGGAAGAACCTGGTGACCCCCGGGTGGCAGAGATCATTGTGGAGGGTCCGTAGCCTATCGACTTGTGCGTTGGCACATGTCCCACGGGATAGGGCGTCTGGGGGCTCATTAAGTTTCCCGGGCCGGTATAAGATATCGTAGTTGTAGGTGGATAACTCGATCCTCCACCGCAATATCTTATCATTTTTGATTTTCCCCCTTTGTCTGTTGTTAAACATAAATGCTACTGACCGTTGGTCAGTGAGCAGGGTGAAACGTTTACCGGCCAGGTAATGCCTCCAGTGCCGTACAGCCTCCACTATCGCCTGGGCCTCCTCAACTGAGGAGTGTCGAATTTCGGGGCCCTGGAGGGTCCGTGAAAAGAAGGCCACGGGTCTCCCCGCCTGGTTAAGGGTTGCGGCTAGGGCGAAGTCGGATGCATCGCTCTCCACTTGGAAAGGGATGGACTCATCCACTGCATGCATTGTGGCCTTCGCAATGTCCTCTTTTATGAAGGTGAAGGCCGCACGGGCCTCTGCCGTCAGGGGGAAGGAGGTTGACTCGATGAGGGGCCGGGCTTTGTCCGCATAGTTGGGCACCCACTGGGCGTAGTAAGAGAAGAACCCTAGGCATCTCTTCAGGGCTTTTAGGCGGGGGGGGGGGGGGTATAGTTCCAGGAGGGGGCGCATTCGGTCGGGGTCGGGGCCGATGACTCAGTTTTCCACCACGCAGCCAAGAATAGCGAGGCGCGCGGTGCGGAACATACATTTTTCTCTGTTGTATGTCAGATTCAGCCGTTGGGCCGTACGGAGGAATTTTTCTAGGTTGGCGTCGTGGTCCTGCCGGTCATGGCCGCAGATGGTGACGTTGTCTAGATAGGGGAAGGTGGCCTGCAGCGCGTTCTGGTCAACCATCCGGTCCATCTCCCTTTGGAAGACCGAGGCCCCGTTGGTGACGCCGAAGGGGACTCGGAGGAAGTGGTAGAGGCGACCGTCAGCCTCGAAGGCCGTGTACTGGCGGTCCTCAGGCCTGATGGGGAGCTGGTGGTATGCCGACTTCAGATCAATCGTCGAGAATACCCGATATTGTGCTATCTGGTTGACCATGTCAGATATGCGGGGAAGTGGGTATGCGTCTAATTGCGTGTATCGATTGATCGTCTGGCTGTAATCAATAACCAGGCGCTGTTTTTCGCCGGTCTTTACTACCACCACTTGGGCTCGCCATGGGCTGGTGCTGCCCTCGATAATCCCTTCCCTCAGGAGTCTTTCTACTTCTGATTTAATAAAGCTCCTATCCCCGGCACTGTACCGCCTGCTTTTAGTAGCAATTGGCTTGCAGTCTTTGGCGAGGTTAGCGAACAGGGGGGGAGGGGGGGGTTTGACCTTCAGGGTGGACAGGCTGCATACTTTGCGTGGCACCGTGTTTAAATTCTGCCGGCTGCAGACTGTAAGTGGGGGCAGGGGCCCGCCATATGCCACCGTGACGCTCTCCAGATGGCACTGGAAGTCTAATCCTAGCAGTACGGGAGCGCAGAGCTGTGGCAGGACGAGGAATTTAAACTCTGTACTCCACGCCGTTCACTGTCAAGAGTCGCTACACAGTAGCCGCCGACATCCGCCGTATGGGACTTTGAGGCCATAAAGACCTGGTGGCGTGTGTGCATAACCGATAGGGAGTAGCGTCGCACCGTGTCGGGGTGGATGAAGCTCTCCGTGCTTCCGCAGTCGAAAAGGCAATTTGTGGCATGGCCATTTACCTTTACGTTCATCATGGACCTGGCTAGTTGATGGGGCCTAGATTGGTCCAGGGTGATGGAGGCCATCGTCGAGGTCGGTGGGTCGCTGTAGTATTCGCCCGCGCCGGGGGCCTGGTCCCGGAATGGTGTCCAAGATGGCGGCTCCCCCTCGGCTGGTGGGGTCCAAAATGGTGGCCCGCACGGCACTGCTGGAATTGGGGGTCGATTTCGCCCTGCATACTCTCGCGTAGTGGCCTGTCTTGCTGCATTTGGAGCGGGTCGCGTCCTTTGCTGGGCATTGCTGTCTGGGGTGCTTGGCCTGGCCGCAGAAGTAGCATTTCTGGCCTCTGGTCATTGCAGCTGTAGTTGGGCTGCTGGCGGCTTGTGGCCTTACCGGGTCCCAAGATGGCTGCTCCCGTGGCATCCACGTGGCCATCCGGTCAGGGGGGGTAGGCGTCCATGTTCTGGAGGGCCACGTCTAGCGAGTTAGCGAGGGCCACCACCTTCTGCAGGTCGAGCCCCCTCTGTTCCAGCAGCCTCTGCCGAGTATAGTTGGACCTGATACCGGCTACGTTGGCGTCTCGGATCAGGTCTTCCGTGCATTCCTTGGCAGTCACCGCTTTGCAATTACAGTCCCGTCCGAGGACTCTCAGTGCCAGTAAATATTCGGCGCCCGATTCCCCGGGGCGCTGTTTTCGGGTAGCCAGGAGGTGTCTGGCTTAGACCTCGTTAACAGGCCTCACGTATTGTTCCTTTAGCGTCGCGATGGCGGCCGCGTAAGTAGTGGCGTCTCGGATGATCGAGTAGACTCGGTGGCTCACCCGTGAGTTCAAGACAAGCCGTTTCACGTCATCTGTAGTGACGGTAGTGCTGGAGGCCTCCAGGAAGGCTTCGAAACAGCTCAGCCAGTGTTCAAAGTTATTGGCTGCATCTGCTGCTTGAGGATCCAGGTCTAAACGTTCCAGCTTCAAGATTTGCTCCATGTCGAAAATTAGTCAATAAAATTGATGCGCTATCAACAACACCAAAGACTACGAGATGGACTTATATGAAGTAGGCTTTTATTGACTAAGAACTGGAGCATGCCTCTGCTAGTGAATCCATCCTAAGAGCTCCTGGGGGAAGGGCGGTGAGTCACCTTTATACCCGGGCTTAGGGGTTGTGGTAAACCACTGTTTGTATTCCACTGTGTACATGCCTGGACATGCCTCGGCTGACTCCTCCCACAAGTCCTAGTATAAAGGTGACTGCTCCCCAGCCCTTTGTATTTCTGGACCGGTCGACCACTCGAGGCAGACCTTAATTCTGTTAATAAAAGCCTTTAGTTACTCTCTTAACTCTCAGTCTTTTATGAGTAATTGATAGCGCATCAATTTTATTAACAAAATTTTTATAATGGAGAAGATCCTCACACCAGCATGCCTGGACTTAGATCATCGGGAGGCGGACTCATCCACCAAGTTTACTCACTGGCTTAAGTGTTTCGAAAAATTTCTGACCGCCTCTGCAGCAATCAAATCGGACGAGGACAAACTGGATGTCCTGACCTCCAAAGTGAACCACCGAGTGTACTCGGTCATCCAAGACGCGACCTCGTACGCGGACTCTATCAAGCTCCTCAAGGACCAGTACACGCGCCCAGTGAACGAAGTGTACGCCAGGCACCTTCTGGGGAGTCGTAAACAACAACCTGGGGAATCGACCGTGGAATACCTTCAGGCACTGTCTGTGCTTGGCCGGGCCTGTGGTTGTAAGGATGTAAAGGCCGCCGTGTACACAGAGGAACTTATCCGGGACGCTTTTGTAGCGGGCCACAGATCCAATTACACCCGACAGCGACTGTTGGAGCAGAGTGACCTCGACCTCAACAAGGCCTCTGAACTCGCACTATCATTGGATGCAGCCTACCGGGGCATGGATGCCTACTCCTCTGCACCGTGGACGCCGCGGGGAATGACAGCCTGGGACACGGTAGGACCGCCTCATAGCGCCGTGCCACCCCAGCCACGGCCCAACTACCGCAGCAGTGTCCCAAGGCCAGACAGCAGTGCCCCAAGGCCAGAAATGCTACTTCTGTGGCCAGGCAAAACACCCCAGAGCGCGCTGCCCGGCGAAAAACGCGATCTGCTCGGGCTGCGGGAAGAAGGGACACTACGCTAACGTCTGCAGGGCCAAAGCCACCCCGAACCCCAGCAGCGCCGCGTGTGGGCCATGCGGGCCGCCATCTTGGGCCTCCCCGGCCATGTGCGAACCACCGGTACAGCAGCCATTTTGGACGCCTCCAGCCACATGGGGATCATGGGCGCCGCCATCTTGGACGACAGCCGGAACGCAGCAGGCCCCCAACGCCGCCTCATCTGATACCCGCAGCGACACACCGACCCCTACGCTGGCATCCGTTACACTGGACCAAGCGAGACCGCACCAGCTGGCCAGTTCCACAATGGACATTAAGGTAAATGGCCACGATACAATCTGCCTTTTTGACTCTGGGAGCACGGAGAGCTTCATCCACCCCGACACGGTGCGGCGTTGCTCTCTCCCAGTCCTGCCTGCGCACCAGCGGATTTCTATGGCCTCCGAGTCCCAGTCGGCGGACATCGGCGGCTACTGCGTAGTGACACTCGTAGTAGACGGGACCGTGTACGATCATTTTAAACTTCTGGTCCTGCCCGACCTCTGCGCTGCCGTCCTGCTGGGGTTAGATTTTCAGTGCCACCTTAAAAGTGTTACGATGGCGTACGGTGGACCCCTACCCCCACTCACAGTCCGCAGCCAGCAGCTCCCAAATTGCCCGCCGCGCACCAGGTGCAACCTCTCCACACTCAGAGTCACCCCCCCCCCCCCACTGTTTGCTAACCTCACCCCCGACTATAAGCCCATCGCCACAAAGAGCAGGCGATACAGTGCCGGGGACAGGGTTTTCATTAAAACCGAAGTGGAGCGGCTCCTGAAGGAAGGGATTATTGAGGGCAGCACCAGCCCCTGGCGAGCCGAGGTTGTGGTCGTTAAGACCGGCGAGAAGCAGCGCCTGGTCATCGACTACAGCCAGACAATAAATCACTACACCCTGCTGGACGCCTACCCACTCCCCCGCATAGCTGATATGGTCAACCAGATCGCGCAGTACCGCATCTTCTCGACCATTGCCCTGAAATCAGCGTACCACCAGCTCCCTATCCGCCCTGAGGACCGCCAGTATACTGCCTTTGAGGCAAACGGCCGCCTCCCTTTGGCGTCACCAACGGGGTCTCCGTCTTCCAAAGGGAGATGGACCGGATGGTAGGTCAAAATGCGTTGCAGGCCACTTTCCCATATCTGGACAATGTGACCATCTGCGGCCGTGACTTGCAGGACCATGACGCAAACCTCGAAAAATTCCTCCGCACCGCCCAACTCCTGAACCTGACATATAACAAGGAGAAGTGCATATTCCGCACAAACCGCCTCGCCATCCTTGGCTGTGTTGTGGAACACGGAGTCATCGGCCCCGACCCCGACCGGATGCGTCCCCTTATGGAACTCCCACTGCCCCAAGGCCCTGAAGAGGTGCCTAGGGTTTTTCTCCTATTATGCCCAGTGGGTCCCCTACTATGCGGACAAGGCCCGTCCGCTGATCAAGTCCACCTCTTTTCCCTTGACGGCAGAGGCCCGCTTAGCCTTCCACCGTATCAAGACATTGCCAAAGCCACCATGCACGCAGTGGACGAATCCATCCCCTTCCAGGTGGAAAGCGACGCGTCCGACTTTGCCCTGGCCGCTACCCTCAATCAGGCGGGGAGACCCGTGGCCTTCTTTTCACGAACCCTCCAAGGCCCGGAGACCAGACACTCCGCTGTTGAGAAGGAGGCCCAGGCGATTGTGGAGGCTGTGCGTCATTGGAGGCACTACCTGGCCGGAAAACGATTTACCCTGCTCACTGACCAACGTTCAGTTGCTTTCATGTTTAACAACAAGCAGAGGGGCAAAATCAAAAATGACAAGATCTTGAGGTGGAGAATCGAACTTTCCACCTACAATTACGAGATCTTGTACCGGCCCGGGAAGCTCAATGAACCCCCGGATGCGCTATCGCGTGGCACCTGCGCCAGCGCGCAGATCGATAGACTGCGGGCCCTCCACAATGACCTCTGCCACCCGGGGGTCACCAGGTTCTTCCACTTCATCAAGGCCCGCAACCTGCCTTACTCTATTGAGGAGGTCAGGACCATGACCAGGAACTGCCAAGTCTGCGCGGAGTGCAAACCGCACTTTTATAGACCAGACAGGGCCCACCTGATAAAAGCCACTCGCCCCTTCGAGCGCCTGAGCGTTGATTTTAAAGGGCCTCTCCCCTCCTCCGACCGCAATGTGTACTTCCTCAATATTATTGATGAGTACTCCCGTTTCCCGTTCGCCATCCCCTGCCCGGACATGACCAGTGCCACGGTCATTAAATGTCTGAACGACCTCTTCACCCTGTTCGGTTTCCCCAGCTATATCCATAGCGACCGGGGCTCATCATTTATGAGCGACGAACTCCGTCAGTACCTGCTAACTAGGGGTATTGCCACAAGCAGGACCACCAGTTACAACCCCCGGGGGAACGGACAGGTGGAAAGAGAAAATGCGACAGTTTGGAAGGCCGCCCTGCTAGCCTTAAAGTCTAGGGGCCTTCCAACCTCCCGCTGGCAGGATGTGCTCCCCGATGCGCTCCACTCTATTCGGTCACTGCTCTGCACTGCCACTAACGCCACCCCTCATGAGAAAATGTTTGTCTTCCCAAGGAAGTCCACATCGGGGACATCGCTGCCGCCATGGCTGACGTCCCCAGGGCCGGTCCTACTGAGAAGGCACGTGAGGACCCATAAAACGGACCCCCTGGTCGAGGGTCGACCTCCTCCACGCCAACCCCCAGTATGCTTACATTGCATACCCGGACGGGCGGGAGGACACAGTCTCCATAAGAGACCTTGCACCCTCGGGGGCCGCAGTAACCCACTACTCACTACCACCCCCACCCACCCCCACGATCCGATATCCAGCCCCAGCAGACGGCAGGCCTGGGCCCCGCGACCCGCTCGACATCTACGAGGACGACACGCCTGTGCCACAGCCCACGCAGGACTCGACGCCGGAAGCTCCACTACCCCTGCCGTCGCCACGCAGATCACAGCGGCAGACAAGACCTCCGGAGAGACTCCAATACACTAACTTTTAATACACTTCACCCCGCCGGACTCAATTTTAAACAAGGGGTGAATGTGGTAAACCACTGTTTGTATTCCACTGTGTACATGCCTGGACATGCCTCGGCTGACTCCTCCCACAAGTCCTAGTATAAAGGTGACTGCTCCCCAGCCCTTTGTATTTCTGGACCGGTCGACCACTCGAGGCAGACCTTCATTCTTTTGTTAATAAAAGCCTTTAGTTACTCTCTTAATTCTCAGTCTTTTATGAGTAATTGATAGCGCATCAGGGGTGGAGCCATGCCCGGACTTGTACAGAGTTAACAGTGGTTTACCACACAGACATGTACAGAGTTAACAGTGGTTTACCACACAGACATGTACAGGGTTAACAGTGGTTTACCACAACTCTCATTCTATTTTCTCCTTTCTTTATCAATTTCTTGGGTCTCCTTTGCGGAATTCTAAAATCCTCCCAATCCTCAGGCTTACTACTCTTTTTGGCAGCATTATAAGCCTCTTCCTTTGATCTACAGGAAACTTGAGATTTACCGGCACCTAAATAACCGGAAATCTCGGTTAACCGGCAAAATTCAGGAGTAGGTTTTAAGTCATACTTTTTTGCCTTCTTCCATCTGTGCTGTGCAAGGGTGTGGCTGCAGCTAAGCTACAGAGACGCTTGGAACTTGAGGCCATTGTTCTACAGTTGTTGCTAAGCAACAGGGTTTGTCGCTTTATACGGAGCTGTCAGCTCTCCCTATCTTTTATTATAGTGTTCGGTTATCCAGAATTTTTGATGAACTGGCACCATGTCGGTCCCGTCCGTGCCGGATAAAAAAAAGTTTCCTGTAATACTATCTTTAACTTCTCTCGTTAGCCACAGTTGGGCCACTTTTCCTGTGGGGTTTTTGTGCCTTAAAGGAATGTATCTATATATATAAATCGGTACTTCTGTCTATCTGTCATCGCGTGTGTGTTGCGGGTATGCACTCGAAAGTTACAGGGCGTACCTATGCGCGCGTTACCTCCAAAGAAAGCTTACGCTTCCGAGACGGTTTTAAGCGTATTTACGTTTCGGCCGGGCTAAAATTGCGCCCGCGGTATCCCAAAAACCTTCAACATTCCGCTCATTAGCATCTCATTATCCGCTCATTAGCGACAGAGTGACCTCGAGCTCGACCAATCGTACGCCGGGTTGCTGGCGTGCGCCGCCGGGCCAATCGGTGCGCGTGTGGCCGGGCTTTATCGTTCTGAACTGAGGTGAGTCGCCGCCATCTTGATTCCAAACTTTTCCTTTCTTTTTCCCACTTTCTGCGTCTTAAAAAAAAAACGTTGCTTTTAAAACACATATTGTTTTTAAAAAAATGATTTAGAAAGTAATTAACTTATCTAATCTCATTAATTTTCCTACCTTTCCCCGTTTTTCCAGGTAGGCCTAGAAGCCTCGGCGTCTCCTCCGCACCCACGCCCGAGCTAGGCACCTCCCGGCCCCACTCGAAGGCTGGAGGGCCGAGCCTCAGCCCAGCGCCGCTAGGGTGCGCGCGCAGCAGGAGCCGAGACGTCTCTCTCTGCCGGGGCTTGCTGAGCGTCCAGCGTTACCCTGGCAACGGGCGCAATCGGCTGTCTTCACCTTGGGGGGAGGGGGGGGCGGCCGCGAGCCTCGGGGGGGGGGGGGGGGGGGGGCCCGGCGACCCTCGGGGGGCGGGGGGGCCGCGCGCGCAGCAGGAGCAGCTGAGACGCGGCGTCTCTCTCTCTGGCTTGGTCAGCGTCACGGTTGCCCTGGCAACCGGGCCCGCCGGCCGAGAGAGACGCCGCGTCTCAGCTCCTGCTGCGCGCGCAATCGGCGGTCTTCACCTCCGGGGGGGGGGGGGGGGGGGCGCGACCCTCGGCAGGGGGGGGGGTGCCCGCCCTCCGCCCCCCCCTCCCCTCTCCATCCCCCCCTTCCCTTCCGCCCTCCCTTCCCCTCCCTCCCCTCCCCTCCCTTCCCCCCTCCCTCCCTTCCCCTCCCCTGCCCTCCCCCCCTCCCTTCCCCCCTCCCCTCCCCGCCCTCCCCCTCCCCCCTCTTCCCCCCATCCCTCCCTCCTCCCCCCCTCCCCTCCCTCCTCTTCCTCCCACCCCTCCCTCTCTTCCCCCCACCCCTCCCCTCCCTCTCTTCCCCCCACCCCTCCCCTCCCTCTTCCCCCCACCCCTCCCCTCCCTCTCTTCCCCCCACCCCTCCCCTCCCTCTCTTCCCCCCACCCCTCCCCTCCCTCTCTTCCCCCCACCCCTCCCCTCCCTCTCTTCCCCCCACCCCTCCCCTCCCTCTCTTCCCCCCACCCCTCCCCTCCCTCTCTTCCCCCCAGTCGCTCGCTCTCTTCCCCCCAGTCGCTCGCTCTCTTCCCCCCAGTCGCTCGCTCTCTTCCCCCCAGTCGCTCGCTCTCTCTCTCTCTCTTCCAACAACAACATGCCCTCGAAAAAGCCTCGGCACCGCCGGGCACTTCAGCTAGTATTTGTTATAAATTATGTATTAATTCTTTAAATGCTAGCCATTGCTCGTCCACCGTCATACCTTTTATTGTAGTTTCCCAATCTACCTTAGCCAATTCGCCCCGCATACCTACGTAGGTTGCTTTGTTTAGATTTAAGACCGTAGTTTTGGATTTAACCAAGTCACTTTCAAACTCAATATAAAATTCTATCATATTATGATCACTTCCCTAAAAGCCCCTTTACTACAAGGTTATTGTTGCACAATACTAGATCTAAAATAGCCTGTTCCCTAGTTGGTTCCTCAACATACTGATCTAGAAAACTATCTTGCATACATTCCATGAATTCGTCCTCCACACTATTACTGCAAATTTGGTTTGCCCAGTCTATATGTAGATTAAAATCTCCCATGATTACTGTATTACCCTTGTTACATGCACCTCTAATTTCCTGATTTACACTCTGCCCTACATTACAACCAGTAGCCATGCATTTAAACGTCCAATTTTTGTCCCTCTGCCAATTTGCACGTGGCTCAGGTAACAATCCAGAGATTATTACCTTTGAGGTTCCGCTTTTTAATTTGGATCTGAGCTCTTCAAACTCCCTCAGCAGAACCTCATTCCTAGTTCTACCTATGTCATTGGTTCCTAAGTGGACGACGACAATGGGATTCTTCCCTTCCCACTCCAAGATCTCCTCCAGCCGCGAGGAGATGTCTTTAACCCTGGCACCGGGTAGGCAACACAACCTTCGGAACTCTCGGTCGCGGCTGCAGAGAACAGTATCTATCCCCCTGACTATACTGTCCCCTACCACAACTACATTCCCTTTCACTCCCCCCACTTGAATGGCCTTCTGTGCCATGGTCAGCTTGCTCATCCATCTTGCAGGCTTTTCCCTCATCCACACAGGCAGCAAGAACCTCATACCTGTTGGACAAGGGCAAAGGCCGAGGCTCCACCAGCACTGCACCTGGGGTTCCCTTACCTGCCTGAGTTGCAGTCACACCCTCCTGTCCCTGACCACTAACCAGACCTGTACCACTACCTAACCTAAGGGGTGTGACTGCCTCCTGGAGCAAAGTGTCCAGGTAACTCTCCCCATCCCTGAGGCCCTGCAATGTCTGCACCTCAGACTCCAGCTCAAAAACTCTGAGCTGAAGTTCCTCAAGATGCCAACACTTACTGCAAACGTGGTTGTCCGGGATAACCATACTCTCCACAAACTCCCACATGCCGCAGGTGCGGCACACCACCTGCACTGCCATCCCTATATGACCTTGTTTTATTTAATTAAATTTGTAATTAGGTAAATTAGTTTACAGTGGAGTTTCTTGACTACTTACTTGATCTAGATTAAGTTATGGGTACTGAAATTAAATATCTACCTGTAACACAAAACACTACAAGTAGTGTAGGCAAAAATCAGCAACTCCTTCCCCCCTTTCTCTGAATTCCCACTCTTTCCAAATTCAAAAAACAAGCACTCGGTTTAAGTCCACTCCGTTTTAATCCCGGCTCTGTGCTACTCCTTCTCCGACCCGATTAAACGTTTCCCTTGCTATTGCTTCTTCACTCGTCGTCCACCACAGATGACCAGCAGCATCCTTGTTGAACTCCTCTTCCGATCACTCCTTATTCTGACTCTCCATCTGCTGCCCTAACACTTGGTTCATCCCATGTACAAAACCTTTATCATCAGGCGTGCATCGCTCCAATCCACACCAATATTCTTTAGCACCTCCATTAGTTTGATCCAATTCACTCGAGGCCTTTTCAAAAATCTACAAAGCCACCATACACCTAGTGATCAGGTTCTATACTCTTCTCCGCTCATTAACCCTATTGCCTCTTGTTCTACATTCTCTGCAAAATTGATCTTTGCCAAGATATTGTTCCGGTTTTTTATCTTAATCATCTTTTAAGCAATCTGAGCAAAATCTTTGATCCATGAGGAAACAAACTGATGGTATGAAACTTTGTCACATCTGCAAGCACTTAAGCTTTTCCCCTCCAGAGGCAGCATGATTTTCATGAAATCATCTGGCCATTTCCCTTTCAAGTACATGGCTTTACACAAATCAGCAAGTTTATTTGTTACTTCCTCTCCCGGGTTTTTAAATCAATTCTGCCAGAATCTCATCAATACCTGGAGCCTTTCCATTCCAGAGCTCACTTATTGAAACTCCCTTCACACTCAAGGACATCAAGGCCCACACAATCAACTTCCACCTCCTCTTCCTTTCCCATTTCAAAAGGTCAAGTGGCTTTTCCTCTTTGGCATATCGTTCAACATATTCTTGCCATCTTCAGTTGAGTCAGTCAATAGTTGTCTAGCTGTATTTTTGATTGCTTTAATTCACATTCCTTGACTATTTAAATCATCCACTCACACATACAACAAACATATGCAACCCTGAATATGTTCAAAGAATTGCTCCAGACCACATTTTTACACACAGACACCAGATACAGAGCATAAACCGGGACAATAAAATGCACAGCTGAACAAGATCCAAACACCGACAGAATCATAAACCTAAACATAATCATAAACGACAAGTCATAAACCTGCACCTATGTTAGGGGAAAATGTTGTGGATATGCTGACTTTTTTTTTATAAAAGACCAAAAAGTCAAATTGTATTTGTTAAACTTAGCTTCTTTTTTTGTTGTTTCTGAATGAACCTGCAGCTGCCAAGAAAAAAACACTTGGCTGCATTTGTAATTACAGTCAGTTGCACCAACAGCTGTCCTCGATATTGGCCATAGTGTTTCTATGGCCATTTATAGGGCTAGAGGACATCATGGCAGCACTGAATCCAGAGTCCCTGTTCTCGTGCTGGCTTCAGTGCAGAGCTAATTGTTTATTATATCCCTCCCAGCAGGCAGTCCTTTTATATTTCTTCACACTCCCATCATCCTATATTATTTCCCAACAGTGAGTGCAGGAGGAGCAGAATTATTTTTGTACAAGTCTCTCCTGGAGTATTCCTTTAAGCACTAATCAGAATTTACAACAAAAATACTTCAGGTGAAAACCAGCCCTCAATAACAGAATAATGCTGTTTGTGGACAAGGAACAATTAGAGGCACAGATTTTTGTCAATAAATTATTAACGGTCACACTTTCTCAACCGATCCCGCACAAAACAATTCTCCTACCAACAGTGATACTTCATTATGCTATTCCTGCATTACTACAGACCATCACACAATGTACAATTTGAGAGACTGCTTTTCAAAGCATTTCCATAACTGACTGACTATCTCCAATCGCCAGCTTTCACTCACTTAACGTTTATGGAGCCAGTATCAGATAATCTCAGTTCAGAAAAGGGACATTTAAATGCACCACTGGAGGCCCACCCATCAGATGCAAACTTTCCCAGCTCTTTCGAAACCGGTTTGCATAAACCGTGCAGCAGCGGCGCCAAGGGTGCAGTTTGACCAAGAACGATTCACCTCACAGATTTCCAAGTAGGACAGATAATCAGCTGGAGAGTTAATTTAAAGTGGAGCTGCAAACTCGTGTCAGCAACAGCAGTCCACTCGGAGGTACAGCAAGGGAGGAAGCACTCCTGGTATTCATGTGAAAAACTAAAATATGAAACAGACAGGATAAAAGCCACGTGCAGCTATCCACACAAGACCAAATTTATGAACTTAGGTTTAAAGAAATAATCTGACTATAGAACAGTCCTTGCCTTGAATTTTACATACATATCTGCACTTTCAGGGACTGGAGGCCCCGATACTATGGGCAGGATTTTCATTCAGGAGTCGGGACTACAACTTTTGGGGTTATAGTCCCGCCTCCATCGAGAAGCGGCCAATCCACGCGATTTTAACTTGATTGACCTTGTTGAGCCCGCCCAGCGGACTCAGCAGGCCAATTAAGGGCCACCCGGCAACAGGTGACATCACAGACTGAAATTTCATCTGTCAAGAGGTTTTGACAGATAAAATATCAGTGTTTCACAGCTGTTTGAAGCTGTCAAACACCGACAATCTTACTTCTAACATGAGTCCTTCTCCACAGACTCAGTTAGAAATCTCTCCTGCACAGAAAGCTGCAGGCTGTCACTTTTGACAGTTCGCAGCCATTCTGCTTTCTGTGCTGGTGAGATGAGGGACTCCCGAGACCTAAAGGAAGGAAGGCTGAAAAGTTAAGAAAAGGTAAGTAAAACTTATTTGATCACTTTAGACACACCAAACACACTTACATAGAACATAAGAACATAAGAAATAGGAGCAGGAGTAGGCCAATTGGCCCCTCGAGCCTGCTCCGCCATTCAATAAGATCATGGCTGATCTGATCCTAACCGCCAATCCACTATGACAGGACTATCTCCTGAATCTAACAGAATTAGACACACGAAACAGGAGCAGGATCAGGCTACACGGCCCCTGGGCCCGCTCCGCTACCCACAGGGCCATGACCTATCCGAACCTAGACTCATGTCCAAATTCCTGCCCGCTCCCCGTAACCCTTAATTCCCTTTTCTTCTAGGAAACTGTCTATTTCTGTTTTAAATTTATGTAATGATGTAGCTTCGACAGCTTTTCGGGGCAGCATATTCCATGGACCTACCACCCTCTGAGTGAAGTAGGTCCTCCTCATCTCAGTTTTGAAAGAGCAGCCCCTTATTCTAAGACTATGCCCCCTAGTTCTAGTTTCACCCATCATCTGGAACATCCTCCCTGCATCCACCCGATCCAACCCCTTCATAATCTTATATGTTTCAATAAGATCGCCTCTCATTCTTCTGAACTCCAATGAGTAGAGTCCCAATCTACTCAACCTCTCCTCCTATGCTCATCCCCGGGATTAACCGAGTGAACCTTCTTTGTACTGACTCGAGAGCAAGTATGTCCTTTCTTAAGTATGGACACCAAAACTGTATGCAGTATTCCAGGTGCGGTCTCACCAATACCTTGTACAACTGAAGTAATACCTCCCTATTCTTATATTCTATCCCCCTAGCAATGAAAGCCAACATTCCATTGGCCTTCTTAATCACTTGCTGCACCTGCATACTAACCTTTTGAGTTTCGTGCGCCAGGACCCCCAGATCCCTTTGTACTTCAGTACTTTCAAGTTTCTTGCCATTAAGATAATAACTTGCTCTACGATTTTTCCTGCCAAAGTGCATAACCTCACACTTTCCAGTATTGTATTCCATCTGCCAAATCTCTGCCCACTTACTTAGCCTGTCTATGTCCCCTTGCAGGTTTTTTATGTCCTCCTCACTCACTACTTTCCCTCCCATCTTAGTATCATCTGCAAACTTTGATGTGTTACACTCGGTCCCCTCCTCCAAATCGTTAATATAGATTGTAAAGAGTTGGGGACCCAGCACTGACCCCTGTGGAACACCACTGGTTACTGATTGCCAGTCTGAGAATTAACCATTTATTCCAACTCTCTGCCTTCTGTTAGATAGCCAATCCTCTATCCATGCCAGAATATTACCCCCAATCCCGTGATTTTTTATCTTAAGCAATAATCTTTTGTGTGGCACCTTGTCAAATGCCTTTTGGAAGTCTAAATACACTACGTCCACTGGTTCCCCTTTATCCACCCTATATGTTACTTCCTCAAAGAACTCCAGCAAATTTGTCAAACATGACTTCCCCTTCATAAAACCATGCTGACCTTGTCTTATTAAATTATGATTATCCAAATGTCCTGTTACTGTCTCCTTAATAATGGACTCCAAAATTTTACCTACCACAGATGTTAGGCTAACCGGTCTATAGTTTCCAGCCTTCTGTCTGCTGCCCTTTTTAAATAAGGGTGTTACATTAGCAGTTTTCCAGTCTGCCGGGACCTTTGCTGAGTCCAGGGAGTTTTGGAAGATTATTACCAATGCATCCACAATCCCTACCGCCACTTCCCTCAAGACCCTAGGATGTAAGCCATCAGGTCCAGGTGATTTATCCGCCTTGAGTCCCATTATTTTAACCGAGTACCACTTCCTTAGTGATTTTGATCGTGTTTATCTCCTCCCCCCCTATAGCCCCCTGTTTGTCCAGTGTTGGGATATTCTTGGTGTCCTCTACTGTAAAGACGGATACAAAATATTTGTTGGACTATAACCTGGTGTTGTGTGACTTCTTACATTTGTCCACCCCAGTCCAACTCCAGCATCGCCACACCACAAAATATTCATTCAGTGTTTTTGCCATCTCCATATTTCCCACCATTAATTTCCCGGTCTCATCCTCTAAGGGACCAACATTTACTTTAGCCACCCTTTTTCTTTTTATATAACTATAAAAACTCTTACTATCTGTCTTTATATTTTTTGCTAATTTACTTTCATAATCTATCTTCCCTTTCTTAATCAATCTTTTTGTTATTTTTTGCTGTCTTTTAAAGTTTTCCCAATCCTCTATCCTCCCACTAGATTTGGCTACCTTATATGCCCTTGTTTTTAGTCGAATACTATCCTTAATTTCTTTACTTAGCCACGGATGGCTGTCTTTTCTTTTACACCCTTTTTTTCCCCTCAGTGGAATATACTTTTTTTGGAAGTTGTAAAATAACTCCGTAAATGTACACCACTGATCATGTATCGTCTTATCCTTTAACCTATTTTCCAAATCTACTTTACTCAATTCCGCTCTCATACCTTCATAGTCTCCTTTATTCAAGCTTAGCACGCTTGTTTGAGATACAACCTCCTCACCCTCTAATTGAATATGGAATTCAACCATGTTATGGTCACTCATTCCAAGGGGATCCTTTACTAGGACATTGTTAATTAATCCTGTCTCGTTACACAGGACCAGATCTAAGGTTGCTTGCCCCCTGGTTGGTTCAGTTACATACTGCTCAAGAAACCCATCCCTAATACACTCAATGAACTCATCCTCAAGGCAGCCCTGCCCAATTTGATTCGTCCAATTTATATGATAGTTAAAATCCCCCATAATTATAGGTGTTCCCTTATTACAAGCCTCAACTATTTCCTGATTGATACTCCGTCCAACCGAGTTGTGACTGTTCGGAGGCCTATATACTACACCCACTAGTGTTTTTTTTCCCCTTATTATTCCTTATCTCCACCCAAACTGTTTCATTATCCTGATCTTTTGACCCAATATCATTTCTCTGTATTACAGTGATTCCTTCCTTTATTAACATAGCCACCCCACCTCCCCTTCCTTCCTGCCTGTCCTTCCTGATTGTTAAATAACCTGGTATGTTTAATTCCCAGGCATTGTCACCCTGTAGCCATGTTTCTGTAATGGCCACAAGATCATACCCATATGTAGCTATTTGTGCCTTTAACTCGTCTATTTTGTTACGAATGCTACGTGCATTCAGATAGAGAACTTTCAAATATGTTTTGTGACACTTAGTTCCTGCTTTTGCCCTTTTTATTACTTTACCTTTTACTCCATACCTTCTGCCCCTTCCTGACACGCTCTGGTTTTTAATTTCCCCACTGCTACCTTTGCACTCATGCACACATCACTCGCCTGAACACCGACATCTCGACCCCTCCAAGTCCTTCAACCCCACGGCCTGCCTCCTCTAACTTGGCGTGGTTTGGAGCCGTCGGGAATCCCACACTTCAACCTTAAAAATAGGGATTAGGCTAAAAACTGCCTGTTAACTGGCAGTTAATTGGCTCTAATCCCTTCCCGCCTCGGGGAGGCGGGTCCCAGTGCAGGGCGGGTACCCGCCTCCTTTGAAACTGGCATGGAGGCAGGTTTGGGTGTGGGACCCCCAATTTTGGGATTTTAACCCCCCCCCGCACACCTCCAATCCCGACTCCACAGCCCAAATGAAAATCCTGCCCCATGTGTATATTAAATGTGCAGAAGTCCTATGATCAAATATTGTTTTTGCAAAAGTCAGGCCCATAGACATATTTGTGAAGCTGGGCCCATGTGGGTAGAGAGCCTTCATTTTATAGTGGTCATCACTGGAACTATCAGAACATGAAACACTTCCTAGCATGCTCCCAAACCACAAAGAATACTAAAAAGGCACAACGTCAAGTCTTCTGGGTCTCTACGGCAGCTGAGCTAGGAATCCAATGGATTATACAATCAATCAGACAGGCATTAAAGAGGCAGGGCTGGATAAATCTGGCAATTCACTTCTTTTGGGGCAGGGGAGAGAAGAAAAGAGAAAGTAGGCACATTGCAATGCTTTGGTGACTCTTTTTCCTTCCTGCCACCCCCCCTCTCCATTTCCAACCTCCCTAGTAACTTGAGAAACAGGGAAAAATATGTTGTAATTGCTCATCCTGCAGACTGACCACACTGCAACCACACGGACTAGTTCATGGTCTGTCTGAAAACCAGAAACAGCTTAAAACAATTCAAATCCAGGGAGCCCCTCCACAATATTAATATACCAGGCGGTCTGGTAAAATACACCATTTTCACAGCTTCAACATTTCTCTAACATGAACAAACAAGTTTACATTTTTTTTTATATTCCTCCCCAAGGAAGGAGATACTTGCTCTCGAGGCAGTTCAGAGAAGGTTCACACGGTTGATTCCGGAGATGAGGGGGTTGACTTATGAGGAAAGGTTGAGTAGGTTGGGCCTCTACTCATTGGAATTCAGAAGAATGAGAGGCGATCTTATCGAAACATACAAGATTGTGAGGGGGCTTGATCGGGTGGATTCGGTGAGGATGTTTCCACTGATGGGTGAGACTAGAACTAGGGGGCATAATCTTAGAATAAGGGGCTGCCCTTTCAAAACTGAGATGAGGAGAAACTTCTTCACTCAGAGGGTAGTAAATCTATGGAATTTGCTACCTCAGAGAGCTGTGGAAGCTGCGACACTAAATAAATTTAAAACGGAGATAGACAGTTTCCTAGCTGATAAGGGAATTAGGGGTTACGGGGAGCGGGCAGGGAAGTGGACGCGAGTCTAGGTTCGGATCAGCCATGATCCTACTGAATGGCGGAGCAGGCCAGAGGGGCCGTATGGCCTACTCCTGCTCCTACTTCTTATGTTCTTATGTTCAGGAAGTAGAGATTCAGCTGCAAGCAGCCTAAAGATGCCAGACAGACAGACAAGAGATTCCTTGCCACGTTACTTAACATGGTTAAAAAAAAGTCTTTACGGTTCATAGAATGATACAGCACAGAAGCAGGCCATTCGGCCCATTGTGTCCGTGCCAGCTCTTTGAAAGAGCTCTCCAATTAGTCCCACTCCCCCTGCTCTTTCCCCATAGCCCTGCAAATGTTTCCCCTTCACCCGAGCTGTGGTGAAGAACCAATTTGACTTGGTGCATGGATAGGCTACTTGATAGTTGGTTGGTTTCTTTCTCCTCTCTTTTCCCACCCCACAATCAAGGATAAATTACCAGGTACCCCCAGGCAGCGAAAGAAGCACCAACGCAGCACTGGGAGCAAGTCGCCATCCTGTTCTCTTAAACAGAAGGTTTGTACTGGTTCTACAGAGGGAAGGAAGGGGGTGCCGGTGGTGGGGGAGGAAAAGAACCAAATTCGAGTTAAATGTGCACTCTTGAAAAAAAGTGATGCCGTTCCTTATTGGGTCCGAACCATTTCGTAACGTGCCGTGGGGAGCGCGGGCAAAGATTTGACCAAACACACCAAGTCAATGGTCCACTGATAATGGGAGGAGCAACAGTGCATCAAAAACACACGCGCACAAGTGATTCTTTTAAATAAATTATTCCATTTAATGTGCGACTTTAGCAGGAATTTGCTTAAACAAAGGCCTAATGCACTCAATCCATCAGAGCCTTTGGGAGAGAGGGAGGCAAAATGAAGCCTTCGACTTATAAATAAACCTTGGTGCAGGCTCTACCACTCCATTGAGCAAGCTACTTCACCCATTCTCTACACCCAGAATTAAATCTTACCATTCGGTTTCAACCATTTCTTGGCGTGGAGGTAACTCTCCAGCATTCGCTCATTGAAGAGCATGTAGCCCATGGGCTCGGAGATAATGATATCGACCTGTTCTGGGATGCTAACTTCCTCCACCTTCCCAGGGATGATGAAGATGCGATCTGCTAGGTTGTTGCTCTTCACCAGCATCTGCCAAAGAGAATAACCATTTTTATTAGCGCCAGGCAATGTATGGATCTCTGTTCGTGTGTGTGTATAATCTCTTAGTAAGTACATGCGTCTCATCACTACTAGACTACAAATGCAGGGGACAGGGCAGAATTTTCTTACTAAATTGCTCAACTCTCACCACAAATACAGATTTGCAGAAATGGACAGGAAATCCCCAGAACCTCCTAGTTTTGTGCATCCTCTGTTGTAGCGACTGGTTTGACACAACTGAACAAGCTCACCCAGGCGACATCTTTCTACCAACATGTTTGTGAACAACCAAGGTTTGAGAGCAAAACGTGCGTTTCAGTGCTGGCCATCAGACTGGTGGAAGAACCAGGATGTGGGAGAGGCCAGATCACAATGTGAACACAATGCTCCCAGAATACCATTATTAGAGGAAATAAAGAACTTGGTTATTGTAAAGACCACGTTGCATACCACAGTAAATACGTTCAGGCTAGCAGCAAGTGTGCTCACACTGCCAGGTCTCTCACATCTTCATATCCTTCAAGATTCAGTTTTAGAGTGGAGTTAATTCAGTAAAGGACCACCATAAGGGAAAGCTGTCTTTGTGGACAAGTTGACGTAAGAAAACCACTAGGCACTTGGTCTAAGCATTAAGCAAAGCTTTAATCAACTGTTTTACAACATGGAGGTCTAGTTGTGTCCTTCACTAGTTCCTGTAAAAGAATGTCCTGAGCAAGCTGGACCCGTGGCAGAGTATTTATACTCTCCCTGGACAGCGCCACCAGCAGGCCGCCCAGTATTACTACAAGTCATTTCCACATGAATGGCTGATTTCCTGTCACAAGTGGTGCCTGTATTGTAGTGCGCTCCATGGGGATTCATCCAGGCAACACTATATTGTTCTACCAATTTCCTGAATCCACAGTATATTCAAAGAATAGCACAGCACAGAAGAGTCTACACTGGCTCTTTCAAAGGGCAATCCAGTTAGTCCCACTCCCCTGCTCTTTCCCCATATCCCTGCAATTTTTTCTCCTTCAAGTATTTATCCAATTCCCTTTTGAAGGCTGCTATTGAATCTGTGTCCACCGCCCCATCAGGCAGCGCGTTCCAAATCCTAACCACTCGTTGCATAAAAAAGCTTTTCCTCATGTCGCCTCTGGTTCTTTTGCTAATCACCTTAAACTTGTGCCCTCTGGTTATCGACTCTTCAGCTATTGGAAACAGTTTCTCTTTATTTACTCGATCAAAACCCTTCATGATTTTAAACACTTCTATCAAATCTCCTCTTAGCCTTCTCTACTCCCAAGGAGAACATCCCCAGCTTCTTCAGTCTATCCACATAGCTGTAATCCCTCATCCCTGGAATCATTCTAGTAAATCTCTTCTGTACCCTGTCTTGGGAGCACAGGCCAGCCGAGGCGGACTTTTCATCTCAATTACACGTTAGTCCAATTTACTCAAACACCACCTGCATCAGTTTGAATTCCAGGGAGAAAGGAATTCCTAGCCCCGAGAGGCACAAGTTGCACATTCACACCGTTCCATTAGCCAAGAATGGTGGCGCTGAAGCAGTGTGGCGGGATCCAAGATGGAGGCAATGAGAGCACGTCAACAGAAACATAAATTGACCAGGAGGAACAGCTTTGGAGCCCATTTGGAGATGCTCTCCATTTTGTTTCAACGGTCTACTAACATGCACAGTAGAGACAGTACAAACCTGGGCTCCAAAGCACCTGACCGAATAAAAATGTTTCAGATAAGCGTATCGTACATTTGTCTGTAATGAGTCAGCTGGCTGGTAGAGACCTCATGACACCACCCATTTCACTCCACTGTATATAATATATAGAACAGTGTGGTATTAAGTTTACACTCCTTCCAAAATAAACCCTCTTCCTCCTTTACCCCCCCCCCCCCTCCCCCTAGTACTTCCTTTTTGAGATAACAGAAAACGCTGGAAACACTCAGCAGGCCAGGCAGCATCCGTGGAGAGAGGAACAGAGTTAATGTTTCAGGTCTGTGACCCTTCGTCAGAACTGGAAAAAAGTTAGAGATGTAACAGGTTTTAAGCAAGTACAGAGGCAGGAAGGTGGGGGGGGGGGGGGGGGGGAAGGAGGGAGGGGAGGAAAGAACAAAAGGGATAGTCTGTGCTAGGATGAAAGGCAGGAGAGATTAAATGTTGCAAATGGGGTTGGCAGAATCATCAACAGCTGCCATGTGAAAAAAAAGAGGCAGTAGTTGTAGTCTGAAATTGTTGAACTCATTGTTGAGTCCAGAAGGCTGTAGAGTGTCTAATCAAATGATGAGGTGCTGTTCCTCGAGCTTACACTGTTCCAATGAAGCTCAATGTAAGAGGCCGAGGACAGAGAGGTCAGAGTGGGAGTGGAGCGGAGAATTAAAGTGACAGGCGACCAGAAGCTCGGTCACCCATACGGACTGAACGGTCACCCAATCTGCGTTTGGTCTCCCCAATGTAGAGGAGGCCGCATCGTGAGCAGCGAATACAGTATACTAGATTGCAAGAAGTACAAGTAAATCACTGTTTCACCTGGAAGGAGTGTTTGGGGCCCTGGACAGTGGGAAGGGAGGTTGGTAAAAGGACATGTGTTGCATCTCCTGCGCTTGCACAGGAAGGTGCCAGTGGGGAGGGGCTGTTGGGGCGATCGAGGAGTGGACCAGGGTGTTGCGGAGGGAGTGGTCCCTTCGGAATGCTGAAAGGGGAGGGGGGGGGGGAGATGCGTTTGGTGGTGGGATCACGCTTCCTTTTTGAGGTTGCACTGAACAGCTTGCTTAAAACTCAACCATCTTGATGAACCCCCAAAATAAGCCCAATTTGGCCAATGCACAGCAATGGAAACAACCTTCTGCAGGGACTCTCAGCCTGGTATCAGCATTATTTAAATCCACACCAAAGGGATTTACTGGAGGAAAATCTTTAAAACAGAACAATTGTTAAAGACACAATTTATTGACTCCATACAGTAAAATATAAACTCTGCAATGATAACCAGTTAAAAGAACATTTCAGAGGCTTGACATTCAATGGGCCGAATGGTCCTTCCCCCACCCTAGACTTTTCTTGCATTCAAAGCAAAGCATTCAGCTCCCTTCTCTGTATTAAGGTACGATTATTACACAGCAGGGCATCGGACATAGGTGAACTGTGGTGCAGTAACGGGGGTCGCGTGGGTTTTGTGTTTGACGGCTGCCAGACTTCAGCTGGATGCGTCAAGCTGCAGTCAGAAATCTCTGGCAGTCTGTGCGGAAATGTTGTCATAGACAGGAGTAGGAGGAGATAAAACAGAGTGAGGAGGAGGAGGAAGAGCAAGAGTATCAGCAGCTGTTCATTTTCAGATCAGCTCTCTCTAGAACATACATTACCAAATTCAGCCAAATGTATTTGTATTTTTTTAAATGTATTTTTTCTCTCCCACATGGCAGCTGTCTCTCATTCTGCCAGCGTATTTCACACTTCTAGAGCCATCTTTTGTCTCTTTACCGGTCCTATTACCATCACGTCTCATCTTGAATACCTCTTAATGTCTCTTCACCTCTCAGACCTTCCCTTTTGTTCTTTCATCCCCTCCCCCATTTCCCCGCCCCCAAACTGGCCTTTTAATCGGTTTCATTTCCTGCTTTTTTCTCAGTTCTGAAGAAGGGTTTCGACCTGAAACGTTAACTCTTTCTCTCTCCACGGATGTTGCCTGGCCTGCTGAGTTTTTCCAGCGTTTTCTGTTGTTATTTCAGCCAAATGTAACTTTAGTTCTCAAGACTTTCATAGTTTTAGATTAATTGTCTGGAACGGTGGATGCAGGTTAGCAGCGGAGCGGTGTCTAACATCGCTTTATAAAATCAACGTTTTTAATTATTTATGGTCAAAATCACTGGCAAGGACGGTTTCTTGGAAGGGTTAACAAAACTCTCTCTCGTGGACCTACAGAATGACCCCATACCCACTTTATTCCAATTCAGTACACTAACCTGTGACGCGCGAGCAAAGTGAACATGAGACCACAATGGAATAGCATGTTTGACCCAGTATATGAATAAAACTTGGCTCTCTTGGCAGGGGAAGGCCTGCCCTTCCCCAGCAACACCCCATTAGGGGAGGTCTCACCCAGACGCTAAAGAAAAACACACATTACACTGACTGTTAAAAAGGGATCGATCACCACAGGCTTACTGCAATACATTCCTTTACTGGATTTCTTCACACAGGGTTTCATGTACCTGGTGTTTATTGCAGCACAAATACAAATGTTAATGCAGTCTCGGAATGGCAGCCACCCCCTAGTGCCTCGGGGATAGGCAGCTCAGCCCAGTCAAACTTGCTTGGCTGCTTAGGAGGTCCTCATTGGCAAAGTTTGGAAAGCTGAAGAACTGTGCGGATGCAAACCTCCCCAGCACTCAAACACAGCCAGTCAATGACGCCGAGCTGAATTGTGTCACTGTGATCAGGAGTCACAGTTGGAGTATTTCCGGATCACCAGCAGGGAATCCGGGACAATTCGAATTGAATATTTACATCAAAAAGGACAGAACTCATTGCTACTGAAGACACAAACCCGGTCACAAATGCAATGTGGTATTACAGTTCAGTTCAAAAGGTCCAGGCATACACTATTGTAAGTATTTACCTACTAAAAGGTAAGAGGTGGCCAAGCTTCATTGATCATCTCACACGCCAGCTAACTATTTTCAGGTTTATTCACCCCAAGCTTCTATTCTGCAGCAGCATTTACACACAGGGCAAATCTGCCATCTCCACCGAGAAATAATCCACACTGCACAAACTTCAATGCCCCTTAATGTAAAGGGCTCAAATCTAATCAAAGTACAGCAACTGTAAGCACAGTGTTATTACTTTAGAGATATGTAGTGGCATGTACCCAACAAGATGTCTGCATTGCCCTCCCAAACATTCTAAAATCTGATCAACTCCAGTCTTTAGGCGAGGATGCTGGGCTCATATTCAACAGTCGACCACATCATTTAAGATAGTGGCAAGAGACCGTCAGCTCTTACGGTCTCTTGTGCATCTCCCCTCCCTTTTCCCACCATTGCTCCCCACCGCACCCGCTTTCCAGGAGGACCAGCACTGTGCTAAGGATTAGAGGAGTGTGGATTTGGGTCCACGAGTCTGCGTAATGCTGAAGTGACTATCTGAACCATGGAGTGTGTCTGTGCCTCTAGAAAAAAGTGACAGACCCAGACTTACAGCACGATTGGTGAATAACTCACAAAAGGAAAAAGAGGTTTAATTACCTGAACTTTTACGAAATTACAAATAGCTGTTTTCTGACAGGAACAATCACAAACAAATGAGTTAATCGGTTTTTAAATTGGTGTTGGTTGAGGGATAAGTCTACAGATAGTTCCACGGCATCCTTGGCGTTCACATAGACGCAGACGGGGGCCTCCATTTAACATCTCATCTGAAAGACTGCACCTCTGACAACGCAGCACTCACTCAGTACTGCACACAAGGGTGAGAAGAGAACAACTCCCTCTGCTACAAAAAGGCATACAGGTGCAGCAAGTAAATCAGTTCACACAGTTGTGGCTCAATATCATCTACAACTGTTAAAATGCCCTGGCATTTTAGGAACACAACCAAAACCACACAAACTCAAGTCTGTACTGGGGCCGGTCAAGTAAACAAAAAAAAAGACCACACCAACAATAAAAGCTTGCTCTTCCCAGTCTCCGATATATCAGGGCTGCACGAGCACAAATGAAGAAGAGTCCAAAGAATTGTAGAGCTTAACAGCCTCGCAGTTGCATCTCATAGCAGTAGTTGGCACATCAAGTGGCGGAGAGGTAGAAACGGCGTGCTCACCTCAGCATGCTGGGCCATGGTGCTCGCTTCCACTGCGTACACCTTCCGCGCTCCTGCTTGCACAGCAAAAAATGATAGAATCCCAGAGCCGCAGCCCACGTCTAGTACCACCTGCAAGAGACCAGTGTTTGCTTATGAATTAGCCGCTCATTCAGTAAGGTTCTCCAACAATCACAGATGCTCAGGTGAACAAAGCAGCACTCGCAGATGCACCTCCCAGATGAGGGGTGGGCAATTATTTTGGCTGGAGGACCACAGAACATGTTTAGGTGCGCTGTTGAGGGCCGCTCACCAACGTTACCCCTCCAAGGTGCGCACCAATCGCGAGATCCCGCGCAGGCCGCTCAAAGAGATTTTTGCTTTCCCAAATTATTTGCAGAGCGCCCTCGGCTCCTACCTTACAGCAATGCCAACTAGTCCCTGAAGGGCAAAACTAGATTTGTCTGGATTACATGATCCCATTTAAAACTTTACTTCACTTTTTTTAAAGTTCCAGTTATCATTGCAAATATGTAATATTTTGGTGTACATTTTCTCAGAGCGTGTAGTTTAAAAATAAAAAAATTCTCTCCTTTTTGCAAATTTTTCTCCGTGTTTGCACAAGCTAACTTTATCAAGGGCTCCTCACTCTGCTATATAAAAAACCCACCAGAAACCCAAACATGAAGAAGTTGGGCTTCCCCTTGTGTGCTAGAGTGGAAGTGAAAGAGAGAGAATGAGTGTGCATATTTGCTTTTGGGAACAGGGGGGGTGGTTTACATAAAAGGCTCAAATGGGGACAGGTTTCACTGTGGAGCAGTGTTAGCTTAAGCCAGGGGATGGGTTTATTTATCGAATAAACAGGCCCTTAATTTGACCTCATCAAGTGTCATCCTGCGCTCTTTTTGACCAAGTCACAGCATCAGCAAAGTTTGATGAGGGGTTTTGATGCATGGGTGGATTATTTGTGAATATATATATATATATATATTTTTTTTTTTAAATAAAAGGCGGGAGTAAAGCTGCTCGACTGCGCGCTGTGCAAGATTATAAGGCAACTGCAAAACAAGTGATTATTACCTCAACTTACCACACGGGCAAACTGCAATTCGACAGAACTCACTTCCCATTAGGATCAACAGACGCAGTGTGTCAATGTTCAAGTACCAGTAAGACCAAGATATAGACTCACAGTACAGCACGGCATGGCATGAAAGACGGGCTGCTCATTTCAACTCCCACACACACAACCAAGCTTGCTCAGTGCTTACCTTGTCTTTAAAATCTGTGTGGTTTTGGAGTATTGCCCTTTGGTAGGTGCCTGTCCGTATGTAGTCTTGCATCATATTCTGTTGTTGTGACAAGTATCCGTAGAACTGCAAGAAGACAGAGACTTAAAAACACAGTCTGAAGTAAATATTTATTATTTTTTAGGATTAGTTTGTTATAACAAGAAATTAGTTTGTGCTTTTTGTAAAAATTCATTCTCGGGATGTGGGCATCGCTGGCAAGGCCAGCATTTATTGCACATCCCTAATTGCCCTCGAGACGGTGGTGGTGAGCAGCCTTCTTGAACCGCTGCAGTCCGTGTGGCAAATGGCATGGCAGGCTTTACTGCTAGAGGGTTGGTGTACAAGAGTAAGGAAGTCTTGCTACAATTGTACTGGGCTGGCGAGACCACACCTGGAGTATTGTGCATAGTTTTGGTCTCCTTATCGGAGGAAGGATATACTTGCCTTAGAGGCAGTGCAACAAATGTTCACTAGATCAATCCCTGGGATGTGAGGGCTGTCCTATGAGAAGAGATTGAGCCTATACTCTCTGGGGTTTAGAAGAATGAGAGGTGGCCTCCTTGAAACATGTAAGATTCTGAGGGGGATTGACAGAGAGATGCTGAGAGGTTGTTTCCCCTGGCTGGAGAGTCTAGAGCTGGGGGCATAGTCTCAGGATAAGGGGTCGCCCTTTTAAGACCGAGATGAGGAGAAATGTCTTCAACAACAACTTGTATTTATAGAGCGCCTTTAACGTAGTAAAATGTCCCACGGCGTTTCACAGGAGTATTATAAGACAAAAAATTTGACACAGAGCCACATAAAGAGAAATTAGGTGACAAAAGCTTGGTCAAAGAGATAGGTTTTAAGGAGCATCTTAAAGGAGGAAAGAGAGGTAGAGAGGCGGAGAGGTTTAGGAAGGGAATTCCAGAGCTTGGTGCCTAGGCAACAATGGTTGAGCGATTATAAATCAAGGATGGGTGGTTTTGTGGGGCTGGAGAAGATTACAGAGAAGGGAGGGGCAAGGCCATGGAGGGATTTGAAAACAAGGATGAGAATTTTGAAATAGAGGCGCTGCTTAACCGGGAGCCAATGTAAGTCAGCGAGCACAGGGGAGATGGGTGAACGGGACTTGGTGCGAGTTCAGACACGGGCAGCTGAGTTTTGGATGACCTCAAGTTTGCGTAGGGTAGAATGTGGGTGGCCAGCTAGGAGTGCGGTGGAATAGTCAAGTCTAGAGGCAACAAAGGCATGGATGAGGGTTTCAGCAGCAGATGAGTTGAGGCAAGGGCAGAGACAGGCGATGTTACGGAGATGGAAATAGGCGGTCTTTGTTATGCTGCGGATGTGTGGCCGGAAGCTCATTTCAGAGTCAAATATGACACCAAGGTTGCGAACAGTGTGGTTCAGCCTCAGACAGATGTCAGGGAGAGGGACGGAGTCAGTGGCTAGGGAACGGAGTTTGTGGCTTCGGTCTTCCCATTATTTAACTGGAGAAAATTTCTGCTCATCCAGAACTGGATGTCGGACAAGCAGCCTGACAATTTAGAGACCGTGGAGGGGTCGAGAGAAGTGGTAATGAGGTAGAGCTGGGTGTCGTCAGCGTACATGTGGAAACCGACGCTGTGTTTTCTGATGATGTCGCCGAGGAGTAGCACGTTGATTAGAAATAGGAGGGGGCCAACAGAGGTAATAGGAGGGGGGCCAACAGCGGTAACTATGCGGGAACAGGAAGAGAAGTTGTTGCAGGTGATTCTCTGGCTACGAGTAGATAAGAGAAGAATGGAACCAGGTGAGTGCAGTTCCACCCAGCTAGACGACGGTGGAGAGGCGTTGGAAAAGGCCTCAGAGGGTTGTGAATCTTTGGAATTATCTGCCCCAAAGGGCTGTAGATGCTCAGTCATTGAGTATATTCAAAGCGGAGATCGATAGATTTTTGGACTCTAGGGGAATCCAGGGATATGCAGATAGTGTAGGAAAGTGTTGAGGTCGAAGATCAGCCATGATCTTATTGAATGGCGGAGCAGGCTCGAGGGGTCATATGGCCTACTCCCACTGCTAATTCTTACGTTCTTATAAAAGGTGCTCCCACAGTGTTGTTAGGTAGAGACTTGCAGGATTTTGACCCAGGAACTCCCTACCTAACAGCACTGCGGGAGGACCTTCACCACACAGACTGCAGCAGTGGCTCGCCACCACCTCCTCAAAAGAAAGACTTGCATTTATATAGCGCCTTTCACGAAGACAGGACGTCCCAAAGCGCTTTACAGCCAATGAAGTACTTTTTGAAGTGTAGTCACTGTTGCAATGTAGGAAACGTGGCAGCCAATTTGAGCACAGCAAGCTCCCACAAATAGCAATGCGATAATGACCAGATAATTTGTTTTGTAGTGATGTTGATTGAGGGAGAAATTTTGACCAGGACAACAGGTATAGCTCCTCTGCGATATAATGCCACGGGATCTTTTATGTCCACCTGAGAGAGCAGATAGGCTTTGGTCTCATCCGAAAGACGGCACCTCTGGCAGTGCAGCACTCCCTCAGTACTGCACTGGAGTGTCTTGTTGTTTCTTAGCTCCACCTGAAGTGATGCATCTTGATTTTCAGAGCCAAGATCCTTTCTCTCTACTGTCTTTATGCCATTGTTTATTATCAGGGCTACTCCCCCCCACCCCACCCTTTTCCATTTTTCCTCGAGGGCAATAAATGCTGGCCTTGCCAGCGACACCCACATCCAGTGAATGAATACAAAGAGTTTGAAGTATACAGCCCAGTAGAACACTTCTGCTGAGAAATATGTGCTCTTATATTCTGTAGCTACATCCCGTGATGGATGAAAAATGTAAAAATGGGGACATCAGGCAAGAACTACGATGTCCTCCACTGGGTACGGTAGCATAGTGGTCATGTTACTGGACTAGTAATCCAGAGGCCTAGACTACTGATCCAGAAACAAGAGCTCAAATCCCACCATGGCAGCTGGGAATTTACATTCAATTAAATAAATCTGGAATAAAAAACTAATACAATGCTGGTGACCATAAAACTACCGGATTGTCATTAAAAACTCATCTGGTTCACTAATGTCCCTTAGGGAAGGCAATCTGCTGGCCTATGGGTGACTCTAGACCCACAGCAATGTGGTTGACTCTTAACTGCATTCTGAAATGGCCTAGCAAGCCACTCTGTTGTATTCAAGAGCAATTGGAGATAAGCAATAAATGCTAGCCTTGCCGGCAACGTCCATGTCCTGGTGAATAGAAAAAAAATACTGGCTAACGAGGCTCACAAGTGAAAGACAGCAATACGGGCAAAGTACTGGAGGGTACACCCAGCAACAGTCAGCGTCTTCAGGAGAGAAGGGAAGCAAACTGGGGCGTGGGGGGAGGGAAAGAGACACTAAACTATTGGTAACTAAAATAGGTGAGAACTGAGGAAAGAACAGTCAGTCAGTCATTGAGATTTCCTAAAAAGACAACTACAACACTAGGAGACAGTACCTGGAAATACTGCACAGCAGAAGACTCCTCTGTTCGGTCACTGAAGACAGATCGCTCAAGGTTGTGACCTCTGCAGTTTTTCAGAATATTAAAAAAGGAGTAGAACTCTAGAGAGACAGTACAAAAGGAACTGAGCACAGCCAGAACATTTAAACAATGTTTACAGACACTCAGCTACTGCACATACTGAGGGAAAAACATCTGCCATTTTAGTTACATTATTTTTGGGGGGGACCTCGGGGGAAAGTCCAGCAGCTCTGGTACCAGCCCCGACTGGGTAGACACAGGCTGCTTCTCAGCGGTGTTGCTCGATAACTGTGGGGCAGAAGCAAGACAGGAGCATCCAGACCCACTCCTCCAACTAAACTAGTAACAGAACAGCACCAGAAATCAGTCGCAAAGCAGCCAATGGCCCTTCCAACCAATGGAGCAAATGGTGAACAGAAGCAGACACTAGACGGCCCTCAAAATGGTGGAGTGTGTCTGGGGGGCGGGAAGAGTTTAGGACTGGATGGACAAAAGGACCAGTCATCTCCAACATACTACAGGGCAAGTACTTACTCTCTGTAAAAGTCTTCCCACAGAAGGAGCTTCCCACTCTCGCCTCTCAGTCTGCTGGTTTTAGGTATGGGCAGTAAATGCGGGCCTTGCCCGTGAATGAATTTTTAAAAAAGTATATTTTTACCATGTTTTTTTTTTAATTTGTTGGCGACACCAGCAAGACAGCATTTATTGCCCAGAGGGCATTAGGAGTTCACCCATTAGTAGATTTTTTAAAATAAATCAAATTCAATCACCATGATGGGATTTGACCTCGTCTGCTGGTCCAGACCATAACCACTGCCACTTCCGGTGACAAGAGCGATCCGGGTCGACAGCCAGGCCCCAGCAGGTTAGGTTCAATTCAGGAAGAATGTGAAAAAGAGTTAGAATGCTCATCAGTTTCTTGCAATATAATTCCATTGGATTAAACATGGTCGTGACTCGGTAGCCATCTGGGCAACTCCCGGTGCTGGGCCAATGTCTGCAAACAGCAGCAGGGGAATGACCAAAGGACAGGTTCCTACAACAAACATTTCCACCATTACCAAACCCACATGCTACATCTTTTCTAAAAGCAAAACACTGCGGATGCTGGAAATCTGAAATCTAAACAGAAAATGCTGGAAATACTCAGCGGGTCAGGCAGCGTCTGTGGAGAGAGAAACAGAGTTAACGTTTCAGGTCCGAGACCTTGCGTCAGTTGTCATGGACCTGAAACGTTAACTCTGTTCCTCTCTCCACAGATGCTGCCTGACCCGCTGAGTGTTTCCCGCACTTCCTATGTTTTTATGCTACATCCTTTATACGTTATGAGCCAAACGCATTACTGGTTTCATTCCCCAAGACAAGACCAGGTTGTACTCGTGAGACACGGCCCTTACCGTTCTGCGATGGAAACTGCAGGAGGACACTGCTACATCCCAACGTGATGATGAAGGACTGTTTGCCGACCCGACTGCATTCCGTTTCCCTATTCACTGCACATTTAAACACACAGATCGTCTCATCTGTAGGATTAGAGAGTCCATATCAAGATTAAGACTACACACAGTACAGCATCAGTGAACCACCACTCGGTGGCTCTGGTTAACAGCAGAGCACCATTTTTAACATCGAAAAGCTTCCCCAGGAGGTGCTCCCATACCTACAGGAACAAGATTCTGCACGGTCTAAAAGCACCAATTTCTGCACGGATGTTACTGCAATCAGCAACAGTCCTAGCTTTACGATGGGAATGGATTACATTCCAATTCATCGTTCACACTGCGTACGCTTTGGGTCCAAAGACTGATGTGCGGTTTTCCACCATATAGGAGAGGACGTTTGGCAGAGAGTTACAAAGCGTTAATTCCACTGATGGCCTCCAGCTGCCAGGGCAGACTTTACACACAAACAGCTGGGGAAGGAGAGGGGCACACACAAAGATTAAATACATTTCTTGCTGCGCTCCTCTCCTCACAGGAGCCAGCAGAGACACATAGCTCAGCCGCTGCATCGTTTGGAACACTCCTGAACGTGCACTCAACCTCTACCCTGACCTAAAGACCAGTTTTGTGAAACACCTAGGGTTAAAAATTGAAGGCGCCAACTTCACCGGGGCATTACTTTTAGCTACTGGAAGCGCCCCGCATCCCTCGTGGGGCGCTGCGAGTCAATTATCGCTGCGCTACGTGCCGTGGTATTGCAGGCCTTCCTCCCCTTGCGCAGCTGTCGAAGTCTCGACTCCCGAGTAAGACTCTTAAACACAAAGTATCGTTAAAGACAGGCTTTATTTGCTTGCAAGGGAAGAGTTGTGTAGACAAGGGCTACATCAGACCTCTTCAAAGTAATACAGAATTTGTAACATTTATACAGTACAGAAACAAAACAGGCTTTCTATGCCACATGACATAGTATTGAATCATACCGGATTACAAAGGCACAGACCTTGCGAATTATTGGAACAACGTATTCCAGGCTTCGTTAGAATAACGAACGGAAATACCTTGGGATAAGATTAACTAATCCTTTGTTATGGGATCTCTCTGTTCCTTCTGTTCTCTCACTGTACTAACTAGGCCTGTGGGCTGACGTTTACCTTATCATGTCCTTGGCTGTTTGTTTGGTAAATGAGGCTCCTTGTTAAGCTCATCACAGACAAGGAGTACGTATGTGGCATTCCTAAATTGTCTCGTTCCCTTCAAACATGATTAGTGAATCATGCTGTTGGCCATTTAAAGTTTAAATGAATTTTATTCTATGCCCAGGAAGCCATTTTATGTCTAAGTAAGAAACTGTACTTCCACACAGTGAATCTGGGGCCCAGCTGGGCCCCCGGGAATCGGGAGTGCTGGTAAAAAGAGCCCGGCATTCAAGAGAAGTGCCGGGCTCACGGAGCGCAGCCGGCACTCCACCGGGGGAGGGGGCGTTCCAGGAGGCCGGGGACAGGAGCACAGGCAGGTGCTGGCAGGTGGCCAGCAACAAAAATGGCTCCCCGACCGCAGGTAAGCCCCCCTGATCCCGTCGGACATAGTGCCCGGCGGGAAGTCAGGAGGGGCGCTCCCGAAGGTCGCAGCCGGGGTGCAAGCAGGGTGCTGCACACGGCAAGGACGTCATCGGCACAGCGTCCCGGGGCGCTACCAGTGAGCACCACCGCTAAATTCCACAGGAGGCGCTGCGCCCGAGCGCTAGTTGCTTTGCGCCCCGTTAGTGCCAACGGGAGGCGCAAAGCAACCCAATTTTACCCCCCGCTCCCGGTTTCTTTACAAACACTGCCCCAAACTCAATTAGAATGAGCAGAGAGTCAAGGTACCCAACAACTGGCAGTAGAAGGACACGCGACTCCTGCTCCTTCAGCGAGCCACCCACCCACCCCCCTAGCAGATAACAGTAAACTTTAAATTAGTGAAGGTAAAATCAACCCAAATGTATCCTCGTAATTGTAAATTCCTCCACACCACCTCTCACCCAGATTACAACCCTCCCTGCATTGAATCAGTTCCATTCTGTATCTCATGCTCCAAGAATAGCAGACAGCAAATTCAACTCAACAAATGAGAAGATACCGTGCCACAGAAAACATGCCCCAATCATTATGGGCTCCTGATTAAAGTTGCAGTAGTCAATCAGCAGGGACGGACTTGGTCACTTGCCCACCAACCCCCGCCCCCACCCATCATTACATCAAGGCACCCAACTGAGTCACAAACCGACAAGAGCAGTTACCTCAAAGACCATCTTTTATTAACAAGAGGGCCTGGGGAGAAGACGCAATATCGAGAGAGGAAATTCCTCGGACGCATTTTTGCAAGATTGAGTGCATGGAATTTCTACACAACAAAGTGCTTCTAGATTTACAAGTTGCTGGACAAATGGAATGAGGTTCTGTACAGAAAATGAATTCATCCAGAGTGGAATTTAACAGAGCTAACAGGAACATAGTTGTTTACATCTCAAGTCTCGAGATTCCTTTACAGTTAAAATAAATCTGTCCCGGTAGTTCTGGGAACCAGCACAAAGGTCGATCCCTCCGTCCGAGACTGCGTCTGAGGGTCCTCACCGAGGGAGGATCTTGCAAGACCCTGCAAATCCATCTCCGGCACGGCAAGAGAGCCCCAGGTGGGCAGAGGAAATGCTTCAAGGACACCCTCAAAGTCTCCTTGAAAAAGTGTAACATCCCCACTACCGACACCTGGGAATCCCTGGCCCAAGACCGCACAAAGTGGAGGAGAAGCATCCGCGAAGGCGCCAAACACCTCGAGTCTCTCCGCCGGGAGCAAGCGGAAGCCAAGCGCAAACAGCGGAAGGAGCGCACGTCAACCCAAGCACCCCACCCACCCGCCCCTTCAACCACCGTCTGCCCCACCTGTGGCAGAGACTG
Source organism: Somniosus microcephalus (assembly GCF_052327205.1). Classification (NCBI taxonomy): domain Eukaryota; kingdom Metazoa; phylum Chordata; class Chondrichthyes; order Squaliformes; family Somniosidae; genus Somniosus; species Somniosus microcephalus. The sequence goes on along the minus strand of NC_141017.1, from coordinate 24,830,448 downwards.
TAGGTCCCGCATTGGACTCATCAGTCACCTGAGAACTCATTCTTAATGAGGAAGCAAGTCATCCTCGGTTCCAAGGGACTTCCCAAGAAGACGTCACCGTGGAGGGGCGCAATAAACTTTGTTAAGTGGATGGAACAAAGAAGCGGCACAATATTTAACTTAAGCAGAGGTGAGCACCTGAGCACCTACACGGGTTACAACACGCAGGATGTTGAAGCCGCGGGGGAGGGAGGGGCGTTTACAGAATTAACAGCAGCTCACACACAATACATTCCGAAACAGAATTAACCCGGGCTCCCAGGTACACATCATCCAAGGTGATACTCTCCATTGGACAGAAAAATAAACCTATTACACCCGAGCTGACCAACACACACTACACAAGCTGGAGCTGGCCATCTCCAGCTGAATTATATATTTCTTCCCCCTCGTATATCAATACATATTATACAAAAAACAACTGTTGCTAGAGGATGTTCCAAGGTCACGACATGTAAAGATAAATTGTTTAAGCTTAGCTCAACACCTTAAAATGTGTAAGAATGGAGGGCTGCACAAGCACATTTGAAATCTCCCACCCCATCCCTCTTTCCCCCGGTTGATCGCTCTCATTCTGTGAAGAAGTTCAGATCCATCGGCACAACCCGTCACATTTAGCCCTATTAACAGTTTTCAGTGCAAGTCACTGATTGCCCCAAACCGCTCTCCAATTCTTAATTCCGAACCTGTGATTGCATGCAACATGGCGCACAGAGGGCCTGATGAATTTTCAGATATGCTGAACGCTCTAAATACTTGGGGAGAAACCTTGTAAACTTCGATTTAAAAAGCAATAACCTTGTATTATTTTTTTCAATATAAAAAGAGACTTGCATTTATATAGAGCCTGTCACAACCTCAGGACGTCCCACAGTGCTTTACAGCCAATCACGTACTCTTGGTGTAGTTACTGTTGTAATGTAGGAAACGCGGCAGCGAATTTACACACAGCAAGCTCCCACAATTAGTAACGAGGTAATGACCAGATAGTCTGTTTTTTTAATGATGTTGACTGAGGGATAAATATTGGCCAGGACGTCGGGGATAGCTCCCCCCGCTTTTCTTCGAAATGGTGCCATGGGATCTTATACGTCCACTTGAGCGCGCAGACGGGGCCTCGGTTTAACATCTCATCCGAAAGACGGCACCTCCGACAGTGCAGCACTCCCTCAGTGTTGCACTGTCCCAGTGTTAGCCTAGATATTTGTGCTCAAGTCTCTGGAGTGAGACTTGAACCCACGACCGTTTGACTTAGACAAAAGTGCTACCCACCGAGCCGGGATTGACACTTTAAAGGGCTTCCCATGATGGATTTTGACAGGAGCTGATCAAGGAACGAGTGCCACGTTGCTGCTTTATGGCAGCTTCCTGAATGCACTTGGGGTGTTTTGCAAGCCTGCTCCGAAGGAAGATCAGGGAACCTGGCAAAAATAGTCAGCATCTGCTGTTGGTAGTTGTGGGGGGCCCTTTACACACAAGCGCCATCAGTAGTGCGAGGCGAGGTCCCGTTCAATCAATGGGCCTTTGTAACTGCCCGATAAACAGGAGAAGGGTCGGTGATCTGCAACGACGTCTATCCAGGCTGACCGTTTCTGAATCTCGGCATCAATAAGCTGTACTTTTCTGGGCCTATTTTCTGATGTTTCCCCACGACATTTCCCCAGGTTAAATAGATTATCTGGTCATTATCACATTGCTGTTTGTGGGAGCTTGCTGTGCACACATTGGCTGCCACGTTTCTTACATTACAACGGGGACTACACTTCAGAAAATACTTCATTGGCTGTAAAGCGCTCGGGGATGTCCGATGGTCGTGAAAGGCAAGTCTCTCTTTCAGGATCTAGCCCCTTGCGTTCGGACTTCAGACACCAGAAACAATAAAACTTGGACATGCTCAGTTGCTCCGAAGCCACATTTCCATCATAATCATTTGTGGGGTTGGGGTGAAGAAAGAGGAAGAGAAGATTGCGCTGCCAACCTGTACAAGCCACAGCCAGAGTAAAATGGCAGCCCTAAAGCAGCTCGGCCCTCACCGCCCCCCCACCCAGTGCCCCTCACCGCCCCCCCCCAGTGGCCCTCACTGCCGCCAATGCAGGGATGTGGAGGACACATCCTACATTAAAACCACCCTCCCAGTGACAACTTGTATTTATATAGCGCCTTTAACATAGTAAAACGCCCCAAGGCACTCAACAGGAGTCTTCCAAGACAAACAACTTGACACCGAGTCACATGAGAAATTAGGGCAGGTGACCAAAAACTTGGTCAGAGGGGTCGGTTTTAAGCAGCATCTTAAAGGAGGAAAGAGAGGCGGAGAGGTTTAGGGAGGGAATTCCAGAGCTCCGGGCCCAGGTAACAGAAGGCATGGCCAGCAATGGCGGAGCGGTTATAATCAGGGATGCTCAAGAGGCCAGAAGTAGAGGAGTGCGGATATCTCGGGGGGTTGTGGGGCTGGAGGAGATTACAGAGATAGGGAGGGGCGAGGCCATGGAGGGATTTGAAAACAAGGATGAGAATTCTGAAATCGAGGTGCTGCTTAACCAGGAGCCAATGTAGGTCAGCGAGCACAGGGGTGATGGGTGAACAGGACTTGGTGCGAATTAGGACACGGGTAGCCAAGTTTTGGATCACCTCAAGTTTACGTAGGGTAGAACGTGGGCAGCCAGCCAGGAGTGCGTTGGAATAGTCAAGTGCAGAGGTAACAAAAGCATGGATGAGGGTTTCAGCAGCGGATGAGCTGAAGCAAGTGGAGACGAGCAATAAAGCAGTTTATCCAGTTTCCCAAGTACTAGCCTTGGTAGATATACCTCTCCGTTATTTTTAATCAACCGGCACCACCCCGGTCCCGTCGGAGCCGGATATGAAAGAGTTTCTTGTAGACTGAAAATTTCAGCTACTAGACAAAGTGGGAAAGAGTGACCCCTCCACAACAATACAAATAAAAGTGACCATTGAAAACTTACATCGTTAGAACTACTTATTACGATTCGTCATCTAGATGCAGGAAGGATGTTCCCGATGGCCGGGGAGTCCAGAACCAGGGCTCACAGTCTAAGGATAAGGGGTAAGTCATTTAGGACAGAGATGAGGAGGAATTTCTTCACCCAGAGAGTGGTGAACCTGTGGAATTTTCTACCACAGAAGACAGTTGAGGCCAATTCATTAAATATATTCAAGAAGGAGTTGGATATATTTCTTGCAGCTAAAGGGATCAAGGGATATGGGGAGAAAGCAGGGACAGGGTACGGAGTTTGGATGATCAGCCATGATCTCATTAAATGGCGGAGCGGGCTCGAGGGGCCGAATGGCCTACTCCTATCTTCTATGTTTCTAGGTCATCAGACTTCATTGTGTAGCACGATTTTAATGAGGGCACTTTACTCTTTAAATATTCTAGGAGCGGAGGCCGGACAAAATGCACATTTCATACTCGCACACACTCCCTCAGCTGCTTTCAAACACGAAATTCTCAGCTACTGCACTAATCCGCACAAAACAGGAACTTGGGGAGCCGGGCAGCAGTTAGGCTATCCACAGACTGAACTGCCGTGGGTGGTTGGTGTACTGCCCACAGCTCCCACTGAAACCGCAAAGCAAGGCTACTCAGTACTGCGCTCTTCTGCTTTGAATCTCTGGACCAGTCTTGCCGCAGCGCCTCAGAAGCCCGTACACTTGGGGCTGAACCTACGAAAGGATCTAGCGGGAGGGGAGAGAGAGCGAGCGAGCGCCAGAGGCAAAGCAGTTGCCATTTTCCATGTACAGTGGGAGGTCCTGACTTTCCTCATTTGTTTCTGCAATCCAGACACCTGGCCCAGAAACAAATCTAACATTTTCAGGTTCAATCGATCAGTCAGCTAATGGAGAGACAACTTTCAATGCCGAATTCATTCTCTAACTCCCCAGGCATCATTCGTTGCAAGATTTAAGTCAATCTCTTACATTTGAATCCTCTTTTGATCCCTGTTGTTTCACCCTATTTTAGAAACGCACATGAACTGAGCACTCGTGACTGCCGAAACCATTAAATGGAGTTGAAATACAGATCAGCCACAATCTCATTGAATGACAGGAGAAGCTAGAGGGGCCGAGTGGCCTCCTTCTGTTCCCATGATGTCTGCAGCCAAGGTAGCAGGACACGCAGCCTGTTCCCAGGTCAATGCCTGAATAGGCAACAGCTAGGAGGCATTTGGATTGGGGGGGGGGGGGGGGGGTTCACCTCTCTCCCCCCTCCAGGAGGTGCCCTTGCCAGCACCCCAACCTGCACCAAACCCCCCGCGCCTTGGTACCCTTCGCTTCACTGATGCCCAGTGCCATCCTGTATTTCAAGAACCCAATCACTTCAGATAGGCTAGCATTGAGGAAAGACTGGAAAGGCTGGGGTGGTTTTCTTTGGAACAGGAGGAGGCCGAGGGAAGACTTGACTGAGATGTATAAAATTATGAGGGGCCTAGATAGAGTGGATAGGAAGGACCGATTTCCCTTAACAGAGAGGTCAATAAAAAGGGGGCATAGATTTAAAGTAATTGGTAGAAGGATTAGAGGGGAGTTGAGGAGAATGTTTTCACCCAGAGGGCAGTGGGGGTCTGGAACTCACTGCCTGAAAGGGTGGTAGAGGCAGAAACCCTCACCGCATTTAAAAAGTACTTGGATATGCACTTGAAGTGCCGTAACCTACAGGGCTACGGACCAAGAGCTGGAAAGTGGGATTAGGCTGGAGAGCTTTTTCAGCCGGCACGGACACGATGGGCCGAATGGCCTCCTTCTGTGTCGTAAATTTCAACGATTGATCAGCTACTGCAAAACTCTGCTACAAGGACAGCGAGCTCGCAGCGAGGGACAGCGAGCTCGCAGCGAGGGACAGCGAGCTCGCAGCGAGGGACAGCGAACTCGCAGCGAGGGACAGCGAACTCGCAGCGAGGGACAGCGAACTCGCAGCGAGGGACAGCGAACTCGCAGCGAGGGACAGCGAACTCGCAGCGAGGGACAGCGAACTCGCAGCGAGGGACAGCGAACTCGCAGCGAGGGACAGCGAACTCGCAGCGAGGGACAGCGAACTCGCAGCGAGGGACAGCGAACTCGCAGCGAGGGACAGCGAACTCGCAGCGAGGGACAGCGAACTCGCAGCGAGGGACAGCGAACTCGCAGCGAGGGACAGCGAACTCGCAGCGAGGGACAGCGAACTCGCAGCGAGGGACAGCGAACTCGCAGCGAGGGACAGCGAACTCGCAGCGAGGGACAGCGAACTCGCAGCGAGGGACAGCGAACTCGCAGCGAGGGACAGCGAACTCGCAGCGAGGGACAGCGAACTCGCAGCGAGGGACAGCGAACTCGCAGCGAGGGACAGCGAACTCGCAGCGAGGGACAGCGAACTCGCAGCGAGGGACAGCGAACTCGCAGCGAGGGACAGCGAACTCGCAGCGAGGGACAGCGAACTCGCAGCGAGGGACAGCGAACTCGCAGCGAGGGACAGCGAACTCGCAGCGAGGGACAGCGAACTCGCAGCGAGGGACAGCGAACTCGCAGCGAGGGACAGCGAACTCGCAGCGAGGGACAGCGAACTCGCAGCGAGGGACAGCGAACTCGCAGCGAGGGACAGCGAACTCGCAGCGAGGGACAGCGAACTCGCAGCGAGGGACAGCGAACTCGCAGCGAGGGACAGCGAACTCGCAGCGAGGGACAGCGAACTCGCAGCGAGGGACAGCGAACTCGCAGCGAGGGACAGCGAACTCGCAGCGAGGGACAGCGAACTCGCAGCGAGGGACAGCGAACTCGCAGCGAGGGACAGCGAACTCGCAGCGAGGGACAGCGAACTCGCAGCGAGGGACAGCGAACTCGCAGCGAGGGACAGCGAACTCGCAGCGAGGGACAGCGAACTCGCAGCGAGGGACAGCGAACTCGCAGCGAGGGACAGCGAACTCGCAGCGAGGGACAGCGAACTCGCAGCGAGGGACAGCGAACTCGCAGCGAGGGACAGCGAACTCGCAGCGAGGGACAGCGAACTCGCAGCGAGGGACAGCGAACTCGCAGCGAGGGACAGCGAACTCGCAGCGAGGGACAGCGAACTCGCAGCGAGGGACAGCGAACTCGCAGCGAGGGACAGCGAACTCGCAGCGAGGGACAGCGAACTCGCAGCGAGGGACAGCGAACTCGCAGCGAGGGACAGCGAACTCGCAGCGAGGGACAGCGAACTCGCAGCGAGGGACAGCGAACTCGCAGCGAGGGACAGCGAACTCGCAGCGAGGGACAGCGAACTCGCAGCGAGGGACAGCGAACTCGCAGCGAGGGACAGCGAACTCGCAGCGAGGGACAGCGAACTCGCAGCGAGGGACAGCGAACTCGCAGCGAGGGACAGCGAACTCGCAGCGAGGGACAGCGAACTCGCAGCGAGGGACAGCGAACTCGCAGCGAGGGACAGCGAACTCGCAGCGAGGGACAGCGAACTCGCAGCGAGGGACAGCGAACTCGCAGCGAGGGACAGCGAACTCGCAGCGAGGGACAGCGAACTCGCAGCGAGGGACAGCGAACTCGCAGCGAGGGACAGCGAACTCGCAGCGAGGGACAGCGAACTCGCAGCGAGGGACAGCGAACTCGCAGCGAGGGACAGCGAACTCGCAGCGAGGGACAGCGAACTCGCAGCGAGGGACAGCGAACTCGCAGCGAGGGACAGCGAACTCGCAGCGAGGGACAGCGAACTCGCAGCGAGGGACAGCGAACTCGCAGCGAGGGACAGCGAACTCGCAGCGAGGGACAGCGAACTCGCAGCGAGGGACAGCGAACTCGCAGCGAGGGACAGCGAACTCGCAGCGAGGGACAGCGAACTCGCAGCGAGGGACAGCGAACTCGCAGCGAGGGACAGCGAACTCGCAGCGAGGGACAGCGAACTCGCAGCGAGGGACAGCGAACTCGCAGCGAGGGACAGCGAACTCGCAGCGAGGGACAGCGAACTCGCAGCGAGGGACAGCGAACTCGCAGCGAGGGACAGCGAACTCGCAGCGAGGGACAGCGAACTCGCAGCGAGGGACAGCGAACTCGCAGCGAGGGACAGCGAACTCGCAGCGAGGGACAGCGAACTCGCAGCGAGGGACAGCGAACTCGCAGCGAGGGACAGCGAACTCGCAGCGAGGGACAGCGAACTCGCAGCGAGGGACAGCGAACTCGCAGCGAGGGACAGCGAACTCGCAGCGAGGGACAGCGAACTCGCAGCGAGGGACAGCGAACTCGCAGCGAGGGACAGCGAACTCGCAGCGAGGGACAGCGAACTCGCAGCGAGGGACAGCGAACTCGCAGCGAGGGACAGCGAACTCGCAGCGAGGGACAGCGAACTCGCAGCGAGGGACAGCGAACTCGCAGCGAGGGACAGCGAACTCGCAGCGAGGGACAGCGAACTCGCAGCGAGGGACAGCGAACTCGCAGCGAGGGACAGCGAACTCGCAGCGAGGGACAGCGAACTCGCAGCGAGGGACAGCGAACTCGCAGCGAGGGACAGCGAACTCGCAGCGAGGGACAGCGAACTCGCAGCGAGGGACAGCGAACTCGCAGCGAGGGACAGCGAACTCGCAGCGAGGGACAGCGAACTCGCAGCGAGGGACAGCGAACTCGCAGCGAGGGACAGCGAACTCGCAGCGAGGGACAGCGAACTCGCAGCGAGGGACAGCGAACTCGCAGCGAGGGACAGCGAACTCGCAGCGAGGGACAGCGAACTCGCAGCGAGGGACAGCGAACTCGCAGCGAGGGACAGCGAACTCGCAGCGAGGGACAGCGAACTCGCAGCGAGGGACAGCGAACTCGCAGCGAGGGACAGCGAACTCGCAGCGAGGGACAGCGAACTCGCAGCGAGGGACAGCGAACTCGCAGCGAGGGACAGCGAACTCGCAGCGAGGGACAGCGAACTCGCAGCGAGGGACAGCGAACTCGCAGCGAGGGACAGCGAACTCGCAGCGAGGGACAGCGAACTCGCAGCGAGGGACAGCGAACTCGCAGCGAGGGACAGCGAACTCGCAGCGAGGGACAGCGAACTCGCAGCGAGGGACAGCGAACTCGCAGCGAGGGACAGCGAACTCGCAGCGAGGGACAGCGAACTCGCAGCGAGGGACAGCGAACTCGCAGCGAGGGACAGCGAACTCGCAGCGAGGGACAGCGAACTCGCAGCGAGGGACAGCGAACTCGCAGCGAGGGACAGCGAACTCGCAGCGAGGGACAGCGAACTCGCAGCGAGGGACAGCGAACTCGCAGCGAGGGACAGCGAACTCGCAGCGAGGGACAGCGAACTCGCAGCGAGGGACAGCGAACTCGCAGCGAGGGACAGCGAACTCGCAGCGAGGGACAGCGAACTCGCAGCGAGGGACAGCGAACTCGCAGCGAGGGACAGCGAACTCGCAGCGAGGGACAGCGAACTCGCAGCGAGGGACAGCGAACTCGCAGCGAGGGACAGCGAACTCGCAGCGAGGGACAGCGAACTCGCAGCGAGGGACAGCGAACTCGCAGCGAGGGACAGCGAACTCGCAGCGAGGGACAGCGAACTCGCAGCGAGGGACAGCGAACTCGCAGCGAGGGACAGCGAACTCGCAGCGAGGGACAGCGAACTCGCAGCGAGGGACAGCGAACTCGCAGCGAGGGACAGCGAACTCGCAGCGAGGGACAGCGAACTCGCAGCGAGGGACAGCGAACTCGCAGCGAGGGACAGCGAACTCGCAGCGAGGGACAGCGAACTCGCAGCGAGGGACAGCGAACTCGCAGCGAGGGACAGCGAACTCGCAGCGAGGGACAGCGAACTCGCAGCGAGGGACAGCGAACTCGCAGCGAGGGACAGCGAACTCGCAGCGAGGGACAGCGAACTCGCAGCGAGGGACAGCGAACTCGCAGCGAGGGACAGCGAACTCGCAGCGAGGGACAGCGAACTCGCAGCGAGGGACAGCGAACTCGCAGCGAGGGACAGCGAACTCGCAGCGAGGGACAGCGAACTCGCAGCGAGGGACAGCGAACTCGCAGCGAGGGACAGCGAACTCGCAGCGAGGGACAGCGAACTCGCAGCGAGGGACAGCGAACTCGCAGCGAGGGACAGCGAACTCGCAGCGAGGGACAGCGAACTCGCAGCGAGGGACAGCGAACTCGCAGCGAGGGACAGCGAACTCGCAGCGAGGGACAGCGAACTCGCAGCGAGGGACAGCGAACTCGCAGCGAGGGACAGCGAACTCGCAGCGAGGGACAGCGAACTCGCAGCGAGGGACAGCGAACTCGCAGCGAGGGACAGCGAACTCGCAGCGAGGGACAGCGAACTCGCAGCGAGGGACAGCGAACTCGCAGCGAGGGACAGCGAACTCGCAGCGAGGGACAGCGAACTCGCAGCGAGGGACAGCGAACTCGCAGCGAGGGACAGCGAACTCGCAGCGAGGGACAGCGAACTCGCAGCGAGGGACAGCGAACTCGCAGCGAGGGACAGCGAACTCGCAGCGAGGGACAGCGAACTCGCAGCGAGGGACAGCGAACTCGCAGCGAGGGACAGCGAACTCGCAGCGAGGGACAGCGAACTCGCAGCGAGGGACAGCGAACTCGCAGCGAGGGACAGCGAACTCGCAGCGAGGGACAGCGAACTCGCAGCGAGGGACAGCGAACTCGCAGCGAGGGACAGCGAACTCGCAGCGAGGGACAGCGAACTCGCAGCGAGGGACAGCGAACTCGCAGCGAGGGACAGCGAACTCGCAGCGAGGGACAGCGAACTCGCAGCGAGGGACAGCGAACTCGCAGCGAGGGACAGCGAACTCGCAGCGAGGGACAGCGAACTCGCAGCGAGGGACAGCGAACTCGCAGCGAGGGACAGCGAACTCGCAGCGAGGGACAGCGAACTCGCAGCGAGGGACAGCGAACTCGCAGCGAGGGACAGCGAACTCGCAGCGAGGGACAGCGAACTCGCAGCGAGGGACAGCGAACTCGCAGCGAGGGACAGCGAACTCGCAGCGAGGGACAGCGAACTCGCAGCGAGGGACAGCGAACTCGCAGCGAGGGACAGCGAACTCGCAGCGAGGGACAGCGAACTCGCAGCGAGGGACAGCGAACTCGCAGCGAGGGACAGCGAACTCGCAGCGAGGGACAGCGAACTCGCAGCGAGGGACAGCGAACTCGCAGCGAGGGACAGCGAACTCGCAGCGAGGGACAGCGAACTCGCAGCGAGGGACAGCGAACTCGCAGCGAGGGACAGCGAACTCGCAGCGAGGGACAGCGAACTCGCAGCGAGGGACAGCGAACTCGCAGCGAGGGACAGCGAACTCGCAGCGAGGGACAGCGAACTCGCAGCGAGGGACAGCGAACTCGCAGCGAGGGACAGCGAACTCGCAGCGAGGGACAGCGAACTCGCAGCGAGGGACAGCGAACTCGCAGCGAGGGACAGCGAACTCGCAGCGAGGGACAGCGAACTCGCAGCGAGGGACAGCGAACTCGCAGCGAGGGACAGCGAACTCGCAGCGAGGGACAGCGAACTCGCAGCGAGGGACAGCGAACTCGCAGCGAGGGACAGCGAACTCGCAGCGAGGGACAGCGAACTCGCAGCGAGGGACAGCGAACTCGCAGCGAGGGACAGCGAACTCGCAGCGAGGGACAGCGAACTCGCAGCGAGGGACAGCGAACTCGCAGCGAGGGACAGCGAACTCGCAGCGAGGGACAGCGAACTCGCAGCGAGGGACAGCGAACTCGCAGCGAGGGACAGCGAACTCGCAGCGAGGGACAGCGAACTCGCAGCGAGGGACAGCGAACTCGCAGCGAGGGACAGCGAACTCGCAGCGAGGGACAGCGAACTCGCAGCGAGGGACAGCGAACTCGCAGCGAGGGACAGCGAACTCGCAGCGAGGGACAGCGAACTCGCAGCGAGGGACAGCGAACTCGCAGCGAGGGACAGCGAACTCGCAGCGAGGGACAGCGAACTCGCAGCGAGGGACAGCGAACTCGCAGCGAGGGACAGCGAACTCGCAGCGAGGGACAGCGAACTCGCAGCGAGGGACAGCGAACTCGCAGCGAGGGACAGCGAACTCGCAGCGAGGGACAGCGAACTCGCAGCGAGGGACAGCGAACTCGCAGCGAGGGACAGCGAACTCGCAGCGAGGGACAGCGAACTCGCAGCGAGGGACAGCGAACTCGCAGCGAGGGACAGCGAACTCGCAGCGAGGGACAGCGAACTCGCAGCGAGGGACAGCGAACTCGCAGCGAGGGACAGCGAACTCGCAGCGAGGGACAGCGAACTCGCAGCGAGGGACAGCGAACTCGCAGCGAGGGACAGCGAACTCGCAGCGAGGGACAGCGAACTCGCAGCGAGGGACAGCGAACTCGCAGCGAGGGACAGCGAACTCGCAGCGAGGGACAGCGAACTCGCAGCGAGGGACAGCGAACTCGCAGCGAGGGACAGCGAACTCGCAGCGAGGGACAGCGAACTCGCAGCGAGGGACAGCGAACTCGCAGCGAGGGACAGCGAACTCGCAGCGAGGGACAGCGAACTCGCAGCGAGGGACAGCGAACTCGCAGCGAGGGACAGCGAACTCGCAGCGAGGGACAGCGAACTCGCAGCGAGGGACAGCGAACTCGCAGCGAGGGACAGCGAACTCGCAGCGAGGGACAGCGAACTCGCAGCGAGGGACAGCGAACTCGCAGCGAGGGACAGCGAACTCGCAGCGAGGGACAGCGAACTCGTAGCGAGTCATTATTTACAAGCCACAGGTCTTGCACTGCTCAAAAAAGATAGATGCTTAAAAAAAAAGTGTCATGAATATTAGAATACTGAAAAAAAATATTCCCTGGGAAACAGTGTTCAAATCGGTCAGCAGTCTGCCGAGCAGAGCATCACCGAATGACACACTGGTCATCCATCCGACTCAATATGAAGCTTTCCCGGTCTCATGTCTCTTTCAGAAGCAAGTAACCCCCAAAACAAGCTCCACTATCACTGCCCGGAGATTTAATGGAGGGAGGGTGTACAGCAGTTTGGAATTACTTGTATGATCCCCTGCTGCTAGTGACTGGCCTTTTATTTCTCCACATTCAGCTTCTAGCCATCAAGTAGATTTATGTGGCATCATTAAAAGAACACTGGGCTGGCTAATGTTATTATAGAGACTCCTGCAGCACATAACAAACTGGTTGGTTCTGCAGAGAGATCGATCGTAGAGCAACTCCGCACAAAGCAATCACCAGCACTCCATTGCACTGCTCGGGTACAAGTCTACGTGATAGATCCAGGTGCACATGAGACACTGGGAAACTACATCTCTACACTGCAATACTGCCGTCCCACACTGAATGGGAGAGCGGGTCTGCACTGCAATACTGCTGTCCCACACTGAATGGGAGAGCGGGTCTGCACTGCAATACTGCTGTCCCACACTGAATGGGAGAGCGGGTCTGCACTGCAATACTGCTGTCCCACACTGAATGGGAGAGCGGGTCTGCACCGCAATACTGCTGTCCCACACTGAATGGGAGAGCGGGTCTGCACTGCAATACTGCTGTCCCACACTGAATGGGAGAGCGGGTCTGCACTGCAATATTGCCGTCTCACGCTGAATGGGAGAGCGAGTCACGTGCTGGGCTCCACCATCCTCAATGATGGTGGAGCCCAGCACGTGAGTGCAAGAGACAAGGCTGAAGCGTTTGCAATCATCTTCAGCCAGGAGTGCCGAGTGGATGATCCATGTTGGCCTCCTCCTGAGGTCCCCACCACCACAGAAGCCAGTCTACAGCCAATTCGATTCACTCCACGTGATATCAAGAAACGGCCGAGTGCACTGGATACAGCAAAGGCAATGGGCCCCGACAACATCCCGGCTGTCGAGCTGAAGACGTGCTCTAGAACTAGCCGTGCCTCTAGCCAAGCTATTCGAGTACAGCTACAACACTGGCATCTATCCGACAATGTGGAAAACTGTCCAGGTATGTCCTGTCCACAAAAAGCAGGACAAAATCCAATCCGGCCAATTACCGCCCCATCAGTCTACTCTCAATCATCAGCAAAGTGATGGAAGGTGTCGTCGACAGTGCTATCACCAATAACCTGCTCACTGATGCCCAGTTTGGGTTCCGCCAGGACCACTCGGCTCCCGACCTCATTACAGCCTTGGTCTAAACATGGACAAAAGAGCTGAATTCCAGAGGTGAGGTGAGAGTGACTGCCCTTGACATCAAGGCAGCATTTTGACTGAGTGCAGCATCAAGAAGCCCTAGTAAAACTGAAGTCAAGGGGAATCGGGGGAGGGGGAAAGAGATACGCTCCACTACATCACTGCAGGAGTTCCTCAGGGCAGTGTCCTAGGCCCAACCATCTTCAGCTGCTTCATCAATGACCTTCCCTCCAACATAAGGTCAGAAATGGGGATGTTCACTGATGACTGCACGGTGTTCAGCACCATTCACAACTCCTCAGATAATGAAGCAGTCCATGCCCGCATGCAACAAGACCAGGACAACAGCCAGGCTTGGGCTGCTAGGTAACATTCGCGCCACATAAGTGCGAGGCAATGATATCTCCAACAAGCGAGGGTCTAACCACCTCCCCTTGAAATTCAACAGCATTACCATCGCCGAATCCCCTACCATCAATATACTGGGGGGGGGGGGGGGGGGGGGGGAAAAGGGAGGGAGTCACCATTGACCAGAAACTTAACTGGACCAGCCACATACTGTGGCAACAAGAGCAGGTCAGAGGCTGGGTATTCTGCAGCGAGTGTCTCACCTCCTGACTCCCCAAAGCCTTTCCACCATCTACAAGGCACAAGTAAGGAGTGTGATGGAATACTCTCCACTTGCCTGGATGAGTGCAGCTCCAACAACACTCAAGAAGCTCGACACCATCCAAGACAAAGCAGCCCGCTTATTTGACACCACCTTCAACATTCACTCCCTCCACCACCGGCGCACCGTGGCTGCAGTGTGTACCATCTACAAGATGCACGGCAGCAACTCGCCAAGGCTTCTTCAGCAGCACCTCCCAAACCCGCGACCTCTCCCACCTAGAAGGACAAGGGCAGCAGGCGCATGGGAACACCACCACCTCCAAGTTCCCCTCCCAAGTCCAAGTCCTGACTTGGAAGTATATCGCTGTTCCTTCATCGTCACTGGGTTAAAATCCTGGAACTCCCTCCCTAACAGCACTGTGGGAGCACCTTCACCACACGGACTGCTGCGGTTCAAGAAGGTGGCTCACCACCACCTTCTCAAGGGCAACTAGGGATGGGCAATAAATGCCGGCCTTGCCAGTGACGCCCACATCCCATGAACGAATAAAAACAAGCTCTGCACTGCTGTCCCACACTGAATGGGAGAGTGGGTCTGCAGCTCTGCACCACATTACTGCTGCCCCATATTGGTAGGCTGGTGCTGTGCATGCTGCTGCCAAGGCTTGCATCCAGAGAAGCTATTTTGTCTGGAATTGCACGAAACAGAGTGCGCGGTTAGAGGCTCCACTGCTCCTGCCCATACCGCCACCCGCCAGCCCCCACCGCTCGGCCCGGCATTTCTTTGCTGTCCACTGTTCTGCAACCATTAAATGCAAATGTTCACATTCAGGATAATCAGGTGGTCAGGCCCAGCCCTGTAGTTCTCTCTGAATAAAGACCAACAGATGTGGAAGGAAACTACATTTTGTAAAGGACAATAAAAAGGAGAATAATCGCGGAGACACAGCTGTCACGTGACCGAGACTTTAGCTCACTTCAGAGCTTGGGGGGGGGGGGGGGGCGGTTGGAGGGAGAAGAGAATAAAAGAAACATTCACTCTGCTTTAGAGGAATCAAGAGAGGCTTCTCACTCCAATGTACTGCCAATCTGATTTTCTCCAAATGGCAAGCATTTAAATAGATCAGGAATCCTCAAAACCTTTTTTTTTTTAAATGATCAATGTCAGTTTCTCACCCAAGTTTTCAGTTACTATCTGAACTTTTGTGACTGGTTCCATCTAAAAAGGATCCCGGTCCACAGGGTTCGTCAGGGTAATAAAGGTTGCCTTTTAACGAGGAGATCCCAAACTCTCCGCACCATTGTGCAGTTTGAGAAATGCGGCCCTTTTTGAATAGACGCGTGGTAATCACCGGGACACAATGAATGATCTTTGAAATCCGTGAGCAGGAAGCGGGCCTCGAGTGAACAGATGTGCGTCTGGAAAGCAGATTTATACAAAACACCAAGAACACAATCAGAATTATGAAAAAGGAGTATGGCGTTTTATTCCTGAACAGAGGGAGCCTAAGTCCTGATTTCAAAATGCTGGAGCAGAAAAACATAAAGACTTGCATTTCTATAGCACCTTTCACAGCCACCAGACGCCCCAAAGCTCTTTACAGCCAATGAAGTACTTTTTGAAGTGGAGTCGCTGTTGTAATGTAGGAAACACGGCAGCCAGTTTGCACACAGCAAGCTCCCACAAACAGCAATGTGAAAATGATCAGATAATCTGCTTTAGTGATGTTGGGTTGAGGGATAAATGTTGACCCCAGGACTCCGGGGAGAACTCCCCTGCTCTTCTTCGAAATAGTGCCATGGGATCTTTTACGTCCACCTGAGAGAGCAGACGGGGCCTCGGTTTAACATCTCACCCGAAAGACGGCACCTCCGACAGTGCAGCACTCCCTCAGCGCTGCCCCTCTGACAGTGCAGCGCTCCCTCAGCACTGCCCCTCCGACAGTGCAGCGCTCCCTCAGCACTGCCCCATCGACAGTGCAGCGCTCCCTCAGCACTGCCCCATCGACAGTGCAGCGCTCCCTCAGCACTGCACTGGGAGAGACAGCCTAGATTCTCGTGTTCTTTGAACACGACCTCCTGACTCAGACGAGGGTGCGACCAACTGAGCCACAGTGCACACACTCCATTCAACTCAGCACCTGATCCCAAAAGGAGTGTCAAAGACGCTTTAAAAAAAAAGGGGGCTCTTCAGACAGATTAGGATAAAAGCAACACAAACAAAACTGGAGCAGGTAACGCACCAGAGCAGCCTGATCGGAAAGGATGCCTCTCTTTGGCACGGAGCCTACCAAACGCATCAGACACTGTGGTGAAACAGGGGCCTCCAATACACCAGGAGCTGGCTCCCATCACTGTCCGTGCTTTAAATCATCATGGGAGTTTGACCCAACGCCGAGGACACCACCCAATATTAACTTTAGTTCCGGATTCGCATTCAATTGCCACTGAACCGCGGCACACAGAGTGGAACAAAGTGCTCAGTGACTCACTGCAGGCGCTGCGTGAGCCTCTGTGCAGAGACTGCGCCAGAGACAAAGCCTCTTTTAAAAAACGGATTTGCATTTCCATCAAGTGAATAAGTTGCAGCTGCGGAAGATTTGAAAAGCGATTTCCCAGAAACTCGCAGGAAGAAAGAGCCCACGCTCCTGCACCGTTACCTGTAATAGCTCAGATGGCAGGGTCAGCCGCACAGCTTACTGTTCACGCTTCGTAACCAGCCAATGTTCCAACCACTGCCTCACACTGCTTCCACCAGAAAGACCACAGGCTGGGTTTGCAAGCACAGCGCGACTTTGTTCCTGACCCAGTTCATCCAGCACCCAGCTGCAGTAACAAGCTACCCACACATGGAAATCTAAATACTGCCCGCAGGGTCAGTGCTACTGCCCTGGTCTCCCGACACTCAAAATGTGTTCATTCTGAACTCTGGAATGGGCCCATGATCACAGCCCCAGGGTGGGTGTCCCCGACTAGTGCCCGAGGCTGAACCAGACCATTCACAACCCTGCCGTCCTATCTGACTAAAATTAGCTTCCGATCCCATATCCACTCCATCACCAAGATCGCCTACTTCTACCTCGAACATCGCCCGTCTCCGCCCCACCTCAGCCCACCTGCTGCTGAAACCCTCATCCATGCCTCAGTTACCTCCAGACTCAACTATTCCAATGCCCTCCTACCTTTCGTAAACTTCAGTTCATCCAGAACTCTGCTGCCCGTTTCCTAACACGCACCAAGTCCCGTTCACCCATCAGCCCCGTGCCCACTGACCTACATCGGCTCCCAGTCCAGCAACAACTTCATTTTAAAATACTCATCCTGGTTTTCAAATCCCTCCATGGCTTCACCCCTCCTCCAGCCCCACAACGCTCGGAGATCTCTGCGCTCCTCCAATTCTGGCCTCCTGTGCACCCCTGATTTTAATCTTTCCACCACTGGTGACCGTGCCTTCAGCTACCTGGACCCTCAACTCTAGAATTCCCTCGCTAAACCTCTCCCTTACCTTTTAAGACGCTCCTTAAAACCTACCTCCTTGACCCAACTTTTGGTCATCTGCCCCAATATCTCATGGAGCACAGCATCGTTTGATAACACATCTGTGAAGCACCTTGGGATGTTTAGCTATATTAAAGGCACTATATAAATGCAAGTTGTTGTTGCTTCACCAGCAGAGTACAACCCGCTAAAGAATGGGATGAGCTGGGCGGAGCAGCACCAAGTATACAAGAAAGAACTTGCATTTATATAGCGCCTTTCATGACCTCAGGATGCCTCAAAGTGCTTTATAGTCAATTAAGTACTTTTGAAGTGTAGGGAAACACAGCAGTCAATATGCGCACAGCAAGCTCCCACAAAGAGCAATGTGATAATAACCAGATAATCATTTTTTAAATATATAAAAAAGGAGCACACTCGCCACATCAATAAAATAACACGCAGCTGGTAAAAGCCACAGGGGCTTTATGCCGGGAAATTAAGACGAGACAATAACCAGGTTCCATTCACCAAATAAATATAGCTCGACTCTCCCAGTCTGCAGCTTGAAGTCTGCGCATCAGTCGCCCTGGGTTAGAGAAGAAAAACAGCCAACCGTGCCTGGAGGCGCTGGGTGAAGACGGGACAGGGCTCAGTTGTGATGGCTGTGCAGCGGAATAGCCTGCTGGGACTCACCATCAAGGCACACAGAAATAATGGATAATTTGGTACGGTAATCGCGAATGCGACGGAACCTGCATCTCAGGAAGAGGAGATAAATGAGGAAATAAAATGCCGCCTTTATCACAAACCCACTATTGTGTAAATACATTGAGAGTTCGACCAACACACCATCAGCCTCCAGTGTCAGTGAGTGCAAGTTGGCCAGTTGTATTACAAAGTATGTACAGCACAAAAACAGGCCATTCGGCCAAATAGATCTATGTCGGTGTTTATGCTCCACACGAGCCTCCTCCCACCTTCCTTCATCTCACCCTATCAGCATAATCTTCGATTCCTCTCCCTCATGTGTTTATCCAGCTTCCTCTTAAATGCATTTATGCTAGTCACCTCAACCGCTCCCTGTGGTAGCGAGTTCCACATGCTCACCACTCTCTGGGTAAAGAAGTATTGGATTTATTAGTGACTATCGTATAGTTATGGCCCCTAGTTCACACACACACACACACACACAGAGAGAGAGAGACAGAGAGACCGAGACAGAGAATATATCCCCTCCCACATACACTCCTTCCCATCCACCCAAGGACAAGGCAGCCCTGCTCATGCCATACTCCGTAACATTGCGCTGGCGTAGAACTTTCTGAATGTTGCTTTTATAAACCAGACGTAGGGTTACTTGAAGTGTGGTGCAGCCTAGGCACACTTCCACACATGGAATTCATTGGTCACCTCAAACCATCGAGCAACATGAAGGCAGGGAGTCTGTCTGTCGGGTCTCTCTCAATCCCGAGAGAGGCACAGGTCACGCCCAACGTGTGTAACACTCTAGGACCGCTCAATTTTGGATTGCCTACCTCCCCCATTGAACTACGAGACTTGTGATTAACCTGCACAGACACAGCGCTACAGTTTGCAGGGTCAGACTAAATAAAGCTGTATGTAGATGCCAGAGAGATCAGGGCAGGGTGTTGCTGCTTCAAGTCCGTGCACATGCTCAAACAGCTTGCATTTATATAGCACCTTTAACATAGTAAAACGGCCCAAGGCGCTTCACAGGACAAAACTCGGACACTGAGTCACACAAGGAGATATTGGGACAAGTGACCAAAGGCTTGGTCAAAGTGGTAGGATTTAAGGAGTGTCTTAAAGGAGGAGAGGTAGAGGTGGAGAGGTTTAGGGAGGGAATTCCAAAGCTGGAAGCACAGCCAGCAATGGTGGAGCGATTAACATCGGGGATGCTGAAGAGGCCAGAATTGGAGGAGTGCAGAGATCTCGGGGGGGGGGGGGGGGAGGGCGGGGGGGGTTGTGGGGCTGGAAGAGGTTAGAGATAGGGCGGAGCGAGGCCCTGGAGGGATTTGAAAACAAGGTTGAGAATTTTACGATCGACACATTGCCGGACTGGGAGCCAATGTAGGTCAGCGAGCACAGGGGCGAAGGGTGAACGGGACCTGGTGCGAGTTCGGACACGGGCAGCCGAGTTTTGGTTTATGGAGGGTGAAAGGAGAGGCCGGCCAGGAGAACATTGGAATATTAACCAACAAAATGGTCGAGGATGTGGACCATCAAAATCACTACCTAGCTGGAATTCACAAGAAGGGTACAGAAGAGGCGCACACTCACGGACTGGTCAGATTTAAATCAATTGTAGTCTGGTCAGAGAAACAAGGTTCCTCCGATCTGACCCAACACGATTTTATGCCCCCAAATACACCTGGAAATATAAATAAACAGGTCTACACTTCCTCAAAATGCACTTGTGGCAGCTTAGTTCAGTTAGTAGGACTCTTCCCTCGGAGTCAGAGGGTTCAAGACCCACTCCAGGACTTGAGCACAGTGTCTAGGCGGACACTGCTGTGCTGCAAGGACCAGACATTAAACCGAGACCCTGTCTGCCTGCTCCAAGATCCCTTGCCACAGTTCGGAGCAGGGGGGGTTCCCCCGTTAACCTCGCCAACATTCTTCCCTCAGCCAACACAAGAAATAGGCCACGTAACAGCGACAGCGCTTCGAAGTAGCTCGCTACGTGCAAAGCATTTGAGCGAGATGATTAGGAATGCAAGGACTCCCTTTTCCAATTGTAGAACTGTCCCCTGCCCACAAGGCACTATTCCAGACCCCGGGACACACATCAGCCGCTGGGGGCACTCAGGGCTGCTGGCCGCACCATTACAGCCACACCCAGCCCGCCCATTAGGAGGAACGGCACAGCCTTCTCAAAGTGGTTGGCGAATTTCCCCCCTCCCCACCAAAACTATTAACACAACCCTCCCCCAAAATATAAACTGCAGAGAGGTAGCAACAAGAGACAAGGAAATAAACTAGAAATAGCTTCTTTACGGTTTAGAACGTGTCCCCCAGGGTATCACACTCGCATCTCCCGCACGCCCATCCAAGCAGATATAAAATTTCAATGATGCCAACCAGATCAGGTCTTTTTAACAGAACACTGCCAGCAGGAGACGCTGGTCTTCAACTTCCACTGCTCACACTCCCGAGAGAAATGCAATCCCTCCTGTAACACACAACTCCCCACCGGCAGCATTCGCTGCTTTTTAATTTTATGCTTTCCAATCCGAGGGGGGGGGGGAAATGGGAAACACACACCCGCATCACCGCCAAACGCTCCCGGGTCAGGCACGATACAGTTACACACACAGCAAAGGCGCCGCTACAGCATCCCTCAGAAGAGGCCGTCACTTGCTGAAAGAGGAGACAGCGCTTTGTTTCAAAGTTACCCCTTCTGTCCTCTTCAAACTTTGAAGATATCAAGGCGACTTTAAAAAAAAAGGGAACTGGATCGGTGCTCGAGAAGGCGGCTCACGTAGAGAATTACAGCGGATTATACAAAATTACATTAAAACGAGAAATATTTTTTTGTTTTTTAAAGTTATAAAATACTCCCGTTAGAATCACTAGTTTTATGGCCAGGAAAGTAATTCCTCGACGTCAACAGAGAATGGTCAGGATCGATCACATCAGCACCAGGGTCCACCGTGTTATTATTTCCACAGTTCTACATCCCGAGACAGATTGGATCCGGGGGGCACGTCAGAGGGTAAAACGGTGCCAATAATAGAGCTCTAACCAATCTTCCCGTTAAGCTGTGCAGCCATGCGGGGGTCTGGCGGTCCCGCGCAGGCCGCTCACATGGAAAATAAATTGCACGGGCGAACATTTGAATGGGCCGTGCACCCAAAAAACAAAATTAGAGGGAACACTGGCAATAATCCCCCTCCCCCCACCCCCAGGAATAACCACCAACGCTCCCTCTAATTTTTACTTTAGGTGCGCAGTCCCTTTAAGTGGCTGTGCGGCCCATTCAAATTCTCGTGCGTGCGGTTCCTCCCATGCTAAATCCGATGAGCGGCCTGCGCGGGACCACCAGACCCCCGTGCGGCCACGCAACATAGCGGGAATAACGTCGATAACCACCTTCTCTCTCCCCTCCCCCCACCCACCCAAGCCCCCCCAGTAATATGGAGCCAGACATTGTATAATCCTGGAAAAAAAAAATCACGGAACCGTCACACAGAGTGAAATCATTCTGCCTGGGGAAGTTTGGCTCCTCAATCAAGCATCAAGAGCCAAGCTGAAGTAACAACCTTTGATTATCAAGTTATAAATCACACACACACAAACAGTCGAGCATATTACAGGAGTTAAGGGGTCCGGCAGCAGCACTGCAAGAACTTCCAGAGTAAGGTCACAGCTACTAAAGGTTACAATAGTTAAAGAAACTCTTCCCATAGAGTCCCACTGACAGCTCTCAGGGTAGCAGCACATGTACCAGTCTCAGATCAAGCTCTGGTTTTAGTTGGGTCATAAGGAAATGACAAACCTCATGTTGGGCTCAAATTGACCTCTTTTTTAAAAAAAAGTTATAGAATAGCAGATGCACGCTATTCTATATCTTGGCCCTGTTAGCTGTGACGCAGTGGGCAGCACTCTCGCACCTCGGAATCAGTAGGTTGTGGCTTCAAGTCCCACTCCAGACACAGGAGCACAAAATCCAGGCCGACACTCCCAGTGCAGTGCTGAGGGAGCGCTGCACTGTCGGAGAGGCCGTTTTTCAGATGTGACGTTAAACCGAGGCCCCGCCTGCTCTCAGGTGGACACAAGAGATCCCACGGCACTATTTCAATGGGGGGGGGGGGGGGGGGGGGTGGTCTCCCCAACGTCGTGGCCAATATTTATCCCTCAACCAACACCACTGTCATTATCTCATTGCTGTTTGTGGGAGCTTGCTGTGCACAATTTGGCCACACGTTGCCTACATTACAACAGTGACTGCACTTCTAAAGTACCTCATTGGCTGTCAGGCGCTTTGGGGGGTGCCGAGGTAGAGAACGGGGCGATAGAAATACAAGCCTTTCTTTCACAGCACGAGGTCACTTTCTGGTTCAACCAGAGGAGCTCATTGAAACATACAAGGTTCTGAGGGGGATTGACAGGGTCGATGCTGAAAGGTTGCTTCACCTGGCTGGAGTGTCTAGAACGAGGGGTCACAGTCTCAGGATAAGGGGTCGGCCATTTAAGACTGAGGTGAGGAGGAATTTCTTCACTCAGAGGGTTGTGAATCTTTGGAATTCTCTGCCCCAGAGGGCTGTGGATGCTCAGTCATTGAGTATATTCAAGGCTGAGATCGATAGATTTTTGGACTCTCGGGGAATCAAGGGATATGGAGATCGGGCAGGAAAGTGGAGTTGAGGTCAATGATCAGCCATGATCTTATTGAATGGCGGAGCAGGCTCGAGGGGCCGTGTGGCCAACTCCTGCTCCTAATTCTTATGTTATGTAATGCACAATGCCGAGGAAATGGGAGGCAGTTGCTCAATACACCAGATTGTAATTTCCAAATACATGGAATCAGAGTTCGGTCCGGGGGAGAAGAACAAAAGCTGCATTGGAGCAGGTGCTCACGTATCGGACAGACCAGGTTTCACCACATCACATCCACCAGACTTCAGCTCGGTGGGCAATGTACCCATTGCTCTGGCACATTCAGAAAGTGCACGCGTGACTGACGCACGCTCAGCGAGAGCACAAGCGCAACCCAGCAAACGTGGACAACACACAAGGGCCAGGAGCCTGGCAGAAGTCAGAGTGCAGGATCTCTGGATGGGCTTCCCTGTAGATCAGTTTCCACGGCCATGTTCTCTCTCTCTCTCAAACAGGAAGAGAGAGAGGCCCAGAGTGAGCTTTGGCTTGCATTTATATAGCAGCTTTAATATAGAAAAGAAATGGTGCTAGAGGCGTATGAAAATGGACACCAAGCCAAAGGAGGACAGATTAGAAAGTAGCCAATAGCGTGGTTGTATGGAGGAGAGAGAGGGGCACAACAGGAGTTCCAGAGAATGGAAGATAGGCAGGTGAAGGTATGGCTGCCAATAGTGTGGTTGTATGGAGGAGAGAGAGGGGCACAGCAGGAGCTCCAGAGAATGGAAGATAGGCAGGTGAAGGTATGGCTGCCAATAGTGTGGTTGTATGGGGGAGAGAGAGGGGCACAACAGGAGTTCCAGAGAATGGAAGATAGGCAGGTGAAGGTATGGCTGCCAATAGTGTGGCAATGGGGGTGGGGTGCACACAAGTCTATAAGAGTAAGGGCGGGGGATGGTAGGAGGCTATAGAGATAGGACGAGGCCATGGACATATTTAAAAGACAAAAGATAATAATTTCAAATGTGAGGTATTTGGGGGGGGACCAGGAGAGAATGTAGGTTAGCGAGGGCAGGAGTGATGGGCAGTGCAGTGTACTTTAACACGCCTCTATGCAGATCATGTGCCCAACAAGTTGTGTGTGCGCACATGTGCTTGTGCTACCGGTGGGCAGTCTGGTCAAGGAGCTGATCAGCGGGAGAGCCCTGGGTACCCCCAATCTGCTGCCTTCAATGCACAGGAGGTTTTTCCACTTAGCTTGCAGACAGAGAAAAGACGGATCCACTACACACTTATTGGCTCTGGGTGATGTCAAAACACAAAAGACAACCCAGGCCATTTAGACAGTCCCCTGTCTGGTCATTGCTGAGCTCGAAGTTATGTAGAACTATTTATTTCTATACATAAAAAGTAGAACGATCACTGTTAGGCCCAGGGCTGTAGCATCATGAGCTAACAGGCCAATTGCTTGGGGAAGGAGGCAATCTTCTCAGAGATTTAAAGAGCTCTGAATCGTGCTATGATGTTCAGTAAATGTCACAAAGTATCACAGCCTTCTGAAATTGGATAGCATCAAGATTCTGTGTGTTCTGCAAATTATCAGAGCTCCTAAAAAGTCGACATGAAAGCAGCACTACGCAGGATCAATAACAGGACAGCGCCAAACTCAGCCTCAAAATTAACAGCTTTTTAAATTATTCAAGCCTGCCTCTCTTGGTTTAGCCCCGTCACCCTACCCTCGGCCCGATCCCTTGTATTTATCGCACATGTAATACGACAATCTGCTAGAATGAGTTAGTTAGTGCAACATCCACACATTACAGATTGCAGCAACTCCGACAAGTGTTGGGGAAATAACCCAGTCTAGGAGCAGAATACTGCAGACGCTGGAAATCCAAAAATGCTGGAGATGCTGAGTATTCACCGATAAAACACGAAACAAACAAAGAGTCATATTTCAGGTATAACACTTTCCTCAGAACCAAAATATTAGATGAACAGCATTGAAGGAGGAACAGAACAAGGGAAAGGGGGAGGGGACACAGACACAAAGACCCCCCACACACAACCTGTAAAATACTACTGTGGGGAAATCAGGAGTTAGTTAAACTACGAGGAGAGGTTACACAAACTAGGGTTGGATTTCCTGGATGTAGGAGGTTAAGGGGTGATCTGATCGAAGTTTTCAAGATATTTAGGGGGAACGGATAGGGTAGATAGAGAGAAACTATTTCCGCTGGTTGGGGAGTCTAGGACTAGGGGGCATAATCTAAAAATTAGAGCCAGACCTTTCAGGAGTGAAATTAGGAAACACTTCTACACACAAAGGGTGGTAGAAGTTTGGAGCTCTCTTCCGCAAACGGCAGTTGATGCTAGATCGTGTTAATTTTAAATCGGAGGTTAATAGCTTTTTGTTAACCAAAGGTATTAAGGGATATGGGCCAAAGGTAGGTATATGGAGTTAGGTCGCAGATCAGCCATTGAACAGGCTCGAGGGGGTTAAATGGCCTACTCAATAACAACTTGTATTTATATAGCACCTTTAATGTAGTAAAAGGTCCCAGGGTGCGTCACAGGAATGTTGTAAGACGAAGGTTTTGACACCGAGCCACAGGAGAAAAAAATTAGGGCAGATGACCAAACGCTTGGTCCTGTTCCTGAACGGCAGAAGTGATAATGCTCAGAGAGACTCAAAATAAAAGACAGAGAGCAGAGCAAGTTGAATAGGAAGTATGAAAAACTAGCCCAGGGTTACTTCCCAATTCTGGAACACAATGAGATGCAACTAAAATGCAGCTGGTCACAGCAATGAGCTAAAAGGACAAGGTAATCGTTCAGTGATGTTGCTTTGAGGGATAAACACACCAGGAGAATTGAACTCTCTGCTCCTGTGTGAATGGAGTCCTGGGATCTTTCACTCCCAGCTGGAGGGGCAGGAGGTTCAAGTCCTGGGATCTTTCACTCCCAGCTGGAGGGGCAGGAGGTTCAAGTCCTGGGATCTTTCTCACCCAGCTGGAGGGGCAGGAGGTTCAAGTCCTGGGATCTTTCTCGCCCAGCTGGAGGGGCAGGAGGTTCAAGTCCTGGGATCTTTCTCGCCCAGCTGGAGGGGCAGGAGGTTCAAGTCCTGGGATCTTTCTCACCCAGCTGGAGGGGCAAGAGGTTCAAGTCCTGGGATCTTTCTCACCCAGCTGGAGGGGCAGGAGGTTCAAGTCCTGGGATCTTTCTCACCCAGCTGGAGGGGCAGGAGGTTCAAGTCCTGGGATCTTTCTCACCCAGCTGGAGGGGCAGGAGGTTCAAGTCCTGGGATCTTTCTCACCCAGCTGGAGGGGCAGGAGGTTCAAGTACTGGGATCTTTCACTCCCAGTTGGAGGGGCAGCCCTGGGGACGCAGGCTGGGTCGGGGCTCCTGCGGTGGGACAAGCTGCTGGGCTCGGGGGAGGGAGAGGACCGACTCCCCGGGCCGGCCTCAGAGCACCAGCTCCAGGCCAGGGCTCCAGATACAGCCGGGGGCGGGCTGGGGCTTTCCTGGCCGCAGTTTCATCCTCGGAGCCTTGTTTTTTTTTTTGTGGAGGCCGCGCCGCATCCCCGGGCTGAGGTGGTGAGTGCGGCCGCTGTGCGAGGCCCCCACCCCGGGCTCGCTCTCCCGCTGCCCCGGGGTCTCCCTCTCTTCCCCCCCGGCCTCACTCACTGCTGTACAGACTGATGGAGCCGCTGTCCTGGCCGCTTCTGATTTCCAGTCGGAGCGGCTGCTGGTCAGAGTGCCGCTGGATCTCGCCGTTCTGGTCGCCGATCGACACCAACCGCACGCCCGGGAACACCGTGGTGGCCATTTTACTTTTAAAAAAAACACCAAGACCGGGAGCGCGCCTTTAAACAGAGGCGCGGCCCCGCCGCCCGGGCTCGCGCGCGCGTCAGTCAACACCGCCTCCTGCCATACCGGGGACCGCCACAGGATGGAGCCCGAGAGCAAGGCGCGGTGATACCGGAGACCGCCACAGGATGGAGCCCGAGAGCAAATCGCTGTAATACCGGGGACCGCCACAGGATGGAGCCCGAGAGCAAATCGCTGTAATACCGGAGACCGCCACAGGATGGAGCCCGAGAATAAGGCGCGGTGATACGGGGGAACGCCACAGGATGGAGCCTGAGAGCAAATCGCTGTAATACTGAGGATCGCCACAGGATGGAGCCCGAGAGCAAGGCGCGGTGATACCGGGGAACGCCACAGGATGGAGCCCGAGAGCAAGGCGCGGTTATACCGGGGAACGCCACAGGATGGAGACCGAGAGCAAGGCGCTGTAATACCGGGGACCGCCACAGGATGGAGGCCGAGAGCAGTGCGCGGTAATACCGGGAATAGCCACAGGATGGAGGCCGAGAGCAGTGCGCGGTAATACCGGGAATAGCCACAGGATGGAGGCCGAGAGCAGGGCGGCGCATCATTGATGTGAAACAGCAAGAAAGCGCCACAAGAGGGAGGCTAATTTGTGCACAGCAAGCTCCCACAAACAGCAATGTGATAATGACCAAATAATCTGTTTTAGTGATGTTGGTTGAGGCATAAATATTGGCCCCAGGACACTGGGGATAACTCCCCTTCTTTTCTTCCAATAATTCAATGGAATCTTTTATGTCCATATGAGAGCAGACAGGCCTCAGTTTAATGTCTCATCTGAAAGGCGGCACCTCTGACAATGCAGCACTCCCTCAGCACTGCACTGGAGTGTCAGCCTGGATTATGTGCTCAAGTCTCTGGAGTGGGACTTGAACCGACAACAAAAACAACAAAAACTATAGCACCTTTAACGTAGTCAAATGTCCCAAGGCGCTGTACAGGAGTATTTTAAGACAAAAAATTTGACACCGAGCCACATCAGGATAAATTAGGGCAGGTGACCAAAAGCTTGGTCAAAGAGGTCGGTTTTAAGAAGCACCTTAAAGGAGGAAAGAGAGGTAGCGAGGTGGAGAGGTTTAGGCAGGGAATTCCAGAGCTTGGGGCCTAGGCACCAAAGGTTGAGCGATTATAAATCAGGGATGCTCAAGAGGCCAGAATTAGAGGAGCGCAGATATCTCGGGGGGGTTGTGGGGCTTCGGACCCAGCGGCGAGAGTGCTGCCCACTGGCTGACTGATCTTCCAAAATTCCCTATATTCTGGAATGGTCCCAGCGGATTGGAAGGTCACAAATGTAACCCCGCTATTCAAGAAAGGAGGAAGAGAAAAAACAGGGCAACTCCAGGCCAGTTAGCCTGACATCAGTCGTCGGGAAAATGCTGGAATCTATCCGCCCAATCACCCAACCTGTCCAAATCATCCTGGAGTTTCTCGGCATCCTCCTCACAGCACAAACGCCCACCCAGCTTTGTGTCGTCTGCAAACTTGGAGACATTACATCTAGTTCCCTCGTCTAGATCATTAATATATATTGTGAATAGCTGGGGTCCTAGGGCCGATCCTTGCGGTACCCCACTAGGCACTGCCTGCCACTCGGAAAAAGACCCGTTTATTCCAACTCTTTGCTTCCTGTCTACCAACCAGTTCTCTATCTAAGTCAGTACCTTACCCCCAATCCCATGTGCTTTAACTTTACACGCTAATCTCTTATGCGGGACCTTATCGAAAGCCTTCTGAAAGTCCAAATATACCACATCCACTGGTTCTCCCTTATCTATTCTACCAGTTACATCCTCAAAAAATTCCAGTAGATTAGTCAAGCACGATTTACCTTTTGTAAATCCATGTTGAGTTTGTCCGATCCTGTCACTGTTTTCCAAGTGCTCTGCTATTACATCTTTTATAATGGACTCTAGCATTTTCCCCACTACCGATGTCAGGCTTACCGGTCTATAATTCCCCATTTTCTCTCTACTGTATGAATGTCTATTTCCTATCAAGAGACTGAGGTCGACTCAGGCAATCAAACAAACGATGTTTAATGTAAAACTAATTGAGTTTAACAAACAGATGCAAGAAAATACGAATACAGGTCTAGTCAGTTTGGAGGCTCCACGAGGACTGCTTGGGTGGTCCCGTGGCTGGCGTCACGACGTCATGACATTTTTCCCACCGGTGGGGGATCACGTGATGAACGGCATGACGTCATCGCATTTGCCCGCGCACTTAAAGGGACCGCGCTCTGTACATGCAAACAGTATATACAAAGATACAGACTCAGGCTGTAGTTAACATATTGTTAAAGGGAATTATATATATTTGATCAGAGTCCCTTTGTGGCTCCACCACATGCGCCCCCCCAGAATTGTCTTTAGCAGAAAAGGTGAAACGGCAAGGAGGTCTGACAAGCCTGTCAGAGCGACTTCTGTACACTTGGAGCGGAAGCTGATGGACGGCGGGCGAGCTGGCGGGCAGCTGCGCTTGATCTGGCACGGCGACTGTGGGCGGTCGGCCACGTTTTGGCGGCTGTGCGGCCTCGACCGGGCGGTCAAGGTCCAAGTGTGCCGGCTTCAACCGGTCAACCGAAATGTGGTCCAGTTACCCCCGATATCCACCGAGAAAGTTTTGTCTCCCGGCTCTAGCACGCGGAAAGGACCAGTGGAAGGGGCCTTGAGTGGATCCCGATGAGCGTCGTGGCGGATGAACACATATTCGGCGTTCTTCAGCTCTGCTGGGATGTGGGAGCTCTGAAAGCCGTGATGCGACGTAGGTACTGGTGCAAAACACCTGGCTGCCTCCTGGTGGCTGATGAGTTGATTGGATGCGAACCATGGCTCTGTTGGAGTCGGAAGGAAATCCCCTGGTACGCGTAGCGGCTGGCCATAGACGAGCTCTGCCGAGGACGAGCGAAGATCTTCCTTGGGCGCCGTGCGAAGACCCAACAGGACCCATGGTAGCCTGTCCACCCATCCAGTGCCTTGGAGGCTGGCCCTCAGTGCAGCTTTGAGCGACCTGTGAAACCGTTTGCACAGGCCGTTCGCCTGTGGATGGTAGGCTGTGGTGCAATGTAGCTTGATGCCGAGCCCCTGAGCCACTGCGATCCAGAGCTCAGAGGAAAATTGCGGTCCACGATCAGAAGAGATGTCCGCCGGTACCCCGAAACGGGCGACCCAAGAGGAGATGAATGCCCTGGCTACATCTGCCGAAGTGGTGGATGACAAGGGAACTGCCTCTGGCCATCTAGTGGTGCAGTCTACCATCATAAGGATATGTGTAAACCCATGAGAAGGTGGAAGTGGCCCCACCAGGTCCACATTCACGTGATTGAACCGTCGCTCCGGAACAGCGAAGGTGGCCAATGGAGCTTTGACGTGATGCTGCACCTTGGCCTTTTGGCAGACCACGCAGGTGTTGGCCCAGTCGCGGACATCCATATGCATGCCCCGCCAAACGAACTTGGATGACATCAGCCTTTGCGAGGCCTTCATGCCAGGGTGTGACAACCCGTGTATGGCGTCAAACACTTTTCGGCGCCAGGCGACCGGCACGATAGGGCGAGGATCTCCTACAGAGACGTCACAAAGTAGCGTGCTGCCTGCGGCGTGGAATTTGACGTCGGCCGCTTGGAGGCTAGAGGGGCTGGTTCGGTAAGCTTGCACCTCTGGATCTGAGGCTTGATCCGCAGCCATGAGGGCATAGTCGATGCCGAGCTGGACTGCCTGAACGGTCGCGCGGGAGAGGCAATCCGCCACCAGGTTGTCTTTACCGGCCACGTGCTGAATATCAGTAATGAATTCAGAGATAAACGTTAAATGACGCTGTTGTCGGGCTGACCACGGTTCGGCAGTCTTGGCCATAGCGAACGTTAGTGGCTTATGGTCTACAAAAGCAGTGAAAGGACGTCCTTCCAGCAAGAACCGGAAATGGCGGATGGCCAGAAAAAGAGCCAGCAACTCCCGGTCGAAGGTACTGTATTTCCGCTCGTTTCGCCGTAGTTGATGGCTGAAGAATGCCAGCGGTTGCCACGTTCCATTTACCCACGGTTCCTGCACTGCGCGGATGGCGTAGTCTGACGCGTCGGTGGTGAGGGCGATGGTGGCACCGGGCAGTGGGTGCGCCAGCATGGTCGCATTGGCGAGGGTGCTTTTTGTGTCAACGAACGCCCGGTCCATGTTGACCGTTCAGCTTACCGGGTCCTTGCCAGACTTGCCCTTGAGGGCCTCGTACAGGGGCTGCATGAGCAGAGCTACCTTAGGCACGAAGCGGTGGTAAAAATTTACCATCCCGAGGAACTCCTGCAGGGCCTTGATGGTCTGCGGGCGCAGAAAGGATGTCACTGCCTCTACCTTTGCTTGCAAAGGCACCGCTCCCTCCGATGTAATGCGATGTCCCAGGAAATCAATGTGGGGCAGACCAAACTGACACTTGGCCGGGTTGAGAATCAGGCCGTGTTGGCTGAGGCGACGAAAGGGGATGCGTAGGTGCGCGATGTGTTCCTCCTTATTTCGACTGGCCACGAGGATGTCGTCTAAATAGATGAAAAGGAACTTGAGGTCCCGCAGCACGGAGTCCATGAGGCGCTGGAAGGCCTGGGCAGCATTCTTCAACCCAAAAGGCATCCTCAAAAATTCAAAAAGGCCGAATGGGGTGATGACTGCGGTCTTCTGCATGTCCTGCGGGTGTACCGGGACCTGGTGGTAGCCTCGGACCAGATCCACC
This sequence comes from Somniosus microcephalus, assembly GCF_052327205.1. Classification (NCBI taxonomy): domain Eukaryota; kingdom Metazoa; phylum Chordata; class Chondrichthyes; order Squaliformes; family Somniosidae; genus Somniosus; species Somniosus microcephalus. The sequence goes on along the minus strand of NC_141017.1, from coordinate 24,799,273 downwards.
TTGGAAAACATGGTGTTCCCAGCCAAATGGGCAGAGAAATCCTGAATGTGGGGGATTGGGTATCGATCAGGAGTGGTAGCGTCGTTAAGTCGCCGATAGTCGCCTCATGGCCGCCAACCGCCGCCAGGTTTCGGTACTATGTGGAGAGGCGAAGACCAGGGACTATTGGACCGGCGAATAATCCCCAGGCGTTCCATCGTAGCAAACTCCGCCTTCGCGACCGCCAGCTTGCCGGGTTCGAGGCGCCGGGCCCGCGCATGGACCGGGGGGCCAGTGGTGGTGATGTGGTGTTCCACACCATGCTTCATGGCCGTAGAGGAGAACGTAGGTCTGGTCAGGTCCGGAAATTCACCGAGCAGGCGAGTGAACTCGTCCGGAGTTGGGAAAGCTCAGGAGACGGTGCGCGACATGGTGGTACCATGGTGGCAAGGAATGGAGTGAAACGTGGCCGCGTTGATCAGCCGCCAGTTCCGCACATCGACCAGGAGGCTGTTGGCGCACAGGAAATCCGCGCCGAGGATGGCTTGTGAAACCCTGGCCGTAACAAATTCCCAAACAAATTGCTGGCCGCCGAAGCACACCTGGACCCGCCGTTTGCCGAAGGTCCGGATAGCACCGCCATTAGCCGCTTCGAGGGAGAGGCCGTGCCTCCCAGCTTGAATATCAATAGCGGACGTGGGTATAATGCTGCACTGTGCGCCGGTGTCGCATAGGAATCATCGACCAGAGATGGAATCGGTGATGAACAGTAGCTTGCCAGAATTTCCGATTGCCATCGCAGCCGTGGGGCACCCGTCAAACCCGTTCTTCTTTTGTCGGAGTTGCAGTTGTTTTTTTTTGGGAGAGAAGCTGCAGGGAGGGCGGCAACATCTGGCTTTCGCGCCAAACCGCGCGTGGTAGGAGCACAGCCCCGAAGGTGGAGGAGCTGGTGTGGCGTCTGTGGGGGATGGGCACCTCGTGGCAGCGCAGTACTGCTGCATCACCGTGAAAATCTTGTCCGCTTCGGCAGCAAGCGCTGCGCAGTCTGAGACTTCGGACCTGGCCAGGGCAGCTTGTACTTGCTCCGGTGACTGACTGAGGAAGAGCTCCCTAAAGAGGAAGCATTCTGGTTCAGAGCCCAGGAGCGTGAGCATTTGGCTCATGAGCTCAGACGGCTTGGAGTCCCCGAGGCTGGGCATAGCGAGCAGTCAGCGGGCGCGCTCCGACTTCGTGAGCCCGAAGACCTGTAACAACCGCGCCTTGATTGTTTCATACTTGCGGTCGTCCGGGGGGTTCTCAAGCAGGCTGACGATCCGCGACGCGGTGGAGTTGTCAAGTGCGGAGACCACGTAAAAATATCGGGTCTGATCCGAAACGATGTTCCGTAATGCAAACTGGGCTTCGACCTGGATGAACCAGGCGGTCGCTTGTTGCTCCCAGAATTGCGGTAGCTTCAATGCAACGGCGTTCGTTTCCATGCTTCGTTCCTTCTGCGAAAACCGTTCGCAAAAGTCGGGGTCACCAATGTAGGAATGTCTAGTTCCTATCAAGAGACTGAGGTCGACTCAGGCGATCAAACAAACGATGTTTAATGTAAAACTAATTGAGTTTAACAAACAGATGCAAGAAAACTACGAATACAGGTCTAGTCAGTTCGGAGGCTTCACGAGGACTGCTTGGGCGGTCCTGTGGCAGGTGTCATGACGTCATCATGTTTTTCCCGCTGGTGGGGATCACGTGATGAACGGCATGACGTCGTCGCGTTTGCCCGCGCTCTTAAAGGGACCGCGCTCTGTACATGCAAACAGTATATACAAAGATACAGACTCAGGCTGTAGTTAACATATTGTTAAAGGGAATTATATACATTTGATCGGAGTCCCTTAGTGGCTCCGCCACACTACCATCTTTTTTGAATAGTGGGGTTACATTAGCTACCCTCCAATCCATGGGAACTGTTCCAGAGTCTATAGAATTTTGGAAGATAAAAGGGAAATTGTGTTTGACACATTTATTAGAGTTTTTTGAGGATGTAACTAGCAGGGTAGATAAAGGGGAACCAGTGGGTGTAGTATATTTGGATTTCCAAAAGGCATTCGATAAGGTGCCACATAAAAGGTTATTACACAAGATTAGGGCTCATGGGGTTGGGGGTAATATAGTAGCATGGATAGAGGATTGGTTAACGAGCAGAAAACAGAGAGTAGGGATAAATGGATCTTTTTCAGGTTGGCAGGCTGTAACTAGTGGGGTGCCGCAAGGAACAGTGTTGGGGCCTCAGCTATTTACAATCTGTATTAATGACCTAGATGAAGGGACCGCGTGTAATGTATCCAAGTTTGCTGATGATACAAAGCTAGGTGGGCTGTGGTTGTTGGAGGTCATTCATCTCAATCACATGACATCACTGCAGGAGTTCCTCAGGGCAGTGTCCTAGGCCCAACCATCTTCAGCTGTTTCATCAATGACCTTCCCTCCATCATAAGGTCAGAAGTGGGGATGTTCACTGATGATTGCACACTGTTCAGCACCATTCGAGACTCATCAGATACTGACGCAGTCCATGTCCATATGTAGCAAGACCTGGACAACATTCAGACTTGGGCTGACAAGTGGCAAGTAACATTCGCACCACACAAGTGCCAGGCAATGGCCATCTCCAACAAGCGAGACTCTAACCATCTCCCCTTGACATTCAATGGCATTACCATCGCTGAATCCCCCACTATCAACATCCTGGGGGTTACCATTGATCAGAAACTGAACTGGACCAGCCATATAAATACTGTGGCTACAAGAGCAGGCCAGAGGCTGGGAATTCTGCGGCGAGTGTCTCACTCCTGGCTCCCCAAAGCCTTTCCACCATCTACAAGGCACAAGTCAGGAGTGTGATGGAATACTCTCCACTTGCCTGGATGAGAGCAGCTCCAACAACACTCAAGAAGCTTGACACCATTCAGGATAAAGCAGCCCACTTGATTGGCACTCCATCCACCACCTTCAACATTCACTCCCTCCACCACCGGCGCACTGTGGCTGCAGTGTGTACCATCTACAAGATGCACTGCAGCAACTCACCAAAGCTCCTTCAACAGCACCTTCCAAACCCGCGACCTCTACCACTTAGAAGGACAAGGGCAGCAGATGCATGGGAACATCACCACCTACAAGTTCCCCTCCAAGCCACACACCATCCTGACTTGGACCTGTATCGCCGTTCCTTCACTGTTGCTGGGCCAAAATCCTGGAACTCCCTTCCTAACAGCATTGTGGGTGTACCTACACCATATGGACTGCAGCGGTTCAAGAAGGCGGCTCACCACCATCTTCTCAAGGGCAATTTGGGATGGGCACTAAATGCAGGCCTAGCCAACCAGTGACGCCCACATCCCATCAATGAATTTTTAAAAAAGCTGCGAGGAGAACACAAAGGGCCAGATTTTCACTGTGCCGTGAGGCAGGCTTTCAGGCATGCGGGGGGCAAAAATCCTGAATTCGGGGGTCCCGACACCATCCCACCTCCACGTAAGTTTCAAGGGAGGCGGGTACCCGCCCCGCACTGGGACCCGCTGACCCGAGGCGGGAAGGGATTAGTGCCAATTAACTGCCTGTTAACAGGTAGTTAACAGGCAGTTTTTAGCCTAATCCCTATTTTGAGGGGTGTTGTATGGGATTCCCGATGGCTCCAAACCACGCCAGGTTAGAGCAGGCGGGCCGTCGGGTTGAAGGAGCTGGAGGGGTCACGATGTCGGTGTTCAGGTGAGTGATGGGTGCATGAGTGCAAAGGTAGTGTGTCTAAAGCATGTAAAGAAGTTTTACTTACCTGTACTTACCTTAACAGCCTTTCTAGGCATCGGGAGTCCATCACTCAGCCGGAACTGAAAGCTGAACGGCTGCGATCTGTCAAAAGTGACAGCCTTCAGCTTTCAATGCTGGTGACAGTTCTAACTGAGTCTGCGTAGAAGGACTCAGGTTAGAAGTCAGTCTGACAGTGTTTGACAGCTTCAAACAGCTGTGAAACGCTGATATTTCATCTGTCAAAAACTCTTGACAGATGAAATTTCAGTCTGTGATGTCACCTGTTGCCGGGTGGCCCTTAATTGGCCTGCTGAGCCCGCTGGGCGGGCTCAACAAGGTCAATCAAGGGAAAATCACGTCGATTGGCCGGACGTCGATGGAGGCGGGACTAAAACCCGAAAGTTGCAGTCCCGCCTCCTTCCCGACAGCTTAAGGAAAATCCAGCCCAAAGAGTCTGCAAAGGTATAGATAGACTGAGTGAGTGGGCAGTGAGGTGGATGCTAAGATGTAGGGAAATGTGAGGGTATTCACATTGGTAGGAAGAATAGAAAAACAGAATATTTTTTAAATGGTGAGAAACTTTCAAATGTTGGTGTTCAGAGAAATTTGGGTGTCCTCGTGCAAGAAACACAGAAAGCTGGCATGCAGGTACAGCAAGCAATAAGGAAGGCAAATGGCATGTTAGCCTTTATTGCAAGGGGGTTGAAGTATAAGAGTAAGGAAGTCTTGCTACAATTGTACAGGGCCTTGGTGAGACCACACCTGGAGTACTGTGCACAGTTTTGGTCTCCTTATCTAAGGAAGGATATACTTGCCATAGAGGTGGTGCAACGAAGGTTCACTAGATTGATTCCTGGGATGAGAGGGCTGTCCAATGATGAGAGATTGTGTAGAATGGGCCGATACTCTCTGGAGTTTAGAAGAATGAGAGGTGATCTCATTGAAACTGTAACGTCCGTGTGTAATTGAGACACGGACTGCAGGAGTTGGTTATAACAGGTGTTTACTGAATGGAGACAAAACTGGAACTACTATGCAAGGTTACTACACAGGCTTATAGACAGGGGTGGTCACTACTGGTACTGCAGTATACAGGGGCTGCAGAATATAGTTCCTTCTTCAGGTTACATACACTACAATTCCTCCCCTTTTAGCTAAACAGTACATAACATTCGATTAATAATTAAATAACATATTTACAATTACAGTTGCTATATACATTAGCTGAAGTTAAGCAATTATAAATTCAGTCTTTGAGGAGGCTTCCTGATTCTGTCCGGATAACGCCTCTTTGGGGTATCAGGTTCTTCTGGCAAAGTTGATTCGGAATCAACGTCGTTGTTTGGTTCGTCTACTTCCAATATCACCGATTCTGAGGTAGATGCAATTGGTACTTCGGTTTCATCACCAGGTGTATCGGATCGTGGTGTGGATTTGACGTTTTCCAGTGACTCTAGAATCTGGTCAGCATGGCCGTGTGCATATCGTTCCTGGCTGCCATTTCACTGTGCGGTCGTCCCGGGCCAAAACTGGTTGACCTATCTTAAAACTCCTGGTTGGCCTTTCATTCATATTCTGAAACTGCCTGTTCTCCACATCTCTTCTGATGTTTGGCTTAACCAAATCCAAGCGGCATCTTAGTCTTCGATTGAAGAACATCATGGCTGGAGTTTGGTTGGTAACCGCATGTGTCGCATTCCGGTAGGCAAACAAGAAGTTATCCACCTTGTGTTGTAGGGGTATGTCTTCATTACACATTGCCTTGATAGCCTTCTTGAATGTTTGAACGAACCTCTCAGCCAATCCATTGGTGGCTGATATGGGGCAGATGTGTAATGCTTAACACCATTGTTCTTTAAGAACCTCCGGAACTCTTCAGACACAAACTGTGGTCCATTGTCAGAGCAAATCTGTTCAGGCAGCCCATTTCTGGTGAATATGGTTCGTAAGACTGTGATAGTTTTTTCTGTGGTGGTTGAGGACATTTTTATTACCTCTGGCCACTTTGAATGTGCATCCACCGCAATTAAAAACATCGAGTTCATAAATGGACCAGCAAAATCAATGTGCACCCTTTGCCATGGAGATGAGGGCCACTCCCATGGATGTAGAGGGGCTTGTGGTGGGGCATTTTGGACCTTCTGGCATCCTGTACAGCTCTTGGTCATCTCTTCGATTTCTCTATCGATTCCCGGCCACCACACAAATGCTGTGGCTAAGTTCTTCATTTTTACCCCTCCCAGATGACCCTCATGAAGCTCATTGAGCACTCTATCCTTCAATTTGGGTGGAATTACTACTCTGGATCCACACATCAAGGTTCCTTGGCACACTGACAGCTGTTCTCTTCTCGGCGAGAATGCTGGCAACAGTGGTTCGCCATGTGCTGGCCATCCCTTCACCGTTAAATCATAGACCCTGGAGAGTGTCGGGTCATTTCGTGTTTCCTTTTCTATGTTTGCATTCATCACAGGTAGACATTCGACTATGGTCGAGTGGAATATCTCCACAGGATCCACTGCAGGTGCTTCTTCCACCGTTGGCAACGGTAGGCGCGACAATCCATCAGCATTACCATGCTGTTTAGTTCCTTTGTACTCGATGTCATATTGGTGTGCCCCTAGGAAAAGGGACCACCTCTGTAGCCGTTGTGCTGTCATTATCGGGACACCCTTCTGAGGGTTGAAAATGGAGACAAGAGGTTGATGATCAGTTAGTAGAGTAAATTTCTGACCGTGCAGGTAGTGATTGAACTTCTTCACCCCCCACACCAGGCTGAGGGCCTCTCTGTCAATCTGGGCGTAGTTACGCTCGGCTGAAGTTAACGAGCGTGACGCAAAATCTATCGGCCTCTCTGAACCATCAAGGAATTTATGTGACAGTACCGCTCCAATGCCGTAGGGAGACGCATCACACGCCAGTCTTATCGGTAGTGATGGGTTGTAGTGAGCCAATACTTCTCTTGAAGTGATCAGGTCTTTACACTTCTGAAAGGCCCGCTTACATTCATCGCTCCATTTCCATGCTACTCCAGTTTGTAGTAGGGCGTTCAGTGGGTGCAGAATTGTCGACAAATTCAGCAAAAACTTATGGTAGTAATTCACCAATCCGAGGAATGACCTCAGTTGCGACACATTTTCAGGCACTGGAGCCTTAGCTACCGCTTCAATTTTGTCAGGGGACTTATGTAACCCCTCTTCATCAATCACGTGGCCACAATACGATATCTGTTTCTTAAAAAACTCGCACTTGGGGCGATTGGCTCATAGCCCATGTTCTCTTAGTCTAGTGAGCACCTGCTCTAGGTTGGCAAGGTGTTCACTGTCATTTTCACTTGTCACTAGGATGTCGTCCAAGTAACACTGAGTCCCCGGAATCCCTTGCAGGACTTGTTCCATCGCTCTTTGCCATATCGCCGGAGCTGATGCTACTCCGAATACCAGTCGATTATACTGGTAAAGACCTTTGTGAGTGTTTATTGTAAGATATTTCCTAGAGGATTCTTCAACCTCCATCTGCAAATATGCTTGTGCTAGGTCAATTTTTGTAAAACGCTTCCCTCCAGATAGTGAGGCGAAAATATCTTCTATCCTCGAGGATACTGTAGTGTGAAGGACTGGGTTCACAGTCACCTTGAAGTCCCCACAGATGCGAACCTTCCTTGGCTCCTCAGACTTATTGTTTAACGTTTTCTTCATGACAGGAATGATGGGTGTCGCCCACTCGCTCCAGTCTACCTTAGATAACACGCCTGCATTCTCCAGATTCTCCAGCTCTGCCTCGACGGCTGGGCGAATTGCATACGGTACCGGTCTTGCTTTGAAAAACTTGGGAATTGCATTCTCTTCTATTTTTATCGAGGCGGTTACGCCTTTAAGAGTTCCCAGTCCTTGTTGAAATACCTCTTTAGCGTTAGCTAAGATTGTTGACAATCGTCCAGGTGTGACGTCGTCATCCTTTTTACCAGCCACAGTCAGTGCCTGAATGGAGTGCCAGTCTAAACTTATCTTTCTGATCCATTCACGTCCCAATAACGGTGGTCCACCATCTTGCAGTATGTACAGATACAATTTCTGTATTTCCTTGCCGTTGTATTCGACAGGCACCCTTATTTTCCCTCTGGGGTATACTTTCTGCCCCATATACGTCTTCAAGACAATGGATGTGTCTTTCAAGGGTATGTGTGAGAATAGCCGCTCATAGTCTCGTCGATTCATGATGGTCAGGGCTGATCCTGTATCCAATTCCATTTTGTCTTGGGACCCTGCTATCGTGAGGGTGACCCAAATGGTTCGGTGATCCTCTTTTGTGATTACGTTGTGTAGTTTGAGACAGCTTAGTCTCTTGTTCCCGGATTCACTATCGCTCTTCTGGTCTTTGGAACTACTGTCCGTCATCTTTTGTACTTTCCTGTACTGTTCCTTAGTAGCCTTTTTGTTGTCGTTAGTTTTCTTCCCGGACCTGCAAACTCGTGCAATGTGTCCCATCTTTCCGCATTGCCTGCATGTTTTGTCCTTGGACCAGCAGTCCTTCTGGTCATGGGTTGTTCTGCCGCAGCAATAACATTTTTCAAATCCCCGTGTCATTTCATGGGTGCCGTATTCCTGTGGCTTTTGCTGTATTTCCGCAGCTCCCCTTGCTGCTGCTTTGTACGATACTGCCACGCTGAAAGCCTTATCTAGCGACAGCTCTTTCTCTGAGAGTAACCTCTTCTGGGTTCCTTCACTCAGGAGTCCACAGACAAGTTTGTCTCGTAGGGTATCTGCCAGTCCTGCTCCGAACTGGCAGTGCTTCGATAGCCCGCGTAGTTCCGTAAGGTAATCAGCATTGCTCTCATCTTTATGCTGATTTCTCTTGTGGAATTTAAATCTTTCTGCTATCAGCAGCGGTGTAGGATTTAGGTGTTCCTGTAGGATATCAACAATTTTGTTAAAACTCTTCGCCATCAGTTTGACTGGAGTGATCAGGTTCCGCAATAGGCCGTACGTTCTTGCGCCCATTAAGTTTAGTGGTACCGATGCCTTTTTCGCATCGGCTACTTCATTTGCCTTGTAATATACTTCGACTCTTTCCACATGGTCCACGTGGTCCAGTCTTCTATTGCATTATCGAAGGCAGTGATATTGCCAGTCTTCGGCATCTTGGAGATCTAAGATGGCGCCTCCCGCGCTTTGCCTTCTTCCCCAATTGAACAAAATGGCACCTCCCGCACTTTGCCTTCTTCCCCGCTGGATTAAGATGGCGCCTCCCGCGCTTTCTGTCTTTTCCGCTGCTGCTAGCGCTGTTGCTGGCGTTTTTATGCCTTGATGGCGACGCCCTATGGTCTTCGCGCACTTCCCCCCCGCGCTGCTGCCAACGCCGCTCTCCACGGTCCCCGTGGCAAACTGCAGCTCCTCGCGGCTTTCTGCGCTTCTAATTTCTTTTATTTTAATTACTGTTCCCGTCGTCAGAGCAGACCCTATGGGACACTTTCCTCCCTCTTCTCGGGTCTGTACGCTGCCCGGCTTCGTAGCACCGGCCGCGCCCTGTGTGCTCCACCCTCTCTCTCCTCTTCCCGACAATGCTGCTCGGCCCCGTTGAAAAGCCACCCGATCGAGCTCTAGCCCGCTGCAGCCCAGGAAGGATCAGTGTACTACCTGCCACCAGCCCGATTAGCTGGAACACCATAGACTGGATAACCAAGCCCAGCTCTCGACAGCCTCTCCTGCAAATCTTCGAATTCGATGAATCAGAGGGCGGTTGCCCACGGTCGACGCCCATTTCTTCTGTTTGTTTTTTTTTCTTTTTGGATTTCTTCCTTCTGGCCTCGATCTCTAACAACTTCGCTTCAGGGATGGATCCCCGTGAGGTGGTGCAGAACTGTAGGTAAGTTCGGATCTGTTCGTCGCCAGTGTAACGTCCGTGTGTAATTGAGACACGGACTGCAGGAGTTGGTTATAACAGGTGTTTACTGAATGGAGACAAAACTGGAACTACTATGCAAGGTTACTACACAGGCTTATATACAGGGGTGGTCACTACTGGTACTGCAGTATACAGGGGCTGCAGAATATAGTTCCTTCTTCAGGTTACATACACTACAGAAACTTACAAGATTCTGAAGGGGATTGACAGGGTAGATGCTGAGAGGTTGTTTCCCCTGGCTGGAGTGTCTAGAACTAGGGGCATAGTCTCAGGATAAGGGGTCGACCATTTAAGACTGAGATGAGGAGGAATTTCTTCACTCAGAGGGTTGTGAATCTTTGGAATTCTCTACCCCAGAGGGCTGTGAATGCTGAGTCTTTGAGTATATTCAAGGCTGAGATTGATAGATTTTTGGACTCTAGGGGAATCAAGGGATATGGAGATCGGGCGGGAAAGTGGAGTTGAGGTCGATGATCAGCCATGATCTTATTGAATGGCAGAGCAGGCTCGAGGGGACGTATGGTCTGCTCCTGCTCTTATTTCTTATGTTCTTAAAGAGAATGGGACCAGACCGGACCTGGGCTAAAATGTCGATACTTTAAAGTGGAAGCAGAAACCACCAAACATAAACCAAAAGAAATGTCTCGTGTTTACTGTTTGAGTTGAGATATTTAATGAGCAGCCTGATGTCAGCAACAGGTTTCTTCAGTGTGTTTTTATGCTTCAATTTTTTCTGTCTGCTTTTGTGTAGCTCATTAAAGAAAAGCCAGCAGTATTTTCAGAGGCCCCAAAATTATTACCAGAGACTGATTTCTCTGATGTTGTGGGAATGTTGTGTGATGCAGCAGCTCACAGATTAGAAATGTTGGCTACCATGACTGTCTTATTTTGGATAGTGAACCATAGGAAAATTCATTGCTCAGAATATATTAATTATCATTACAAATATTTATAGCAGTGAATTGACCACACTGGTACATCCTGCTGAAACTTCCTGATGTAAATCTTTTCAGCAGCACAATTGGAAAAGAACATCTTTGGAAATATATATGAAGGAAACAAAGGAACACCTTCCATTTATACAGTGCCTTTCAAGAGCTCAGGACGTCCTAAAGTGCTTCACAGCCAATGAATATAGTCACCATATCACATCAAAAATGGTTTAAACAGCTTATACCATGAATTATTTTTGGAGTGTAGGAACTGTTGTACAGATTGGGAGATCTGCCACAATTTGAGCTTTAAACTAAGTTTAGAAAAGAAAGACTTGCAATTCTATAGCGCTTTTCACGACCACCGGATGTCTCAAAGCACTTTACAGTCAATGAAGTACTTTTGGAGTGTAGTCACTGTTGTAATGTGGGAAACACAGCAGCCAATTTGCACACAGCAAGCTCCCACAAACAGCAATGTGATAATGACCAGATAATCTGCTTATCTGTTGATTGAGGGATGAATATTGGCCTGCTCTTCTTCAAAATAGTGCCGTGGAATCTTTCACATCCACCTGGGAGAGCAGACGGGGCCTCGGTTTAACATCCCATCCGAAAGACAGCACCTCCGACAGTGCGGCACTCCCTCAGCACTGCACTGGAGTGTCAGCCTGGATTTTTGTGCTCAAGTCTCTGGAGTGGGACTTGAACCCACAACCTTCTGACTCAGAGTTTGGATAATTTAGTTAAACCCTGGAACAACTTAACAAACAATGCTTTGCTGGGGGACTGTCGGATCTTTCTAGGATGAGGTAAGGTGGGCTGAATGACCTTCCACATCTCTAACTTGTGATCTTGAAGTCTCCTCAAAATCTTTCTTTTTAACCATGCCATCAGTGACCCCTGTGAACTCTTCTAACTGCTGGATATACATTGCCCCCTGGCCCCTGTAGTGAAGTGCTTGGGGACATTTTGATCTACTAAAACATGCTATATAGACCCAAGCTGTTGGTGTGTTGGAATGAGACCAGTTTCTGCCTCAGTACTTGCGACAGTACAGCACCGGTTAGAAATTAGAGATCGCAATTCCAAATACTTGTAAGTGAAAGACAGCAGCAAATTAAGGTGTGTTATATCTGCTCTTTTATTTAAAAGAAACACTACAAAAAGTAGAAAACAGCTTTTGCACCAGGACTAAACACTCTTACAAATGCTTACATATCACCCCAAGCTGAATGACAACATTAAACATCGCAGTCTCAAACACTGCTTCCTTCTCTTAAGGTTCATAGTTCAGCACAAGCTGATCAAAGCACCCAGTTTACAACAAAACTAAGCTTTTTTTTGTTTATACAAAATACAATATTTACTTTTCCGATACAGAACGGCGTACAACTATATATCACAGATGTATCTCAAGACTAAAGTTTCAACAAATAAGGCCATAATGGTTCAGAAACAAATATATCAAATAATCATTTTCTTTTCACAACTCACCCAATATTAATGCAACGTGTAATAAAGATTATAATTACATACAAAAGCACAAATTTTTGTTTTGTTTTTCAAAACTATATGTCATTTTGAGTTACAAACTGGTACAACAAATATATTACAAGTGCCTCAATTAACTGCAAAATACATTAATCACATCACACACTCTTTATCTGGAAAAGGAAAAACAAAAATCCTACAAATGATTTTAATTTAATATTGAGGGTTAACAAAAGGCAACGAACTGCTCTGCCATCAGGCTGGTCATGTCGGCCAGAATTCTGTGAAGGAAAGTGAATCATCGCATTGGTGCCATACAAGCAATGAAAGGAGCATGGTTCCTGTTAACACCATGTCTGCGCATCATCTTCCCACGGACATACCTTCAGATGGTTTGACAGAGGCACTTATCTTAGTTTGAGGCGGTATTCTTTAGTCATTCTCTAACATACTAGAACTATGAGGCATCAACTAAGTTCTGCAGTGCAGGAAGAGGTTGAGAGAATACACCCCTCACAACAGAGGTAAGGGTCCTCTCAATGAACATAGTAGAGCTTCGTAAAATCAGCAATTTCTTGCTAAAAGGAAAGACAAATGCAGTGATGCCCATTTCTCAAATACTTATTCATAATTTAGATTTTTATATGATGCAGAGTAATATTCCCCTAAATATGAGTGGGCTAAGCAGGGTACTGAAAAGTGCCTCAGTATAAAGGCTGCTTGCATTTAATGGTTTGCTATCTGAATCAAATATACGGGAAGTGATATCTGTTATAAATGAATACCTGGGTTGGGAATTTCCTTGGAGTTGGTACCGTTCCACCGCTGTAACTGCTGGAAGTGCATGGAAAATCCCGTTTGCACAGGTAATCCCGTTGCACTTCCAGCAAAGTTACATTAGCAGAGCGGGAGCAGTTCCAAGGAAATTCCCAGCTCTGGTCTCTTAAGAGCTCTGTGCTTACAGACTTCACTCCTGGGAAACTTAATTCTGCCAGCTCTATGGGTGGAGGGAACACCAGTCATCAGATCAGGCCGATAGGGGATGAACTGTGGCCATGAAGTTGTGATCACAGCGAGACCCAGAGATTGACTCACATCCCACCTTGACTGAAAAAGGATGTGCAAAGGTGATAATACAATTTGCATAATTATGAATGTGGGATATGAAAAGAATCTGGCAACAGATTTGAATAAATCATTGGATCATTAACCAGATAATAATTTTGTACAGAACATAAGCTTCCAGCTACAGTCTATTCCTATAATTCACAAAATTGTTTTATGGGCTAAAAAAATTTGAATTATTAGATAATTTAATCATCAGGAGTAAACTGTATTATCCAGGTCATTGTATATACCGAGAGCTGTGTTCCTTTGATAAAGAAGGGGTTTTAGTTCAAGAGTTTTACCCTTTGTGCATATACTGCATCGTGTTTGCTTCTCCGGTTCATTCACTGGGTAGTAAAAGTGGAATTCTTGGTACAGTCTAATGGCCCGCCTAATTGGGAAATCGGTAAAAAGTGCACACAACTTTGTTTGATACAGAATTGTTTACAGCCACCGTGGGAGGGAGGGTTTCACCTACTGTCCGAGATGGTTCACACCCAACTCATAGGAGCTGCACATATCCATGCTTGACTGTACAAATCACAAATGGCTCACTCACAAATGGAATTTTCTACTTACCAGATGAGCCAAGTGCAAACTGAGCCATCTGTAAAACTGCTTCCTTGTGCAACATGCATTAGGGATGGTTTGATATTTGTACATTTGCACTTGGATCGCAGAGCGTACATTAACGGTTTTAAAGTCGTTCACCATGACGCAATTTCATTGGTAATTTTTTGCGAAACACCATATTCAATTATCCAGTGGGGTTTAAGATATAAAGCGCCTCAGTAACTACCAAAAAGAGCTACTTCTTCCTGTGAATTTAATATGTTGACTTCCAAAATGTTGCTGACATTTTCCTGTTCTCAAACTTTACCTGAACTCTGAAGACAAGGCCTCCACTAGCCGTGACACTCAATCAATATGGCCAACACTCAGTATGCCCATCGCAGGTATGTGATCTGACTACAGCCAGAGATCGCCCGACATATGTCATTTATAAGGGCTGTGGATGCTGAATCGTTGAGTATATTCAAGGCCGAGATCAATAGATTTTTGGACTGTAGGGGAATCAGGGGATATGGGGATCGGGCGGGAAAGTGGAGTTGAGATCAAAGATCAGCCATGATCTTATTGAATGGCGGAGCAGGCTCGAGAGTCCATATGGCCGACTCCTGCTCCTATTTCTTATGTTATGTTGATCAGAAGACACCTTCAATGCTGTGGGAAAACAACCCCCTTCCTTCCCAAGAAAAGCTAGCCCAAATTGGAAAAGTGCATACTTTAGGGAACAACAAAGTGTGAATTCAAGGTCTTGAACTTGCTTTTGCCAGTGGCGATCTATCGATGTGAATCACACATGGTAGCTGTCTGGCATAGTGTTCTTGAATGCACTTTATTTAAAAGGCACATGCAGCATGTTCTCCTTTCCACAGGACAGGGGAGATCTCAATTCCAGAAATTCTTTCTCACCAAAAAGTTAAAAGTGACATAATTGCCATTTTATAAATTAAAAATCTCTTACACCATCACAAGTGAGATAGCCATTAACATTCCAACCTGGGAATGAACAGTTTCCTTTTTATGATCAAACAGTCCAATCAGACAATTGAATTTTGGGCAGTCACTGTCAGATTGAACTATTCAATTCGATAATGAGACGTTTACACACTGACTGTCAGGATAAGCTGCTAAGAGTGTACAGAAAGTGTAAAACTGATGGCTGGCTCACAGTGTGTAACAGAAAAATATTCCCAAAACACTGAACGAATAAAAGACAGTTCTACTGACAAGTAACTGATTGCCGACCTTTCTAGTATTTATAGTAGGACTATAGTTTAATTCAACCTTTTCACTCATAGTACAGATGTTGGAAAGCCCACTCTCCTATTAGAGTACCTTTGCTTCCTTTCAAGAGACAGTAAGATGGAGATACATGACTGTATTCTGAGACTGGTGATTGGCATCATCAGCTGAACAGCCGAGGCAACACAGCAGGAGCACAGAAGGCAACTACATCCAAATATAACTTCCTTATAAATACCTACAACTGTATTGGAGATGATGTGATTCACATGGGATTTCAGGACAAACAGGATTTGTATACTGGGAGCCTTCACTGGTTTGTGCCATGTGCAATGTTCTGAAACCATTTTAAACCTCACCCATCAATGCAACTACTTAAGTTGCAAGTAATGGTGATTCTCCTGGAGAATAGAACTGCTGTATCCGATACATAACGTTTTCAGTTACGGAGGGCCATTGAATTACAACACACCTAGAATTATTTTAGCTCTTCCAATGGCTCCATGACTTTAATCACGGAGTAGTTGAGTCATACAGACATCAGGTGAGAGCGGGCTTGGGCTCTGCTGTGATGCCTCCTGCAGTCAAATGCCCAGCCAACACTAACAGTGAAGGTTCACACATGAATAATGGCCATTTGGCTGGAGTATTGGAGGTCGCTATTACCGTGGAATTTGGGCTAGTTTTACGTCCATTCACAATCAGTACACGGGAAATCTAGCCCCATCTCCGAGTCAACACATTCAGAAGAAGTAGAAGAACTGGTAGAGAAATTAAACAAGTAAAAGGCATGGGGGGATAATTTTTAGCAGCTTATTTTTAGATATTTTAAGCTTAACACTTAAGTTAGAATCCAAATAGCAGCAATTATTTGGCTCACACTTTACAAGCACTACATGGCAAATGTAGCAACTAAGTATAACCTGATTAGGGTGCTCGGAGATGTAGTCCAATTCCAATCTGATGGACAATTCAAACTGGAGAGTAGCTCATGAGTATATGCCTCTTACTGGCTCACTGGCAAGAAGCACAGTGAATCCAGTTATAGTGATTGACTTGGCCAGTAACCCAACTGATCACTGAAACCAAGTGATAAGAAAAGCAATCCATGTGTGGTGTGCTAGCTGAATAGTGCTCATTTACACTTTAAACAGCACAGCAGAGGGAACTGGCCCATAGAGGCCTTGTGGCAAGCAATGATTCCGAGTCACTGCTGGGGTATAGCAGTGGAAGGGGGTCACTCCTGATGTCCTTATCTGGGCCTTTTGAACCTAGGTTCAACACTTGTTGCTTTGAAAGGTATTCAGCACTGAAACCAATGGGCACTGAAGATTTATGAGGAGAGCTGGAGAAGTTGTATGAATAGCAGAGGTTCTAACACCAACTCTTCAACCCTATGTCCACACAGAATGCGACTTGGTTGGTGCTTTAGGGTAGCATGGTCCAAGGAGTGGCCACAATGTCCTATGGGTGACTCTATCCGACCTGGCGTGCTAATGTTTTTGCCTTTTGAGTTCAAAACTAATTCCATTTCTCACCTGCATTGTGTGCAGGACCAGGCAAAACTATCATTTGTTTCAACATCACTTTTCAGTATTTCAAGAGTTCATAATGAGTCCTCTTGAGAATTTCAAGGAAAAGTCTATGCAAGACGAGAAGACAAGTCTAGTACCACTGGTGGGTGCAGGCTACTAGAAAAGCTGGTTGCAAAAACATACAGGTTTTAAAAGGCAGCTGTTGACACCAACTGACGCCAAGGTAACTTCAAATGCAGCAGCAACAACAAAAAAAATAGGGGCACAGCTAGACTAAAAAATAACTTGACAGGAAATAAAGCATGCTCCAAAATCATTGTACCAAGACTGCAAGGACAGAAACAACCACAAAAAGACTTAAAAGAACATATTTAAAGAGTTGCAAGATTAAGTAGGTAACTAATTGATGATTAACCATTGCAAAAGACCCAAATTAACAGTGAAATGGAGAGCTTTTATCCTAGTGTTGGAAAAGAAGCACAGATCTCAAGTTAATAAGATGTTATATGCAAGAGGGGTTGGGGATGATCACAGGACTTCCATGTCTGCTTCAAGATAAAAAAGGCTTAAGGTGAAAGTGTTCAATTGGGTAGCAGCCTTTTAATTTGTATGTGTAGTATACATGAATGAGGGAAAACCTTTTATAGGTCTTCAAATACCTGTTTCCAGGGATTTAGACTTCAAGCAGGATGCCAAACAAATACTAATTTATTGAATTACAGGAAAATTCTTAGCGCCTGCTCTGTAGCCTTGCCTCCTTTATTTTACATGTAAGTAAAGTGTGGAGGAGAGGGAAACAACTATCTCTGTCTCATTATTTAAATGCTCACCTTCTTAGTAGGCTTTCTTGGTGTTCTAGATTTGAATCCAGAATAGCTTTTTTAAACTATGTATTTGGATAAAGGCTTTGATGCTGGTGATAGGGATCCAATGTGAAATAACTTGTTCAATCTCAGCCCAATTCGCTAATGGGTATGGGCCCCAAAGCACAAAAATACCCAGAATTTGACACAAATTTGTCATCTCACAAAGAGGCCACAATGATGGATAGTGCAGGAAATGGAGAATTTTATACATTTACAAGGTTCTGTTCCAAGGATGGGAAGAGGGTTTGTTAAGGGAGATTACTGCTGTACATCTAATCCATGATAAACCTCAAGTGCGTGTTTGGTTTTAAAAATGGTCTCAAAAGTGGAGAAAAGTGTTCCATTCCCCAGGACTGGCAATCTATACCTTGATGAGCACATTCTTTCTCCAACCCCACCCCCAGTAATTTAAGAAAAAACAGGCTGTCTAGACACGACATACAAAGCAGAATTGGCAGATGAGGGGGCTTCACTGTATTTGAAATTGGACAATAATTATGCGTCAATGGATAGGATATAAGATAGCTGAAATCTGACCCAAATCAGGCCAACGATAGGTGTGGTGTACGGTATGTGATTTGGTGGGAGGGTGTGGTAACTTCACAGCTGCTGCTCTTAAGGTAGTTCAAAAATCAGAGTCTTCAAAAATCTTAGCAAGTTCAATTTTGTACACTAGTAATCCAATTCAAACATATAACCAATAATACCGTCCCTAAGTTTTGAACAAAGGTATAGGGGTAGAAATTCATCATGGGCGGTGGAGCAAAACAGGCAGTAATACACAGTCCGTTATACACAGCCCGAGGGAACGGAGTATCAGATGCTGCGTACAACGGGCGGCTGATCCGATACCACCCGCGTTGCGCCACCTCCCGAGACGAATTTCTACCCCATAATATACCGCAAATTGCTACCAAGTGGCTTTATACTGCAGTTTAATAGAAAGTTTCTAATTCAATTGGTTTCCTTTTATTGAATCTGGCCACAGTTCTCACACTTTATCCGCCTGAAAACCACCTTTTTGTGACACTCTGCTGATCTAAATGGACATCATACACACAAAAAGAAAATTCTCTAATGCGAAGAGCTCATTTAAAAACAGATAGTGAAACTGTTTAATTGCACTTAGAAAAGAACAAGACACACAAAATAAAAGAATGAATTCCAATACATACGAAAATAGCCGGTCCAGCTTTCTCCGGCGTTGCCTTATTAAAGTTTGTACAGACAAAAATAGATATATAATTAGTCACAAGAGATTTGAGGGAACTCTATTTCTGAATGAATTAACAAAGTTGAATGGCCAGTTGCTTATCTGATTATCTTCTCAGCTTTTGTTGGAGTTTGGCTGTGTACTGTGGGCAGTGCCAGGATTTCCAAGCTGAAACTGACACCTGCCCACATTGGCTTCTTTAGATATGACCAAACTATGGAAAAGAATAGTCAAGCAATCTTGTACTCATGGGGGAGCTTTCTTCCTGAATTACATCATCATATTGAAAGAAGCCAATAAGATTCAGCCTTGAGATGGATTTTGGAAACAACACTGTAAACCAGACTGGAAGAGAAAATCACAGCACTAAGTGTTTTTTCAGCTCATCCACAATATAAATTAAAACCAAGTTTACTTGGGTATATCTTTTATCTGAAAATAACTGATCTAAAAAAAATGTAATATAAACTTTTTTCCCCAAATTAAACTCTATTAAAGGTTTACTAAAGATTTAAAGAAATGTTTTGGTCATTTCTTTATATTGTCAAACATCTGATTATACCAGAAAATGATCTGTTGTTTATAACTTATTGCACCTCTTTTTCATTAGTTTAAAGGGGAACTCCAGTCACTTTACTCGAACTGCCACTCACCAACTTATAATTCCCCTTTCATCGTCAAGGCCACTGGTTTATGCTAATGATAGAAAAAAGACAGCACTGTAGAATGCGAACCCTGAACTCTAGTTAAAAATCCTCAAAAATAATATATAAAAACAGAATTTGATCTATTCAGTCACTGTATACCAGCAGTCCTGCCCATAATAGGCCTTCAAGTAAAAAGGCTAAAGGGGTTGACATTTTTCAAATAGGTTTCCCAGAATCAAACACATACGCTACTGTTCAGGGGTGAGGCCACCTGCGATTGTGCGGTTAAAAAAAGAGAAAGTATTTTCGTGAAAGTTAATTATATGTATTGGGGATATAGTTTAATGGCATCAACAGAAATGAAGTTAATATCTTATGATTTGCCTTTCCAACACAAAGTAGAGGAATCGTTTGTGGAAACAGATAAAGTTGGCTTTGTATTTAATATTATTGGATATAAGATTCTGAAGGGGATTGACAGGGTAGATGCTGAGAGGTTGTTTCCCCTGGCTGGAGAGTCTAGAACTAGGGGGCATAGTCTCAGGATAAGGGGTCGGCCATTTAAGACCGAGATGATGAGGAATTTCTTCGCTCAGAGGGTTGTGAATCTTTGGAATTCTCTGCCCCAGAGGGCTGTGGATGCTGAATTGTTGAGTATATTCAAGGCCGAGACGGATAGATTTTTGGACTCCAGGGGAATCAAGGGATATGGAGATAGGGTGAAAGTGGAGTTGAGGTCGAAGATCAGCCATGATCTTATTGAATGGTGGAGCAGGCTCGAGGGGCCGAATGGCCGACTCCTGCTCCTAATTCTTATGTTCTTACAATACAAGCACCTTGAATAATTTACTTTTTGGGTCGTTTTCCTGAAGGGTCCCTTTAAGAAAAGGCAGACCACCAAAGTACAGTGTAAAACCATGTTTATATGAGCCACCTTTACTCTGCAGGATCCAACATACTAGTGCAAACGTTTCAGAATTGAATTAGTCATGTACTTTACTGCTTCACAATTTTGCACTCAAGTCTCAACTGACCAAACTGACAACTGCAGTACGCAGCGATCTAGGATCCATTCGGAATCACTGTGAATGGCTTCAGCATCAGCAGACGGACTGTTTCTACAGCACAGATCATTGCCAAGATTCTGACTTTTAGCACGCAAGGGTGTTCAGCACTGTATCAACTGGGATGTTTCATACAGAGCTTGGGCTCAGATCGCTGACACCCCTGCAAAACTGGCAAGAAATAATTGCAGGCTTCTAATGTTACAGCCGCAAATAGTTTAGATTGGTCTGAAAATCTGCAATCCTTTTTTTAAATTTTTTTTTTAACTATTACGTGGCCTGAAAACAGTGCAGTACTTCATAATTATCATCAGGGTCAATAAGACTCACCTTAGAGAGAGACTTTGGGGGTCATTTTAACTTTGGTGATAGTGGAAAACAGGCGATATTGGATTGGCCATTCACTGTACACTCCGCCCGATCTACATTTCTACTGAAGCAATGGAAAGGAAGAATCGGGCAGGGCCAGTCAGATAGCGCCCGTGTTACGCCATTGCCGAAAGTTAAAATTACCCCCCTATCCCCAGGCTGAGTTAGAGGCATACAGTTATCCTGTTGCCACTTTCCATCCATCTACTGCAAACTGTTCCCACTGCTAAAATAAAATAAATTCAACATTTTAAAGAAAAAAGTGCTTTATTTTAGTAGAGGGAACTGCCCACTGCAACATGAGGTGTTAACTTTGAGTACTGAGCTCAGGCAACTATCACCAGTATGAACAGGGTATCAAAGCATCCACATGCAGTGCTTCACAATATGGCGGTCAGATGAATCAATTGCAGGGAGCAAAGCATGCCCAGAGAATTGTATCTCATGGCACTGGTAGTACGTTTGGAACGTTGCAGTTGGGCTCCTGTTTAATCACTAATCTTAAAGAGGAAGCAAAGTTGAGGGGAGGGTTTTTTCCAAAGTACTCTCCCTTTTTATAGAAGAAAAGGACAAACGCATCAATTTTTTTTTGTTGAGAATGAAACTTTTTCCTCCCTTGTGTGGAGTTTCCATCCCTATTACAGCGAACTACTCCAAGCATCCAGGAGTGATTGCATTAGAGGCAGCATGGGAAGGACTTCAAAGCAGGCCAAGAGCTGCCTGCTCCCAGTAAACCCTGCTGCAGGGTGGGAATTGTGCATTCTCAGAGTCAAGCAGCTGTGGAATGGCCCTCACGCTGGACTGAAGTTTGGGCCTCCGCTGTTTCTAATGGAGTCGCTCAGGGATCCCTTCAACTGACATCACTAGAGAGTAGTCTAGCAGAGGGAGATGGTGCATTCTGGCAGGTAAATGGACATTTTCTAAGTGGCATCAAGTAAGTTTGAGGTAGGTTTGTTTTCTTCTTTAAAAAGTGGAGATGCTTTGAATAAAAGGTAATGTTCCCGAGACCTTCCTTCCACTTTTAGTAAATGCTCTAATCATTTAACATTATTTATGAACATGTGAAAAGGCAAGAAGATAGTCATGCCCCACATGCTTACCCTCCCCAACTATTGGTAATGGTAACTGCCAGAGGGCTACACAAAAGAAAACAGTGAAAGAAGAAAGCAATGATGCCAGCTATTAAAATGATGTGCACCTTCTCAGGCCAGTCATATTGCAGGAACTAATTCATCACAGTACAACCAAGACCCAGCATTACCTCTTACCTCTGAAACCAAAAACAGTTTCGTTTCCAGAGTCACCGGCATTACAGTTGTTGAATACTTAAACGTCCTCCAACATTTTATGTAGATTTTAAAGGTAGAAAATCCTCGGCACAAATTGTAATAACATTTCCTGCTAGCAGCTAATCAAGGCACAGGTACATGTCACACAGTTTCCTTGCTTCTCCTGACATTTTCTGTTCACTGAAGTATTAGCATTATTATGGCTATAATTTACACTGATCTAGACATATTGGTCAATGAGTGCATCGTGACCGCTGGAAAATTCTACACAACGACACCTGGGACTGAGATTATATCCTTTTCAATTTTGATGAGCAAACTTGCCCAATGTGTAAGTGGCTTCAGTGTATCTCCTCCTCTAATTGGTCTGTTTGTTTCCCATTGCCCATCTTTCCCTGGCCCTCCAAAACATAGCTAGTCACTTCTCTTCATTCCTGACTTGTAGCCAGTTTCCATTTTTTCACTGTCGTTTTTCAGAAGTAATTTTCAGAGTTCTGGCTTGTGCCAGATGAAAAGTTAATTTAGGTGAGGTAAAGTAACTTACTTTTAATGGTTATTAAAATTGCTAGGATTTATAAGAAACTAACTCTTGGTTAACTCTTTGGGAACTGGTGTACTACTTCTGCATCCAAATACAAAAATATAAAGTGATTCAAAGCCCTGCAGATTATTCTATTCAGCATTTATGTCCTTACAGACTACATTGGAGACTGCTGCAGCATTCAAGCACTGTGCTCTAAAATAGGAAATCCTAGTCTGAATTTATACTCTGGCTTCTCTAAGAAGATACATTTCTGTAAGGGAACAAACACTAGTTCAGGGTGGGACTGCTCATTTAATGGAGGGAAAGTAGAGCGAGAGAAAAAAGCCAAGACTTAAAAAAGCAAGCTAATGATCAACGGATTGTGACAGCGCAGGGCCTGAAGAAATCGATGGAACTGACAGAGGTTATGTGAAAGTCTTGCAAAGTGAAAAAGCTGGCTGATTACTATCAAGTGACTCCTGCTAGAAAAAGTGTGTGTGTGTACACATTGGGCTAGGACAGCATCAGGTTCAATTGTGATGCCACACATGGTCAAGTGGCCTGTTGACACTCACTGTCTAGGCTCACACATGAAGAATGGCCACACGGGCGAGGCATCGCAGCACTACCAGCACCGACTGTAGTCCAGCACGGGTCAGTATCTTCAGCAGAGGAGGGCAGAAACTGCAAAAAAAATTAAGAAAAAATATAATTTTCTTTAAAATGTATGTATTTTTTTCAATAGGCAGGAGTCCCAAAGAGTAAAAATGGTTATTCACCATACACTTTTGATTGACAGTTTGATAGAGCTTGGAGGACACACATTGTCCACTTTAGCTGAGAGTTCCGAATCTTCCGCGGACAAACACAAGGATCCAAATTAACACAAGGAAGCCAGACAAATAGCAAGCTCACAGTTCCTTGCAATACAATTTCTCTATTAACAGTGTTTCCTAGACCACTGGGCTGTTTGTAGTTTTGGTAATTACACAGGGCAGCAGTGCTCGATGAATCACCACACCGTGCTTCTACAATTCACCCACACGCAAGAAAACAGAGCCTGAAGTTAGTTTTGGATTGGCACAGGTGAACTAAAAAAAGCAGCACAAGCTCAGATTTGTGGTCCGGAATTATGATTTTCCCTTGTACTGTATTATGATTGTGTTTTGTCCCTTAGCAAAGAGGTCAATAACCAGGGGCATAGAGTTAAAGTAATTGGTGGAAGGATTAGAGGGGAGTTGAGGAGAAATGTTTTCACCCAGAGGGTGGTGGGGGTCTGGAACTCACTGCCTGAAAGGGTGGTAGAGGCAGAAATTCTCATCACATTTAAAAAGTACTTGGATATGCACGTGAAGTACCGTAACCTACAGGGCTACAGACCAAGAGCTGGAAAGGGGGATTAGGCTGGATCGCTCTTTTTGGCCGGCACAGACATGATAGGCCGAATGGCCTCCTTCTGTGCCATAAATTTCTATGATTCTAAGATGGTGCTCAAATATATTCACAGGTAGATTGAAAAGCTTAATATTTTGCACCGATGTGAATACAGTTGGTGTCATTATCAATTTCAACATAATATATAGCATTAGGAATGGCAGTGTTACACAGGACTCTTCACAATGATCGCTTACAATCTCACAATTCATTGATTTACAAGGCATGGCAAGTCCAAACAGAGCAAAGGTCATCAGGACTGTGGCAGAGAAGGCAATGAAAGACAGTGATGTTAGACCTAATGCTCTATTCCATTTTACTGTAACCTTTTAACGGGACATCCATGCGGAACAGAACAGTAATGAATCTGTACTTCAAATGGAAAGCAGAAACTCAAAATTCCATTAATGACATTGCACAACGACATAAATAATGAAATGATGTCTAGAAATCATACAGGAAGATATAGCAGCTCCTGAACCTTGTGTCAGTAGAACAGCAAAATGGTGTTAGTTGTTGAATTTTGCTATTCACCGATTATATCATGTCACTGGCAAAGCTACGACCCAATGGATTTGCAACCTAATATTTTTTTCCTGTTGCCTAGCAGTCTTGTTTTTATTCCAATCAGGTTTTATAGTGGATAACAAATTCCTATAAAAGCTCTAGTTTGCAATCTGTGAATTAATATAGCATGACTAACATTTTCAGTGAGCTTACCTCCTATTTTCGAGCCCTCTCTGAGAGACTCCAGGTTCATGCCCTGTGAATTGTATATGGACTGTATAATAAGGAGCGCCTTTAGATTATCTGAACTCACAATTCTGGCATATTCTGAAGTTGCCAGCCTAGATAATGGGGGCCTTACTGTATTTAATAACACTTTTATAGTATGATAAATAAAAAAATAAGAGGAGTTTCTTGTTACATCAGGGAAACAACTGTTTTGGGTGTCTTCCCATGAAAGGTTAAGGAAAGGAAATGAGCATGCATCACTCTTTCACCCAGAATTCCTCATTTTTTGGGATAGTGCTCCATTGTGCTCTAAGTGGTCAATTCTTCAAGCCCATCAGCAGTAACTCAGGCCACCAGAAGAGGGACACAGAGTCAAAGGACAAAACAGTAACATGGAAAAATGTATCATATCTGTTAGGTTTCACTTGAAATAAAAGCTCATTCTATGAGCAGTAAAGGTAAATAAATACACCATTAAATGGTTAGTAATTTACCTGTGTGAAATTCAAACAACTCATGTGTGAAGTCAGTATTTCTGTTTCACATACCGCCTACTGCCACTGCAGGAAATACTACTTAGCCTTTCAAAAAATGCCTAATAAAGATGTATAGCTTTTAAAATAAACTAATGTAATAAAAACAAAAGTTCATACAATAAGCAGAAGAGCTCCTCCAAGATTGGCTTACCTGAGGGCCGTTCATTAGTGTGCAAGTACCATCATGTTCGTCAATCTGGGATGAGTTATCTTTGATTCAATTCATCCCTGCGTCCCCTAACTAACCTGCGCTTTCCTGGCAGTAGGCTAATTGATGATTATTTTACCTGGATTAAGCTGCTTGTGTGACCAAGCAGCTTGTAATTTGAATATTCAAAGTAACATGTATAAGCTGACCTAGTAGGTTCCACAATTCATCTTAACCAAGGGTGCATCAGAGGCCCAAGGGCCAAACACCCTAGTTCCTATTACAGTATTGTACAATATTTAGTAACGCACTTAGAAACGTGCCTCATTTCATTTGAAATCTTCCCAGTATTTTCATTAGAAATTCTAATGGGATTTTCAATTTTCTCTTTTGTGTTATTCCAGTGGCAGCAAACAATATTCGCTGATACTTTTATTTCCCTAACAAAAACAACATACACGCTGCTGAATGAGATGAAATTGTGGTGTTTGGGCAATAGGTTACTGTCCTACTTGGCTCCCATGGTTTTCAAAGAAAGAATGTAAATAGCAGGATGCAAAGTGTGCAGCACAATACTGAGCTTGATAAAGCTTCAGTTCTATATAATCTGTGAGCGGAGTATCTTTAAAGTTGGTAATTGTGTAAAGAGCAGTCATTTACCAATGTACTCTACTCCTAGTGCCCAATTTTTTTTTTAAGGAAATTTTTTCTTTTATTTTTTTTAATAAAACTCATAAATAAATGTTGAACTAAAATAATTTTGGTAGATCTTTGAGATTCATGATAACTATAGACAATGTCTTTCTATGCGATGGCCATTAAATGCCAAGGATGGTGAGTGAACTGTGTGAAATTCAAGCGAAAGCGTTCCTCTTTTTGTCCTACGTTTTATTCTCAGTTGGTTGGTGGTGCTTGGACGAACACTCCCCTCGAATCTGTCCGCGGCAGTTTGGCTGGTGGCTCCATGGAGTCTGTCACTAATGTGGGTTCATTGTCCATTGGAATTTCTTGTTGGCTGTCATCATCACTTTCTTCTTCCTCCTCTTCCTCATCTGATTTAAACAGAACAGAGGGTCAAAAGGAAAAGTAATGCAAATTCAGGCTTATCATACACAAATCTTATTATAATTTGATTCTTCCTCTATCAAAATGGATTTCTTTCATTCAGGACACTTTTTCTTCATTCTTTCTGATGGCTGTAATCCCCTTCCCGCCTCCAAGGAGACGGGACCCGGCGCGGAACGGCTACCCGCCTCCTGGCAAGATGGCACGGAGGCGGGTTGGGGGCAGGTTGGACACCCGCCTCCAAGTTCTGCCATTTTCCCAGCAGTCCTGCCTCCAAACTCGCCTCCCAGGGCTGGCAAGATCGCGCCCAACGTGTTCAAGGACTTTAGACAGTAAACGGTGATTGGAGATGAGGAGTACGTGCTTAAAAAAATGCAGGCTCAGTGCTAATTACATATAGACAGAAATTACAACACAGAAACCGGCCATTCAGCCCAACCAGTCTATGTTGGTGTTTATTCTCCACACGATCAGTAGTCCTAATCCCAAAGGTAACATTGGGATAAACATTATCTGACTGGGTCCTGTACATAGTCCCAAACAGCAGGGTTAATTAGATGGGGTGACAGGCCTGTTTCATTCCTATCTTCTCATGCTTTTAGGTATTTTCACAAATATCTTCCACATGGAACCACAGGCCATGCTATAGAAACATAGAAGATAGGAGCAGGAGTAGGCCATTCGGCCCCTCGAGCCTGCTCCGTCATTCAATAAGATCATGGCTGATCATCCAAATTCAGTACCCTGTTCCTGCCTTCTCCCCATATCCCTTGATCCCTTTAGCCTTAAGAAATATATCCAACTCCTTCTTGAATATATTTAATGAATTGGCCTCTACTGCCTTCTTTGGCAAAGAATTCCACAGGTTCACCACTCTCTGGGTGAAGAAATTCCTCCTCATCTCTGTCCTAAATGGCTTACCCCTTATCCTTAGACTGTGACCCCTGGTTCTGGACTCCCCGACCATCGGGAACATCCTTCCAGCATCTAGTCTGTCTAGTCCTGTTAGAATTTTATAAGTTTCGATGACATCCCCTCTCATTCTTCTAAACTCCAGCGAGTACAAGCCTAATCGACCCAATCTCTCCTCATACGTCATTCCTGCCATCCCAGGTATCAGCCTGGTGAATCTTCGCTGCACTCCTTCCATGGCAAGAACATCCTTCCTCAGATAAGGCGACCAAAACTGCACACAATACTCCAGATGTGGTCTCACCAAGGCCCTGTACAACTGCAACAAGACATCCTTGTTCCTGTACTCAAACCCTCTCGTTACGAAGGCCAACATACCATTTGCCTTCTTAACCGCTTGCTGCACCTGCATGCTTACCTGCAGCGACTGGTGCACAAGGACGCCCAGGTCTCGTTGCACTTCCCCTTCTCCCAATCTATTGCCATTCAGATAATAATCTGCCTTCCTGTTTTTGACAGCAAAGTGGATAACCTCGCATTTATCCACGTTATATTGCATCTGCCATGCTTCTGCCCAATCACCCAACCTGTCCAAATCATCCTGGAGTTTTTCGGCATCCTCCTCACAGCACACACTATTCCAAAGGACTCGCTTGCACATAGATATTTTAAGGAGTTTGAAGGACGTTGTGGACATTAGGGATAAATAACTGGCACTTAGCAGTGATGACCAGTCAGCGTGCAGTACCAATACACAAATGAAATAGGCAATCATCATTCTCAATCGGGTGGTTGTGTTCCCGAGTCCACACAGATGCCCAAATCAGAGTAAGGATACAAGGCAATCTGTGGACTGAAAATAAGAGACTCGCAGTCCAAATGAGGATCACTTGTGCATCCCCGCTGTACAACAATGTGCCTTTCATCCTCCAGATTTGCAGAAATAATTAATCTGACCCCAAAGTATTGGCTTAGAAATCTTCCAATGCTACAAACGCAACTGTAAAATAAACAGAGGTGTTCATTATTTTGTGTCCAAGTACATTACCTACCTTTGTCAGGGTCCAGAGGGTTTAAAGCCCGTCCAAGATCAGCAAACTACAATACAAGAGAAGAAAAAGTTTTATTTTGCCTTTAACTCATTGCAATACAAAACTGGAAGAGAGCTGGAGCAGCAGCTCAAGTAGCTGAGTGCTTGACCAACAACCAGGTGTTTAAGAGTGCAAGTTCCACAGCCGCCTATTTCTTGCAGCCATGTGGTGCACAGAATTGGGATGGGTTTTGTTGGCTCTTAATCAGGCTATCAGATGGGACTGAGGGGCTCTATTGGGTGAAGGAGAAATCTGACGACCAACTTAAATAGGTCAGAATGACATAATGGAGGAACCAACAGCCAGCTACAGAAGGGTGTACAGTGGTGAGAAACCTCCATGGAGAGAGAAACAATGGGAGGGGGAAAATTAAGTGAATTCTACCGATAAGATCTGTCATAGATGCTCAGCCAGAGGACATCACAGTGACATTGTTACAGAACACTGACTGAATCCCAATGGTCAAGTTAAAACTTGGTTACAGCCCAAAATAAATAGGCATCAATAGCACATACCAGTTAATGGGAGCATGTAAAAGAATGACTTTTTCAAGCACTGGCTATTTTTCCATCTACAGTGTTTTCTTTTTTAGGAAGAGTTGAGTAAAGGGAATCTTTTGGTCAGTACAAGGTGCTGCCATTAAGAGGTTTTTGCTGCATGCTGAATTTATTTGAAGAATTCCATTTTTATTCCAGATTTCCAGCTTTAGTTTTAGTGTTAATGTATGTTATTTTAGACACAATGGGGGAGAAATTGGGTGAGTAGCGCCACCTGTTAGCGCCTAAAGAGGCAGTCAGTGGCTGTAGCGCCACTGGCTGCGTCTGCGGCGATATTCAGTAGGGGCGCTAATGGTGGCGTTAGGCATTTGCGCTGCGCCGCCACCGATGACGTCATCAGTGTGCGCAGCGCCCCAATCGTGCCCCGTTCGCGATATTTGGTAGCGAACGCCGCAGTTGCGCCACTCGCTACCCGCGCCCGGTTCACGGGGCCTTACTGTGCCGGCAGCGGCGCAAGTTAAGGTGGAGGTGCGGGGCGGCCGCCTGCCAGCACCTCCGTCCCCGGCCTCCTAACCCCCCCACCGCGGCATTGCTGGCTGTTTCCCGAGAGCCCGGCACTTCTCCTTGGTGCCGGGCTCATTTGCCGGCACTCGCGATCGGGGCTCGCGCTGTTGCAGGCACCTCCCCCTTAACAGTGGGAGGAAGGCCTGCAGTACCGCAGCGTGCCGTGCCGCAGCGTGTGGCGCTGCGGCACGTTGCGCTGCGATAATCAGTTTCAGCGCCCTAAGAGGGACGCGGAGCGCCTCGAGCCTCGCCCCGTGTCCCTCGAGCGGCACTGAAACTGAATTTCTGGCGATCGGTATCACTCCGATCGCTGCGCTAAATCCTGCGCTCAGGCGACTTTTGCCCCACTTTGGCGCCCCAACCCAATTTCTAGGCCAATGAATATAGACCATTCCTTTCACACAGTCTCAACTGCTGGTTGAACTTATAGTATTATTCCAGCTCATAACAGAGTGAGGTGGGAAAAGAGTGAAAACAGTTCTTCCAAAATGGGGATTTGGCTAGAGTGGAAATTTAGGCGCACAGGGGAAAGGAGTATAGTAGTTTAAGTGAAATTATAAGTGGATAAAGAATATTAAACTTAACTACAGCTAAAATTCATAAATATACATAGAAATTGCAACATGGAAACATGCCGTTTGGCCCAATCACTCCACATGAGCAGTCACCCTAATCCCATGTGCCTGCCCTGTTCCCATATCTCTTCATTCCCCTTTCCTTCAACCATCTTTCAAAGCTATTCTTAATTGTTTGCATTGTCTCTTCTTCAATCTCTAACCCACTATGAAAAAGGTTTCTCCTGCTCTGTCTTAAATCTCTTACATTTAATCATATATCTATGTCTCCTTGTTCAAACCCCCCAGCCATTGGAAACAGACAGCTTCTATTAACTATGCCCTATCCTTTCATAATTTTAAGCACTTCTATTAACTCACCCCAAAACCTCCTCGGTTCTACTAAATACTGACGCAGTTTTTCAAGTCTTTCTTCATATTTGTAGTTTCTCACACCAGGCAACATCCTAGCGAGTCTACACTATATCCTCTCTATTGCCTCAACATGAAGTGGAGCCTAAAACTGTACTCCAACGTGGTCTTACAAAGATTCACCATTATATTAGTGTTTGCTCAGAATTAGTTAAATGTTGGAATAATTGCTCAAAGAGTGAAATAAAAATGTGCTTTCAATAAAAGTATTGTTTAAATAAAGTAATTGTAAAATGTTAGAAAAATAAGTCTTAAAACACACGCATGCACACAAACACATCATCATATATTATGGGTCCCATGAGCTGTTTTTGAAGGGAACGTGGATCCCTGCTGAGAGCACAGAATCAGTGGCCTAGAAATTGAGTGGGGTTAGCGCCCAATTAGAGGTGCTAGAGGGCCTTGCGCCGGAATTATAGCCGCTTCGGAAATTGATTTGGGCCCTACCATCGGCGTTAGCCGGTAGCGCTGCGCCGGCACCGATGACGTCATCGGTGTGCGCAGCGTCCCGGTTGCCGTGGTAACGCGGCCGGACGCCGAAATTCAGTTGCGGCCGCCTCGCCCGTGGCAGCCGCAACCAACGATTTTTCAAAAGTTTCTTGCTGGACTTAGCGCCGACGCATTAAGGTGGCGCGGCGGCCGGCCGCTTTCCCGGCGGCCGCCTGCCCGCACCTCCCTCCCCGGACTCCTCCACCACCCCCCCGCGGCACAGATGTGTGTGGGCCTCGAGCCCGGCACTTCTCCGAGGTGCCGGGCTCATTTTTCGTGCGATTCCACCGGCCAGCGGTCGGCTGCAGGCAGCTCCTCCTTAACAGAAGGAGGAGGCCTGCAGTACCCCAGCCTGCCGCACCGCATCGGGTGCCGCAGCGGGGGATTAGCGCCGCAATCCTGCATTCAGCGCCCATTGCGAGGCGCTGACACCCTCCATTAGCGCCCGCAGCCGTCTGGGCGCGGCGCAGCTGAATTTTTGGCGGGCGCAGTGGCAATTAACGCTGGCGCTAAATTTCGGGTGCTACAGCCCTGGCGGAGGCAAACTCAATTTCTAGGCCAGTGAATTTACCCGGAGCTTTTTAATTTCAAAAAGAAACTCTCAAAATGGTAAATTTAATGCTTTACTTACAAAATCTGCTGCCACGTATCTAGACCTATAAGACATGTTCTGGAAAAACTCATCTTCTAACACTGTTTTTAAACTACCTGGGAAAGCTATTAGCCTTGCCTACAGTGCATTCTGAATGGGTGGTCCTAATCGCAGCCAGCTTTCGGTCTTTGGCCAAAGTTTATAACTTTCCACTAATTAAAAATATCTTATTTATGAGCCAAAATTCTGCATACAATTAAAAATGTAACTGTTTAAATAAGACAGTTTTCCCCTGTAAATATTCAAATTATTGCACTGTGCTCTATGAGTCTATTCCTGTCTGTCCTGTACAGGTCCTGAATTTAGCAGGAATGTGATTAACCATTGATTGTCACAATAAATACTTTTACCATGTTTTACAAAATCAAATTATGAATTAAAAACATTTTGTTGATTGCATGAATTTGTCATTTTGTACAAATATACACAGATGGATACTTTTCACAAATTTACAAATGCATTTACTAATATTTTTTAATTAGATTTTTCACTATTTTTACATATTTAAATTAGTAGTTATTTATTATTGTACTTGGAAAAGTGCACAGTATTTCAACAACTGCGGGCAGCTGCACAAGGTTTAGCAAACAACATTTACATTGGCCAGACTTCAGCACACAGATAAAAATTAGTACAAAGCCATATGAAATAATGAGCAATGTTCCCTGTAGGCTGCACTATGTCCTGTGCGGCCGGTTTCTTTCAATGCGCGGTCCCTTTAAATTTGTGTGTGCGCGCGGTATTTCTGATGTAAAAGCTTGTGAGTGGCCTGCGCGGGACCTTCCAGATTACTGCGTGACCGCACACACGCACAGCTTAGAGGGAACATTGATAATGAGAACCAGATGGATGCAGGAGAATATATGCGACTTACCTCACCCATGACAGCAATGGGTGTTTCTCCCTTTGCCTGTGCCACTCGGTGTTCTATCAAATAGTACATGTATTCATCATATAGAAGTCGAATGAGATGAAAGGACCCAAAACTTGCTGCACTCCTCAAAGTCAAATCCCGAATCACCATTGAACTGAAATAAAAAGAGAAGCTGTTTCTGAAGTCCCTTTAAATATGTTTTTAATGAAAGTTCCTTGCTGCCTGCTCTGTAAAGGTATGTGTTTATTCTTGAAACCTTCAAGTATCCCACATCATTTCTTGGCTTGGAAAGAAGACAAAGTGCTATAGAGCAGTAGATGAATGGCAATAGCTTTTATAGCTGATTTCCATTTGCCACCTACTCCTCAATTATCTAACTATGATGTGAACTTGAGTCATATGATCATGGTGTAGCATCTTGCTGTAATTATTTATGCAATTGTTCATTGTCCTTAATGTAGTTATATTCACAACATTCAACTCCAGGAAGTTAAGGCATTAATATATTGCCCAATAAATATACTTACAGAATTGATTTGGACAGAAGATAGATCATTCACAAATCCTGCCTATTTTATACTTGAAGTTTAAATCTGGTGTAAACAGGCTTCATGCCAATAAACAATCTGTGATTTGCTATCATCCCAAGATCTGGAATAGTTAATGAGAGATTAGGCTTGGGCACCAGACCAAGGGGTTCACTTAGCACATTTTTGATTGTTTTTAGAAAGATCTTCTAGTTACTACTATTCCTCACCTCTGCAAAATCATTTCAAAACTGTATATTTGGATAAATGAAAATGTAATGACTTGAGTGAATTTAGTGCTCAAGTGCTGATATTTTCCCTGTTCCACCTAAAGGGGAGGATGCCACGGGTGGACGGAGATGGTCTTATACAGGAGCATGTCTTGGACTTACTTCAGTCGACTTTATAATCTGAGAAGGAGCCAAATAGCTTAATCACTGTCAATATGAACACCATTTTGGGAGAAAGAATTATTCATAGTTATTTACCAGGAGACATGCGAGGAAGTGTACGGAGTGGATACAGTTTAATGGGGAGCGAGACAAGAAACCAACTAGTTCAATTTGAAGTGCTCCACAGAATCGAATAGACCCCTCCACATCTACATAAGGCAGGACATGAAAATTTGAATAACTATTGGTGTCGATGATCTCATGTAAGTACACTCATACATATGCCATGAAGTTGCTTTAAAGCAAAACTCTCTGGATTAAAAGATTAGACAATGTGTTATCCTAGCACTGATAAATGTCCAGGAGGCCACAGAATTTTCTTTTTGGCAAAGAGGGATCCAAGACTCCCAGTGCTGGTTACCCTAACCAATACAGTCACAATATTAGTGTGGATAAAAAAAAGTTTTGTGGGGTACATTAATACATGGGGATGTATTAATATATTGCCCAATAAATATACTTACAGAATTGATTTGGACAGAAGATAGATCATTCACAAATCCTGCCTATTTAATACTTGAAGTTTAAATCTGGTGTAAATAGGCTTAATGCCAATAAACAATCTGTGACATCGTGAGGACATGAATGGGGGTTTTCTAATGCAGCTATCTTTCCTCCTTCATCTTTCTTTAAACCACATACTTGTGTCCAGAAATGACACCAGACAAATCTGAGGAAGCAGATCTGCAGCTGAGGGATGGCGTTATGCAAAGTGAGGTAACACATTGGATGCTACAGGTAGAGAGGTGGTCCCTTCATAAACAACCCGTGCATGGCTAAGAATAGCTGATGTTGCTGCAGCACAAACTTTTCACTCTGAAAGACATGTGTACAAACCTAAATGCTCCTGGTTAATATTGTACAAAGGCGTTGACATTTACGCATCAATATTCCCCACATGAAGCTGAGGCTGCCTTGAATGTCTAAGTATATGAAATAGAACTATACAGTGTAACAATAACTGTTTACTTCAAGTGAGTGAAATGCATTGATGCCATCTCACAATTCAAATAACGCACATAAACCTCCTGTGCTTCATGACACATGGACCCTCTCAATTAGATTACCATTTAATAATGCCCTCCTACCTATGGAGGACGATACTATAAGACCTACCTGTAGAAGGACCACTTGAGCAGGAACTGTTTGGCTGCCTTGGGGAAACTGGGACTGCCATGATATGGTTTGAGGACCTGGGTTACCACACTGTCTAACCAAGATGCCCATTGCTCCAGGGAGTTCTGCTGCTGCAAAGTCATCTTAAAGTCCTGCTCCAGCCTTTGCACCACACCATCCTCACAACGACACACCCACGAGGCTTGCTCCTGAGAAAACCAATGTGTTACTATTACATGTAAATCTGCTCATCAAATGTTAACAGATTTTCAAATGGCTTGGCATACAGCCAGGGACCCCTCTCACTGCAATAATGTCACTATCTGCAGGCTGATTTAGCTCTGCTGATTAGTTTCACACTACACGAACTCATAATCAATGTAGCATCAGCTCCCGAGTGGACCTGGTGGTGTAAATCTGACCCAAGTCACAAGTCACAGTTTGGCTCTGTTGATAGCATCCTCTCCTCCGAGTCAGGAGTATGTAGATTCAAGCTCTGCTCCAGGACTTCAGATAAGCCTGACACTTCAGTACTGTACTAAAAGAATACTGGCATTGGTCACATGAGAAATTACTACAAGGCTCCATCTGCTTGCTTTGGTGGTTGAGATGGATGTTAAAGATTCCATGACATGACTCTAAGAACAGAGTTTTCCCACGGCTCTGGCCAACATTCTTCCCCGAGTCCACACCACCAAAAGCAGATTATTGATTTCATTGCTATTTGTGGGATCTTGCATTAGCACAGTATAAACAGCAGATGCCATGTGTACGGGACTGTCACCACACTGCCTGCCATCTGTCCTGTTCACCTTGGATTCTGAGGACTCATAGTTCTGGTCTTTTGTTCCCTCCCAATGTTTTTTTCTTCCCCTCCCTCTCTTGAAAGCATGTCATGCTGGGGTATAGCTTCCCAAATGTTGGGAGGGCTCTAGATCCTTCCCCAAATGACCATTCTCCATCTACAAGTATGGACAGCTACTGTTCTGAGGCTATTCTACCATGAGATATCAGAGTCAAGACCGATCCTGGCCTTACCCGACTTCTACACAATGTCACTTCCAGCAGGGGTCAACTAACGGATAATGATTAGATGAGGTAACCCTGGTCAATCCTTCTTCTCCCCAAACCAGGGACACTAAGTCCACATAATTGTCCCTTAACACTGCCTGGTTAAGATCAGCTAACTTACAATGGCCAGGGGTGAATGTGAAACTTTCCTTTGGCACAGTGCTAGTTACCTGAACATTTGCAAAATCTACCCGGTTTAAATCACTCAGCATCTGGTTAATCTGTGCAGTATTCTGCAGCACAGCACGGGCTGCCTGAGCAAGATGGTTTAAGGATGTGTAACGTCTCAAAGTCTGTGCAAAGGCACTTGCTGCTGCCACCTATAGGAGTTAGAAATGAACAGCAATGAGTATTTAAGGTGCAAATACATCTTCGAATTTATTAACAATGGGCCAATGGTGTGTGAAAAAGAAACAGTTAAGGACAAATTTATATTCTGGTAGAGGGCTGTAAAACGTAAAGAGTACAATTAATTTAAAAGTGCTACAATTCTAAAAGGAACTACACTTCGAATAAGCCCTTGTCCTGCAGATCTTGAAACAATGTGCAATAGAGCAGGGTGTCTTGCTCAAAGGGCAAGTGGAGCTCATGTTCTGTATCAAAGTTGGCACAAACAAAATGACCTCTAGGTCAAATGGATGGTCATATTTGAGATGATGGAGTGAATAAGTGCTATTTGCTGCAGCTACCTGCAGGAGTTATAGTTGCTTCAACAGGGCCTGCTGAATCCTAGTGGCCAGTGGTGATATTCACTTCTTGTTTAACATTTTACTTGCAGTTGATGGTTTTTGCAGAAATACAATCATATAAAAGTGTTAAAGCTGTATTTGTAGTAATATGCATTTCTTTTTAGGGATCAAAAGCATATCCTTCAACTGTCCTGATTTTGTGGGTCAATTTCAAGGCTGTCCCACTATCCTGACTTAGAATTTTAAATGTTCCTGACACTATTCCAACTTTCAAGACTTCCTTTTAGAGTTACAGGAGTCAGATGAAGAAAATATGTACTTAATTATTTCTCAGAGGGATTGATACCTCATTGTACTTTGATGGGCTGTAACCTAAACGATGTACCAAAATACAGTAATATGTCAATCATCTGATGAGGAATGCCAAACAAACAAACGAATCAGATTCCAGGTAAAAACTTGAACACACAAATCCAAATCAAAAATCAGGATTTGGATCTGCGCAAACCATAACAATGCATTAGAAACACAAAAATAATACCAAACTGAAACTATTAGGTTATTTAATCCATCTCAACTCACATTGCCCCCTTTCATCTGATGTCATTGCCCCCCTGTCCTCCCTAAAGCCCTCCCTCCAATATAAACTCTCCTAACCATATTCATGGCCACTCCCTCGACCTGGCCATCTCACATGGCTTATCCATTCCCATGGTCTTGATCACATACAAGGCCATCTCCAACCACTTCCTTGTATCTCTTACCATTAGACTGTTTGCTACCCTAGATTCCTATTCGGCCCGGAACTGAGTTTCTAATCCCATATCCTCTCCATCACAAAGACCGCCTACTTCCATCTCCATAATATCACTAACATCCACCCTGCTTCAGCAAACCTGTTCCTGAAACTCTTCTCCATGCCTTTGCTACCTCTAGACTCAATTAGTCCAATGCTCTCCTGGCCACCCTCTGCCCTCCATAAACTTCAGCACATCCAAAACACAGCTGCCCCTAACCTATCCCACACCAAGTCCCGCTCACCCATCACCCCTGTCCTTGTTGACTTCACTGGCTCCTGGTGCCTCCAATTTAAATTTCTCATCCTTGTGTTTAAACTTCATGGCCTTGCCTCTCTCTATCTCTGTAGCTCTTCCAGCCCGACAACCCTGCCAGAACTCACCATTCCTCAGACTCTGGCCTCTTGTGCATCCCATTGTTCCTTTGGCGGCCGTGCCTTCAGCCATCTAGGCCCTCCCTAAACCGGTCACCTCTCTTTTAAGACCCTCCTTAAAACCTACCACTTCGACTAAGCTTCTCATTACTCCTAATAACTCCTTCTTTGGCTTGGCACCCATTTTTATCTGATTACACCTCTGTGAAGTGCCTTGGGATGTTAGAAATTCAAGCTATTGGTGTAGTTTAAATATTCACGTCCTTACACATGGTAACATTTGGCTCATTTCAGTCATTTTTTCCTGACATTTAGGGTTGTGTTCCTGATTTTCAGGTTTGCCAGTTATAAAGGTACAAGTGATATGACTCCATCTTGTGTAGTAGTATTGATTTTGACTGATATCAAGCCACAAACCTTTAATTAGATTAGGCTGATAAAATGACCATGGTCATGTTTATATTTGTCTCTCCCAAATCTATACTGCATTTGCCTTGTGTCAGATTGCACAGCAGAGAACTGAGAAACCCATCCTACCTTCACACGAACCATTTCTTCAGGAACGTTCATCATAGCATTGGTTAACCAGCTTTCCAAACTTTTTGCAAAATTCCGAATTGCTTGAGTCAAGGCACCTGGAGAGCGATTAATTGCAGTCAGTAGCTGTGGATAATGATTCACAGTGCAAACTGGCGCCAAAATACACATCTACAAAGTGGATCTAGTCATAATCCTAAATAATTACTGATGAACTATTTAACTTTCCTGGAAATACTCACTCGGGATAGGCCGCAAGACATCTGGGATAAGGATCTCCACCAGACCTTGGTAAAGCATGTTATCACAGTATTTCGTCCACTTCAGGGAAGGCTCATACTTACAGAGAACAACCAGGCATGACTTAGGGAGGCGTTTCTCAGCTTCATCATGACTGCAAAAAACAAACAACAATGAGTTGACAACACTCTGGGATATTGCCAGTGACCACAATTTTTTTAGTTTCCTTTTCAATTCCTAAAGGGGGGCCTGGCAAAAAATATTAAACATTTTCTAAAAACTAATCTAAGATGCCATACTGTTGGAATTAGAGCTCAGGTTTATTATTTTCCTCCAGCTCCCCCCCCCCAACCTCATCTGTAGCTTACCCAGTCTCCTTCCCACCCTCACTTTTAGAATTCCTTTCTCCTGCAAGATGTTTTGTTAATCACTCACACTGACAATCCTGAGCCATCACTGGACTGGGAAGAGTTGTATCGCCAAAACGTCTTCCATAAGGTTTCAACCAGAGTAAACTGTAGGTTCACCATCACATCCAGGATTGCCTACAGAGACAAAAGGGAGAATACATTTGAAGAGGTTATTGCTATTTTAGTGCTAATTCAGGTTGTGATGCCATTAATAAATAAAAAGGGAATATGAATTAAGAATGCATTAATTCTAGTAGATTCACTGGTTAACTTCAGTATAAATGAAACCCATTATGAACTCTAGGGTAAGTAAAGCTTGACTAAATTAAAGGTTTAGGATAAAGATTGAGAGGACATAAGTAAGACAAAGACCAAAGTAATAAATTGGAATAAAGCTAATTTTAGTGGGATGAGAATGGAACTAGGGAAAGTAAACTGTCAAACAAAGAAATAGAACAGCAGTGGGAAACATTTAAAACAGTGGTCAATAAATTCCTGGAGAAATATATCTAAAATGCAAGAACAAACTAGCCAGTAATGACTCACCATGGAAGAGTAAAGAAATAAGGGCAAAATTACAACTAAAGAAAAAGGCATACGCTAAGTACATAGACAACAAAGGAGAGGATGACAAAAGGGAATACAAAAAGATTAGAAAAGAAGTCAAAAACTAATTAGGAAGGCAAAGAGAAACTACAAAATTAAATGATCAAGGAATATAAAAAGAAATAGTAAAGTATTCTATGGACACATAAATAAAAAAATAAAAACCAGATCAGGCCACTAAGGGACACACACGATAAACTCACAGTTAATGACAGTGAAATGGCAGAAATATTAAATAATTACATTGCCTCGGTATTTACTAGGGAGGCTAACAAGGTGAACATGACATTAGATGAAGATCAAAAGAGATATAAAGACATTTAAAATAGAAAGGAGATAGAGGAGATAATTGAAAAATGAATTAAACTTAGAGAGGATAAAACCCTGGTCCGGATGGACTGCATCCGTGCATATTAAAAGAAGTTAGGGAAGAGATAGCAGAGGCACTATTACATATATATATAAACATTCATTAGAAAAGGGAATAGTGCCAGAGGACTGGCAGACAGCTAATGTGATTCCTATATTTAAAAAGGGAGATAGAACAAGTCCAGGGAACTATAGATCAATTAGCTTAATGTCAGGGGTAAGAAAAATAAAGGAATCCTTACTCAAAGATGTAATAGAAAATATTTAGAAACTGAAAATATAAGAGTAGTCAGCACGGATTTCAAAAGGGAAGGTCAGGCTTGACCAACCTTATTGAATTCTTTGAAGAAGTAACAGAAAGGGTAGATAAGGGTAATGCAGTAGATGTAATATATTTAGATTTTTCAAAAGGCCTTTGATAAGGTACCACATAGTAGACTCATGACTACGGTCAGACATGTGGAGTCAGAGGATAAGTAGCAGAATGGATAGCAAGCTGGCTACAGAACAGAAAACAGAATAGGGGTTAAAGGTAGTTATTCGGACTGACAAAAGGTGGGGAGTGGTGTTCCACAAGAATTGGTGCCGGGACCACTGTTGTTCGCCATTTACATAAACGATTTGGACTTGGAAATCGAAAGTATAATTTCAAAATTTGCAGACACCACCAAATTGGGTGCTTTAGTTAATACAGTGGAGGACTGCGATAAATACAGGAAGACATTAATAAACTTGCAGAATGGGCATATAATTGGCAAATGAATTTCAATATAGAGAAGTATGATGTAGTACATTTTGGTAGGAAGAATAAGGAGGCCAAATACTTCTTGGAAAATATGTGTCTAAATAGGGTAGAGGAACAGAGGGATACAGATACACAAATCACTAAAAATAGGGACGCAGGTTAATAAGCCCACAAAAAAAACAAAGGACTGGGGTTCATTTCTAGAGGGATAGAATGGAAAAGCAGAGAAGTTATGTTAAATAACTGATGAAGGGTCACAGACCTCTGTTTTTCTCTCTCCACGGATGCTGCCTGACCTGCTGAGTGTTTCCAGCAATTTCTGTTGTTATTTCAGACTCCCAGCATCCGCAGTATTTTGCTATTGTGAAGTTATGTTAAATTTGTACAGAAACTTGGTTAGACCACACTTGGAGTACTGTGAATAGAGAGGCACTGGAGAAGGTGCAAAAAAGATTTACTTGAATGATACCAGAACTTAGAAGGTTATACCTATCAGGAAAGAATAAACAGGCTGGGGCTCTTTTCTCTAGAAAAGGGAAGGCTAAGGGGGTGACCTGATAGAGGTCTTCAAGATTATGAAAGGGTTTGATAGGGTAGACATAGAGGTGTTTTCACTTGCAGGGGAAGACCAGAACTAGGGGCCATAAATATAAGATAGTCACTAATAAATCCAATAGGGAATTTACGAGAAGCTTCTTTACCCAGAGAGCGGTTAGAATGTGGAACTCATTACCACAAGGAGTAGTTGAGGCAACTAGCATAGATGCATTTAAGGGGAAGCTAGATAAACACATGAGGGAGAAAGGAATAGAAGGATGTGTTAATGGGGGTAGATGAAGAAGGGTGGGTGGAGGCTCATGTGGAGCATAAACACCAGCATGGACCTGTTGGGCCGGATGGCCTGTTTTTGCGTTGTAAATACTACATAAATTCAGGATTTGAGGGTTAGAAGATACAGTTTATGTTAAGGGTGCCAAGGAAAAATAAGAAATTTAGTCAACTTTTCTTTTCGTAAGGGGGTAATAGAATTGTGCAACAGATTATCAATAAGGTGGAGCAGAAAACCACAGCAGATTTTAAAAAGGACTGGATGAATTCCTCTTGCGTAAAGGAGAAATAGCGCTCTTTTTACTTATTCATTCACGGGATGTCGGCATCACTGGCAAGGCGAGCATTTATTTCCCCTCCCTAATTACCCTCGAGAAGGCGGTGGTGAGCCGCCTTCTTGAACCACTGCAATCCGCATGGTGTAGGTACTTCCCACAGTACCGTTAGGGAGGGAGTTCCAGGATTTTGACCCAGCGATGACGAAGGAACGGCGATATACAAGTCAGGATGGTGTGTGACTTGGAGGGGAACTTGGAGGTGATGATGTTCCCATGCGCTTGCTGCCCTTGTCCTTCTAGGTGGTAGAGGTCGTGGGTTTGGGAGGTGCTGTCGAAGAAGCCTTGGTTGAGTTGCTGCAGTGCATCTTTTAGACGGTACACACTGCAGCCACGTTGTGCCGGTGATGAAGGGAGTGAATGCTTAAAGTGGTAGGTGGGGTAACGATCACGCGGACTGCTTTGTCGAGCTTCTCGAGTGTTGTTGGAGCTGCACTCATCCAGACAACTTGAGAGTATTCCATCACACTTCTGACTTATGCCTTGTAGGTGGTGGAAAGGCTTTGGGGAGTCGGGAGGTGAGTCACTCGCCGCAGAATACCCAGCCTCTGACCTGTTTATGTAGCCACAGTATTTATGTGGCTGGTCCAGTTAAGTTTCTGGTCAATGGTGACCCCATGATGTTGATGGTGGGGAAATCAACGATGGTAATGCCATTGAATGTCATGAGGAGGTGGTTAGACTCTCTCTTGCTGGAGATAGTCATTGCCTGGCACTTCTGTGGCATGAATGTTACTTGTCACTTATCAGCCCAAGCCTGGATGTTGTCCAGGTCTTGCTGCATACAGGCATGCACTGCTCCATTATCTGAGGAATTGCAAATGGAACTGAACACTGCAATCATCAGCAAACATCCCCACTTCTGACCTTCTGATGGAAGGAGTCATTGATGAAGCAGATGAAGATTTCTGGGCCTAGGACACTGCCCTGAGGAACTCTTGCAGCAATGTCCTAGGTTGAGATGCTTAGCCTCCAACAACCACAAGCATTTTTCTTTGTGTTGGTATGACTCCAGCCAGTGGGGTGTTTTCCCCTGATCCCTATTGACATCAATTTTACTACGGCTCCTCGGTCAAATGCTGCCTTGAGATCAAGGGCAGTCACTCCCACCTCACCTCTGGAATTCAGCTCTTTTGTCCATGTTTGGACCAAGGCTGTAATGAGGTCTGGAGCTGAGTGGTCCTGGCGGAACCCAAACTGAGCATCAGTGAGCAGGTTATTGGTGAGTAAGTGCCGCTTAATAGCACTGTTGACAACATCTTCCATCCAACTGATGCTTGAGAGTAGGCTGATGGGGCGGTAATTGGCCAGATTGGATTTGTCCTGCATTTTGTGGACAGGACATACCTGGGCAGTTTTCCATTTTGTTGGGTAGATGCCAGTGTTGTAGCTGTACTGGAACAGCTTGGCTAGAGGCACGGCTAGTACTGGAGCACAGGTCTTCAGCACTACAGCCGGAATGTTGTCGGGGCCCATAGCCTTGTTCTAGAATCATGTTAGGGAACCTGCGAAAAGTCTGGAAAGGCAGGCTTGATAGACCAATGATTTTCTCCTGCCCAAACATTATTATGTTACTAAATAAAAGTTTTAACTTTTATGCTTGGTGTTTAAATTGGAGATTTTAATTGGATGCGTCAGGAAGATATCACAATACCTCACAGTGCTCCCGATAGAGTAGCTGGAAAGCCTTGACGTGTTCCATGGTAATACCGTCTGGCAATGTCTTTCCCTGCATGTCTATTTCAATAAATTCTGGTAGAGCCCGAGAGGCATCTGTAATATATTATACAATGAAGAATGCAATCACAAGATAGTTTGCTGGCAATAAAGGTTTCAAACACTGAAAAGTGAATCTGCCGTAGTCTTGATTAATAGTCAGGCCACTTGTGTTGGTTGAAAGTGCTTATTTTATCGTTCAGTGGTCACACATTTGAGTTCTAAAGCTAGCCAACAATGGAATCTGTCAACTTCAAATGCACAAAATTTAGCAGACCATCAGCATCTAACTGGAAGGAGATGGGGAGAATTGGCACTAATCGTCAATCTGCTACATTTGTTTGGTCAGTTACTGAA
The DNA here is from genome assembly GCF_052327205.1 of Somniosus microcephalus. Taxonomy (NCBI): domain Eukaryota; kingdom Metazoa; phylum Chordata; class Chondrichthyes; order Squaliformes; family Somniosidae; genus Somniosus; species Somniosus microcephalus. The sequence goes on along the minus strand of NC_141017.1, from coordinate 24,755,592 downwards.
AAGTCTTGGTGATGGTCAGGGCGATGGTAACCACTACACTGCTGACTGGAAGTCTTGTAGGCTGGAGATGGCTGTGTAAAGTTGGTCTACTTTTTCAAAGAAAAATATTGATAATGCTCCCTCAAAAAAACACAAATTCATATTTTGTAATAGTGTGCAGTAATATTTAACCCTGGATAATTGATACTTTGATAACCAGAACAGGTTAAGTTGTGAGGAGAACAGGAGATGGTCTTCAGAATCAAAAATAATAGAGCATCACATAATTCATTGCGTTTGATGTTTCCAACACAAATTCCACACTTCTGTGTGACCATTAGCCCTGTGAGGCAGTTTTTTGTTTTGCTTGCTCGATCAAGTTACAGACTCTAGACTTTTCACCTTGAACAGCTCCCAATGGGAGTACAAATGATGCCCAACATTAATTCATAGGCATATGAAGAAATGATTTTCAACAATATATACATTTTACAAAAGTTCAGTAAGGCCATCGCAAATACTTCACTCAGATTTTCCACAGTCATTTATTCACGTACATTGTCATTACTTTCTGTAACGCTCAGATGCATGCCTAATAATGAAATAAAAGATGTGTTCTAACAGTGGGAAGAATGAGACACCGCAATATCCAGAGAAGCCACTAAAAGTAAAATTGTATAAAGAAATATTTTGTTTAATCTATTTCACTGATGAGGTGAAGAGAGATGAAATAGTCAATATCAATACGTTACCATTCATGACTACCTTAGTTTGCAATGCAAAATATATCTATCTGCATCGGTTACAGTGGAATTGAAAATCCAGGTTAGTGAAACTGTTCTGGTAACTTACCCAAGAATTGCTGATACTGCTGGACCTGCGCGCTGATGTCTGACAGGCCACCACCCTGCTGTTGCCCAACTCCCATACCATTTGTCATCCCCTCCACCTTCTGGATGGGCTTGAGTCTGCAGCAGGAAGGAGAAAACGGACTGAAATACAGTCCATTCCTTAATGGTCAAAGTAGCATTTTCAAAAACAAAAAATGAAATATAGAATAAAGCTTACTTTTTCATTGCTGCCATTTGATCCCAGAATTGTTATGCAGGGATAATGAATGCTCTGAAAGGAGCATTCCATCATAAATGGTCTCCCAAACACTGACATTGGTGCAATAGTGATTTGGAAGACTATATCAAACATAACCCCACAGTGCCATTACTAGGTGTGCCATGTGCTGTATTTACAATAAAATTTAAATAGAAATCACGCAGCTTCTCACCTTATATTATAGTAAGTTTACCATTGCGACTACAACAGCAGTGGGCAGCAAATTGCAGGACACCATAATGCCCAACATGCTACTGACACTGCAAATAATCAAGAAATTGGAATTCTTCATTCAGGATTGGCGGGATGTGACACGTGGTGTTCCCCAAGGATCTGAACTGGGGCCTCAGTTTTTCACCATATACCTGAATGACTTGGATGAAGGAATAGAGAGTTGTATATCCAAGTTAGGAGGCACAGTAAGTCATATGGATGGGAGCAGGAAGTTACAAAAGAACTTAGACAGACTAAGTGAGTGGGCAAAACTATGGCAGATGGAGTACAATGTGGGGAATTGTGAGGCCAATCGGAATAGTTTCTTAATAGTGAGAGACTAGTATCTGCAAAGGAGTAAAGGGATTTAGGAATCCATTTACACAAATCACTAAAAGCTAGTACACAGGTTCAATAATGTAATCTAAAGGCTAATGGAATGTTGGCCTTTATTTCAAGTGGGTTGGAATTCATGCTTCAGTTATACAGAGCCTGGATCAGACCCCACCTGGAGTATTGTGTTCAGTTTGGGCACCAAACCTCAGGAAATACATATTGGCCTTGGAATAGGTACAGCACAGATTCACCAGAATGATACCAGGGCTTAAATTATGAGAAATAACAGAAAGTGCTGGAAACACTCAGCAGGTCAGGGAGCATCGAGGAGAGGAGAAAGAGTCGTTTCAGGTCGAGGACCCTTCGTCAGAGCTGGAAAAAGTTAGAGAGGAGAGATTTTTAAGCAGGGGCAGGGAGGAGGGGAGGAAAGAATAAAGGGAAGGTCTGTGATAGGATGGAAGGCAGGAGAGATTGAATGGCAAAAGGGATGATAGTGCGAGGCAAAAGGAGAGGTAATGGGACAAGTTAAGAAACAAAAGATGGGGATAGGTTGCATAAACTTAGCTTGTATTCCTGAGTTTAGAAGGTTGAGGGGTGATCTAATCGAGATGTTTAAAATGATAAAGGGATTAGTTAGGGTAGATATGGAGAAACTATTCCTCTGGTGGGGGAATCCAGAACAAAACAGCATAATCTTACATTCAGAGCTAGGCCATTTAGGAGGGAAATCAGAAAGCACCGTTTCGCACAAAGGATAGTAGAAATCTGGAATGCGCTCCCTAAAAAGGCTGTGGAAGCTGTGCCAATTGTAATTTTCAAACTTGATCGATATATTTTTGTTAGGTAAGGGTATCAAAGAATATCGACAAAGGTAGGTAAATGGAGTCGAGATACAGATCAGTCATGGGTTTGGGTGGAGGTAAGGAATAATAAGGGGGAAAAAACACTAGTGGGCGTCGTCTATAGGCCTCCGAACAGTGGCAACTCTGTTGGACGGAGTATCAATCAGGAAATAGTTGAGGCTTGTAATCAGGGAACATCTATAATTATGGGGGATTTTAACTATCATATTAATTGGACAAATCAAATTGGGCAGGGCTGCCTTGAGGATGAGTTCATTGAGTGTATTAGGGATGGGTTTCTTGAGCAGTATGTAACTGAACCGACCAGGGGGCAAGCAACCTTAGATCTGGTCCTGTGTAACGAGACAGGATTAATTAAAAATGTCCTAGTAAAGGATCCCCTTGGAATGAGTGACCATAACATGGTTGAATTCCATATTCAATTAGAGGGTGAGAAGGTTGGATCTCAAACAAGCGTGCTAAGCTTGAATAAAGGAGACTATGAAGGTATGAGAGCGGAATTGAGTAGAGTGGATTGGGAAAATAGATTAAAGGGTAAGAAGATACATGATCAGTGGTGTACATTTAAGGAGTTATTTTACAACTTCCAAAAAAAATATATTCCACTGAGAAGAAAAGGGTGTAAAAGAAAAGGCAGCCATCCGTGGCTAAGTAAAGAAATTAAGGATAGTATTCGACTAAAAACAAGGGCATATAAGGTAGCCAAATCTAGTGGGAGGATAGAGGATTGGGAAAACTTTAAAAGACAGCAAAATATAACAAAAAGATTGATTAAGAAAGGGAAGATAGATTATGCAAGTAAATTAGCAAAAAATATAAAAACAGATAGTAAGAGTTTTTATAGTTATATAAAAAGAAAAAGGGTGGCTAAAGTAAATGTTGGTCCCTTAGAGGATGAGACCGGGAAATTAATGGTGGGAAATATGGAGATGGCAAAAACACTGAATGAATATTTTATATCAGTCTTTACAGTAGAAGACACTAAGAATATCCCAACACTGGACAAACAGGGGGCCAAAGGGGGGGGGAGGAGCTAAACACGATCAAAATCACTAAGGAAGTGGTACTCGGTAAAATAATGGGACACAAGGCAGATAAATCACCTGGACCTGATGGCTTACATCCTAGGGTCATGAGGGAAGTGGCGGTAGGGATTGTGGATGCATTGGTAATAATTTTCCAAAACTCCCTGGACTCGGCAATGGTCCCGGCAGACTGGAAAACTGCTAATGTAACACCCTTATTTGAAAAGGGCAGTAGACAGAAGGCTGGAAACTATAGACCGGTTAGCCTAACATCTGTGGTAGGTAAAATTTTGGAGTCCATTATTAAGGAGACAGTAACAGGACATTTGGATAATCATAATTTAATAGGACAAAGTCAGCATGGTTTTATGAAGGGGAAGTCATGTTTGACAAATTTGCTGGAGTTCTTTGAGGAAGTAACATATAGGGTGGATAAAGGGGAACCAGTGGACGTAGTGTATTTAGACTTCCAAAAGGCATTTGACAAGGTGCCACACAAAAGATTATTGCTTAAGATAAAAAATCACGGGATTGGGGGTAATATTCTGGCATGGATAGAGGATTGGCTATCTAACAGAAGGCAGAGAGTTGGGATAAATGGTTAATTCTCAGACTGGCAATCAGTAACTAGTGGTGTTCCACAGGGGTCAGTGCTGGGTCCCCAACTCTTTACAATCTATATTAACGATTTGGAGGAGGGGACCGAGTGTAACATATCAAAGTTTGCAGATGATGCTAAGATGGGGGGGAAAGTAGTGAGTGAGGAGGACATAAAAAACCTTCAAGGGGACATAGACAGGCTAAGTAAGTGGGCAGAGATTTGGCAGATGGAATACAATACTGGAAAGTGTAAGGTTATGCACTTTGGCAGGAAAAATCATAGAGCAAGTTATTATCTTAATGGCAAGAAACTGGAAAGTATTGAAGTACAAAGGGATCTGGGGGTCCTGGTGCACGAAACTCAAAAGGTTAGTATGCAGGTGCAGCAAGTGATTAAGAAGGCCAATGGAATGTTGGCTTTCATTGCTAGGGGGATAGAATATAAAAATAGGGAGGTATTGCTTCAGTTGTACAAGGTATTGGTGAGACCGCACCTGGAATACTGCGTACAGTTTTGGTGTCCATACTTAAGAAAGGACATACTTGCTCTCGAGTCAGTACAAAGAAGGTTCACTCGGTTAATCCCGGGGATGAGGGGATGGACATATGAGGAGAGGTTGAGTAGATTGGGACTCTACTCATTGGAGTTCAGAAGAATGAGAGGCGATCTTATTGAAACATATAAGATTGTGAAGGGGTTGGATCGGGTGGATGCGGGGAGGATGTTCCCGATGATGGGTGAAACTAGAACTAGGGGGCATAGTCTTAGAATAAGGGGCTGCTCTTTCAAAACTGAGATGAGGAGGAACTACTTCACTCAGAGGGTGGTAGGTCCATGGATTATGCTGCCCCAAAAAGCTGTAGAAGCTACATCATTACATAAATTTAAAACAGAAATAGACAGTTTCCTAGAAGTAAAGGGAATTAAGGGTTACGGGGAGCGGGCAGGAATTTGGACATGAGTCTAGGTTCGGATCGGTCATGGGCCTGTGGGTAGCGGAGCGGGCCCAGGGGCCGTGTAGCCTGATCCTGCTCCTATTTCATGTGTCTAATTCTGTTAGATTCAGGAGATGGTTCTGTGATAGTGGATTGGCGGTTAGGATCAGATCAGCCATGATCTTATTGAATGGCGGAGCAGGCTCGAGGGGCCGATTGGCCTACTCCTGCTCCTATTTCTTATGTTCTTATGATCCAATTGAACTGGCTTGAGGGGCTGAATGGCTGACTCCTGTTCCTATGTAGGATCCATCAAATAGCCTGGTAAGTAGGAAATATCATGCAATATTTCTTAGATTGGGATAGTCAAGAAGCAACGTTCCTTTAAGATGAAAACTGCGGTCAAGCGATTTGCTCTTAACTGCCTTGCTCACTGTCTTTACTGTATTTTAAAAAATCACCTGAAGCAAATTTGAGCAAATACAAAGTGCAGATACAGGGAGCCAATGGGTTATTTGACTCTGGAATAAGGATTGTTGGATCGTTTCATAAGCTTTTCTTCTCATTAGTCAATAGCAGAGATTTACTGGAAACCGTTTTGGCAAATGTTAAGCAATACCAGATCTTTGTGTAGCTTGGAAGCTCTAATGGATACCACTATAAAAAGAGCAAATACATCCTTTATTCTGGAAATTGAAGAGTTGGCTTCAAGGTATATACTTCCCTAATCTGAATCAGCTGTTGATTCAGAATTGATGCAAATCATCAGCGGGCAGCGTGAATGGGATCCTTCTCTCGCTCACTCACCTCTGTTTCTGTGTGAATGGCTGTTGCCTTATGGCCAGGTGCTGCTGATCCTCTATCAGTCGAATAAGTGGTGAGTTTGCTTTAATGCGAAGCCCATAATAGTGATACTTTGAGTTTCCCCTATAAATGGAGGAAAACAGTTGATACACAGTACAGTAGCTTGAGGTAATTTCCTAGAAAATGCATACATGGTATTTACATCTACATTCTCTATAATAAATGAATCCTTCCTGTTGATTCCACCGTCAAACACTCCGAGTCATAAATTGATTGATTCTATTGGCCAATATTTGTACTGAAGCTTCAAGGTATTGCTTAAAAACAGCATAAAATGTATTTTGTTACACAGCAGCTCTGAGGCATCCCTCAGAAATCAATCCAGAACTAACCTGACGATTCCAACTGAAAACGAGGAATAAAAGGAAAAATGGCTGCAAATAAATCACAATTCTATGCTGCTACTCCTATTCGCAGTTGTTCAATGTATTTCTTTTACTTTGCCTTTCTTTTCCTTGCCTCCTTCTTGTAATTGTTAGAACTATATAGTCTTTAATTTATATTTGTTCTTCCAATTTAATAGTTCTAGTCCTACTCATTTCTTCCGCAAGTCTTGCTTAATGTCACAACCTTGTTCAGTACTACACATTTGTTAAAACTTGACAGAAAACAGCGTTACTGATTATGCTAAGATTTAGTCTTATCCTTTTTCGGTTTCTGCAGAATTCTTCCCCCCCACTGTTCTTAACTACTTTTTAGACATGCCAGTCTTTAGGTGCAGTACCTATTCTGGCCACACAGTGGTGCTACCACACAATGCCAAAATTATATATTTAAAGGCAACATTAAAATACAGAATCTCTTGTTTCAGCTCTATTATCACTCATGCTATCATCCTCAGAGTTACATAAAGTTAGTTTTTGTGGGAAAAATGGTAATACGATAATCTGTTTTAGTGATGTTGGTTGAGGGATAAATATTGACCAGGACACTGGATAACTCCCCTGCTCTTCTTCGAAATAGTGCCGTGGGATCTTTTACATCCACCTGAGAGAGCAGACAGGGCCTGGGTTTAACGTCTCATCTGAAAGACGGCACCTCCGGCAGTGCAGCACTTCCTCAGTACTGCACTGGGAGTGTCAGCCTAGATTTTTGTGCTCAAGTCTCTGGAGGCGAGAGTGCTACCAACAGAGCCACAACCGACACTGTTATCACAAATTTACATAAAAACATTATTACAATGTTAGCTCATGGAAATTTGTTCTGAAAGTTGCAAAGGACAGGTCCTCAAAAAGTTTAATTTGGAACAGGAGCAGACCTGTAGGTAACTTACATTTGAGCAATGGAATATTTCCTAATGTTAGTCCATCCATTTCAAGTTTAATTAATGACTTCTGAAACTCCCATTAAGCAGTGATTCTGAATTGCGCTGAACTCCCTGTTAGAAGGATAAAAGGGAAAGCTAACCGTGTGCCAAGTCTCCGGGTCCGGAGTCCCATGAATACTGATCGTATCAGTTTGCCAAATGAGGCAGCATTTACAGGCTCCAGTTTCTGCTCCTGACAGTGCAGCAGGTAGTGGCAGTATAGAGTGCTTCGGGGCAAACTCACTCCTTCCGCTGTTTCATAGTTATCTAATAACCACTGAACCTGTGCAAGAACAAGAAGAATGGTTTTTCATCATTTTTATTCATTATTTTCTTGCAACACTATTTTATTGTGAATTTAAATTAAGGAAATCTCTGGTTTGTCAGACTTTATATTTGTTTAGGGTTACTGGTAAAAAGGGCTACATCAACAGTACAATGTTAACTTTACAATGTAACAGGCTGAAAGTCCACAGGAGAGGAACAAAAGACAATAATTCATGCATGATAATATTTCTTTAACATTCACTCAGAGAGAGTGGCATTCCACAAGTAATTTAAAAACTAATTGATCTGCTGTTGCAATGCTCATGGATAAAAATAAAATAAATTGAGGTAGATTTTCAACTCGCTGCCTGGGCGCAAAATTGGCGTTGCAGATCAGCTGCTGTTATAGAAACCGTCCTATTTTCATTGATTTCAGTGGAAATGAAAATTGGGTGGTTTCTAAAACAGAAGGCTGATCGGCAACACCATTTTCATGGCCGAGTGGAGAAAATTGAAAATTGACCCCATTGTCTGCACTTTATAATTCTGTCTCCCTCTGTCTTTCTGTTTGTTTTGCAACCGTTCTCTCTGCATCTCTATTTTTCCCACTCTTTTTGGCTCTTTTCTCCCTCTTCCTCTCTCCCTCTTTCTGTAAGTCTTTCCACTCATTGTCTTTCTTCTGTATATCTCCCTCTGACTGCTCTGTCTGAAGGTATAAGATCCACACACACATTAATAACGTGTCACTGTTTCTAACAACATTAGTTTCACAGGCATGGGTGATTCCTGTGTGTTTAATGAGAATAATTTAAAAAAGGAAAAGAATTGTGACAAAGCTCTCTGGAGCGGATCTGTCCAGTAGAGAAAACAGTCCGGTATTTTTATAAAGCACTCCAGTTTATTTTGAATCAAATGCGAGGCTTTGCACACAAAAATATTAGTACCTTGTACACTGTTTTTTGTGTCACAGTTTGCTGCAATATGTCCTAAAATGTCTAATTCACTGTCTGTTACAAAATCCTGCACAAGGTAATATTCTATTACTTCTACAAGATGTTCCAATGCAATAAATGGGTGTGATGAAGTGGTATTAATGCTGTTATACAGCCACAATTAAATAGCAACATTGGTACACTATATCCACCGTGCCTGTTTTTATAATGTACAGAAGAAAGTGTATAGTCTTGTAATGCTCGGGAAAAAGTTCCCCTGCATCACTGGCACCTGCACTCACATTCCCATGAGGAGGTTCGCCATAATTCGTCACATTCTATCACATTACTCGACTCAATACTAAATATGGAAGACAGACAGCAAACCATTAATTATTAAAATATTCGTGATTTTGTATATTATGTTTTATGGGAGTATCTTAGTGGCTATAACACAATCTGAGGGTTCAAATGACTACATAAAGCATTGAGGTATCACTTTTGCAATTTACAATATCATGAGAACTGTCAATTGGGATACAGCCACATAATGCTCCAAGCAGTTATTGTTCTACATATTAAATGCACAACAAACATGAATAATAAAACTCTCATTTGTTTACTTCATATTTATTCCCAATTTTATCCCAGGTGCTGCTCGCCCACAGATAGCATCCTTCAGCCAGGAGACTAGGATGGTCTGGTGCGCAGATTTCTCCACGACTACTGTCAATGCTTTTCCATGACACAACAACAGAAAATACACTTGCTGTGCAGCAAGCTTATTATCTGTTTTTTTTTCCAAAAGAGCATCCCAAATTAGAAATACATTCCATCCAGCAAAAATTGATTAAATTTGGTCTCAAAAGTGGCATGCAATTTAGAGCGACAGGCAGTCCTGTGACCCAGACCGTTGACCATCTGGTTGGGAGGCAGGTGTTCTAACATTTGTGCTACTGGACCACCCTTATTGAACAATACAAAACAGAAACCCCAGGGGAGTCAGCACTTGGAAGAGTTGACCAGTGACTCACTGTGGCTGGAGAGGCACGCATGGTGTGACTGAAAGACTGACTGGAGCTCCCCAGCATGTAACCTCCCTGGATGACATAGGTCCCTCCTCCTGGGTTGGCCACAATCTGCCCTCCCGTGACATACATTGGCACCGTTCCACTACTGACCACGTTCTGCGAAGTCACCGGCGTGGCAACCTGGTTTGGCGTCCCCTGAGATTCATAGTAACTCCCGCCTGTGTTCTGGCTGTACAGCTGAGTTTCTGAATAAGGGTAGGTGTTTGAACGTCTGAAATGATAAAGTATGGCAGCGGTTCCACAAAGATGACTTTAGTGACAGTTTGCCCACTTATATTTAGAAGTGTTATATTACAAACCTGTTGTGACTATAAAAGATAAACAAAGCACATTATGGGCCTTATGTTAAACATCTTATTTTGGTTACCCAGGAGGGGCATGCAGTTCATCAAACTAATTTGTTCCACAGATCTTCACTTTCCTCCAAAACACGGCAGACATTTATTATGATAACAATATAAAATGCATGCATCAGGCACATCAAATGAATTTGGAGTTACGAAATGTGCTCATTCAGAACATTAAACATAATATTTCATGTAATTTATGTATGTGAAACATTTTGGAATGTCCTGAGTGATGTTATAATGCACCATATAAATGCAAACTCCTTCTATAAATAAGAAGCAAATTTAAAAAAAGCAAATAACAGGAAAATATTTTTTTGAAACAAAAATAAAACAAGAGTCATAAGTTTAAATACTATATAGCCCATTTGCTATAATAATCTGAAATTCCGAGATGAATGCTTAGATGATGGATAGAATAAAGCTTTTTTTTAAAAAAAAACCTGATGACTTTCCAAAATGTATTTAAACAGAAGGAAGTTTGCTATATTGGTCAGCCAATATATTATAATGCAAACTTACTCTATAGCATTCGCGCGGATATTCAACCAGCAAGTATTAATGTTACGCCAGCAGCTGCAACCTCGAAAATCAGTCTTCCAAACAAGAATTTAGATTAAACATTTAGAGGTGTTCAAATACCCCACAGCAAATCCTGCTGGTTGGTCAGCGGTAGTGAATTTCTAATTGAAAGTCACTTTAAAAAAAAAACAATACAAACTAATGCAGTTTGCTTTAAAATGCAACCACTGTTACTAAAATCAGCACCCGACACCTCGTTTGTGGCTTTGGTTATTGTCCTCACTCATTGAAATTTAAATGGCTATTCATAATTACCCACTGTATAACCACAGAAGCCACTTTATTTGTAGACTTCATTCAACCCCGAATCTTTGTGAGATTACTGATTTTTAAATACGGTCGTCTTTGTTGGCATTTTTCTTTTACTTCTATTCTGATGTTTTCCCTCCCTTCAAGTAATTTTGACCACTTTGTGATGAAGCTATTGTTCTCTGATGCAATTTGTGCGCTGTGATGGGATAATGATCAACAGTATATTCACTCACATGGATCAACAATTACCCATTAGTGGAGCTCTGGTTCCATGCTGTGAAAGCCCTTTAATTCCATCATAAACTTACAGCTTTAAAAATAACACAAATTCTGTGATCATGCACGTTCCTTTACCAGTTCTTGAAGTATTCTGACAGGCATTCTTTCTACTCACATTGTGCTTCCTGTATAGCTGGCATCACCCCCTTCTACATACTGCACCTGGTTCGAGTAGACATGTTGAACCGGCTGCACTGGGACCTGTTGTAACTGCTGAACCTAAATAAGGAGGTCATCAGGAAGAAAAAGTTAATTAGGGTGTACTATTTATTAGTTAAGAAACCAAAATATCAACAGCAAGATTTTATTCCATTTGTGTTGAAGCAAAATGTTAGATCACCTTCTTTAATATGGCCTTCCCATTCAATTAATATGACTCAACTTCTACATTCAATGGTGTTGGTGGGAGGAACCATTTTAAATTTCTGGCACTATTATTTGAAGCCTGCAAAGCACCAAATACCATAATGGCAATTGTGCCTCCACTAATCAGTGTGTAAATATATAGCGTGGTGTGGTACTGGGCCGTACAAACCAGTGAGGTCTCGCATTCCCTCCTCCGATCACTATTCAGCAGCCGGTGTGGATGCCGGGGAAGGGAAGAGTCAGGCTCAGCTGTGATGGCCCCACAGATTGAATAGTCCACCAACATCACTGTTGAGGTTCACACATAAAGGATGGCCACTTGCCTTGTACTAGAGGACCACCATATAACTGTACCCATGCATGAGTTACCATTTCGAGGAAAGGAAAGTGAAGGGACAAAATCAGAAAAAAATCTGTATCAAAATAGAAAGCATAATAGCAAATTGAATAAAAGTACTGCAAGGCACCAACTAACATCTCAGCTCTGATGCTGTTAATTAATATTGGCATTTAAAATAATGCTATTATTCTACCATGTACGCAAGTGCGTAATTTTGAAAACACACCATTTTCACCATTCATCTCTATGGGAGACTGTTTCATTTTAATGGAGTATATAACAAAACAAATTCCTTGCAGCCAGCAGTTCTGATTCTAATCACTGCAGGCGCCAATTTCCCTATTTTTACAATTATCAGTCTCGTGAATTCTGCACTCACAGAAACTTCTGCACAACTATAGATCTGTTGCAGAATCAGTTTTCTTCTGGAGAATTAGTCTGTGTGCATCAAAATATGGCAGATCTTAAGCATGCAGTTTAGTCCATAAATGAGCGATGAGTTATATTGAGGACATTAGTTAAGAACTACTGCCATTTGGGATGACACGAAAAACAGATCGAAAGAATGGATGAATTCCAAGCAGTTAAAATACATTTTGAAGAACCTGGCTTATCATAAGGTTTCTGGAAATAATTCTTAAAAATTATTCAAATCACAGTAAGCATGTATTTTGCTGGGCCATGTAGCAGAATTTACAAAATACTGTAGTGCCACTGAATTTCATTAAGCCCTACTGAAGAATGTACCCTTTTTTACTGCCAATTCCCAGTGGGTCTGACTAGAGTCTAACCACTACAACACATTGTGAGCTTAGCCCTAATATATGCTATTTTAAAAATATTAAAATTACTCTGGATAACATTACAATTCTGAGCTGCCTCGCCTGTTGGCAATGCGCATCAGAAATTGAGCCATGATTTTCTGACCTTTCAACATATTAGTACTTCCAATGTGACCAATATAAAATGTTTTCTTAAATTCAGATGAGGCAGGTACAATAAATTGATCCATTAAAAAACGTGATCAGGTTTTACCATTTTAAGATGTAATTTCAAAAACTGAAGTGAATTTTTAGGAACTCCTGAATATGCTGAAATAATGAATATTGATAGCTTAAATTGTATACCAGATGTATTCAAATAGAGATCAATGGACCCTGAGGGTTCCACCACATCATCAGACTTCTGTCTGTCTGGGGCCAGGAATACTGTGCACCTTAGCACAGAGTCAAGAATTCTGTGTTCTATATTATTCTATATTTGTTGGCTAACACATTGGGCTGGATTTTGTTACTGGGGCGGGCTGGGATCATGTAATCCGCTTTTCGTGTTAGTCACCTGATTCTAAATCGATGTGGGAGAATGATGCGATTTTAACTTAAGTGGGCAATTGAGTTCCAGCGTGTGGGAACCCATGGCCCAATTAGTTTTTTCAGTCTGAAACTCGCCTCCGATGACGTCATCATTGCTGCTGCATTTAAGGTCTGCAAAAAGCCTGGCTTCTTCTGCAGACTGCCAACCTTTTGGCCTTTCATGTTAGAGGGACCTGGAGGCAGAATGACCAGCGGGAGACCTAGGTTTGATGACGTTGCCCTGCAAGCTTTAGTGGAGGGAGCAAGAGCCAATAAAGAGGTGCTCTTCCCTTCTTCAGGAAGGAAGAAGCCTCCCCAGCAAACCAAGGCTGTGTGGGTCCAGGTGGCCCAGGAGGTCAACTCTTTGTCGATAACCCGCAGAACCTGGCTTCAGTGCAGGAAGAGGTTTCATGACCTTCTGCGCACTGAAAAAGTGAGTATGACTTTCCCATCACCCTCAATCTGATCCCCATTGCCTCTCCTCACCAGCACTCAGCTTTAGCAATCTCTTCCTCCACATCCCACTTGACACTGACATCCATACACCCTTACCCATTCCCTCTCTCTCTATGGTCACATTCACCTAACTATTTGACTATGCAGCCCTCACACTCCCTATCACTGTGATGCTATGAAAACTTACAAAACACAGGGAGGGCCCTTGGTCTTGCCACCTCACTCCATCTTTGTCTCCTTTTAAGCATTTATGCTATGGATTCTCTACACTCACTCCTTCATTCTCACTCAAAATCCACTTGTCTCCCTCATTGCAGGAAAAAAGAGCTCACAATAAGAGTGAAAGGGCAAGGACAGGAAGAGGGCCACCCTCAGTAGCCCAGCTCACCCCCTGGGAGGAGGCGGTCCTGGAGATCGTGGGAGTGGAGGACGATGCGCTGGTGGGGGACAGACAGACGGGTGCATCACAGCAAGCTGGTGACAGAATAGTTTTCCATCTCTCTCATTGACATTGCAGGAGTCGCTGATAATGATTCTGAAGCTCTAACAGATGGACTTATGATCATCGGCAATATGCAATGTGCATGTAACCTTGGCATCACATCTCTGACTCTTTCCTTTACTCCCCCACAGAACCATCGACAGCACCCATCCCACTAGCCAGGAGGAAGAGCCTGAGCATCCAGACCCCTCAGAGGAAGCTGCAACCTCTGAGGGCGCAGCGTCAGCAGAATTTAGCGCACCCAGCACCAGCGCAGACACTCGCACCTCAGTGGGACCTTTGCGAGATAGAGTAGTGTTGTCACCTGGTGTATCACAGCTCACAAGTGAGCATTAGCAGATGGTGGAGACAGGGACAGCAGTGGAGAGTCCTCGCCGGAGGGCACAGGACTCTGCCAGCTCGGCTCAGCTGCATGTCGACCCTCTGCCTCTGGGTCCATCCACAAGATCAGCGGTGCTGGAACTCCAGGAACAGATGCAGGAGTCTCTGGCAGGTTTTGTCTCCAGGGTCGCTGCGAGTGTGGAGCGAATGGAGGAGTCCATTGCGAACATGAGCAGAGCCTTTGTGGAGTCATTGGCGCATGAACGCATTACCATGGAAAGGATGGCAACCTCCATGGAGGTGATAAGTCGCCAGAGTGCAGAAAACATGGTGAGTGTTCTGAATAGAATGACATCTCTGGAGGAGCGATGGTCATCTATTGAACAGAGAAACCAGACCTTCATGGAAGTCCTTCTGAGTAGGACTGCCAGTGCAGATACGGGTCCCCATGGCCCCCCTGATGTGCAGCAAGGTGCTCTCAAGCCACTTGCAAGTGCTGAGGGGGACCTGACCCATGAGAGGGAAGTTGGTGGCAGACATCAAGGAAGTGGGGGCTCCTCTCCAAGCACTCACACTTCCATGCCACTGCAGAGCCCTTGGTCAGAGTCCAATCAGAGTCCACACCCAACTGAGATCGGCGTCTCAACCCCTGCACAGCCGCAGGAGCAGCAGACTGTTGACGAGCCCTCACAGGTTCGCAACCCCAGAGGACGCCCGCCAAAGGTGTCGAGACAGGAGCAGCAAGAAACTGAGCAAGGGGCCTCCACATCTGCTGAAGCCACAGGGGAAGCACCACATAGGAGCACGCGTAAGAGAAAGATACTGCACAAATAGTCACAAGGGTAGTCACTTGGGTGAAATTTGATGTTTAATATTAAAAAGCCATCAGATGGTTACTGTAAATAAAAAATCTGATGGCTACTGCTGCAGCTGTGGCGTGTGTCATTTCGCTAATGGGACTTCCACATTAAGGGCTTAGGATTACTTGGTATATGCCTCAGTTGAGGAAGCGCTCAGTGAAGGTGGCGAGAGGGGTTTCCTAGGAGGTCACACTGGAGATGGGTGTCAGGCTCCAAACTTCCACAGCTGTGGTTATGCCTTCTAAAAGTTCCCCCAGACCTGAGACAACAAAGTCTTGCCAGCTGCAAATGATGGCTGATCAAATATCCTATTTAATGGTGGAGCTGCAGCTAATAGTCAGCAATCCAATTGTGCTCCCGCCAGGTTTTACCGTCGTGTTTCAGAGCAGGCGTGCTTCACGTCGGAAAAGGGTTAAAATCACCAAGGCCTTTCAAAATGGGATAATAGAGGCAATTTAGTGCTTGTTAGGGGCCTATCCCGCCTCTTGGAGGCGGGAGCAGTAAACACGATTTCTTGAAAATTGCTTGGAGGTGGGATGGAGGCGGGGTTGGGCCTTCCCGCCACATTTTGCAATTTTAACACCCCACACGCCTCCATTCCCGCCTCCACGGCCCTGTGAAATTCGAGCCCATTACCTCTGTTCCTGTTTACAAAAAAAAGTGCTTAAGGCAACGAAAACAGTTTTTCTTTGGGCTGCTGACACGGTTTTCAAAAATTAGGACAGAGGTCCTAGACAATGTGGGAATATTTTCAAGGGTCCCACACACACAGTAAAGTTTTAAAATCACTACTACTTCAGGAAAATTAGTTATCTCCTTAACAGAAATAAACTGTGCTATTACTAAAATACAATATTTAAAAGGCAAACAGAAATCAGCACAACTTGCAAACAGTAAACATTCCTTAAAGGAACTTGAATAATTCAGCCTTCTGTTCATCCTTATGGTTATTTCCTATTTGACCTACTTTAAGAGCAGTTGGTCCTGTTCCAAAAACTAGTGCCTGAGGGACTCGCTGGACCTTGACTCGCTGCTCAGGGCTGGCTGGTAACATGGAGAAAAATGGAACCTGCTCAATAATCACTTTCTGCTCTGTGCTGGGAAGATGCTGGGGAGTAAATCGAATCACTTCGACTCTTGGTGCTGAGGTAGAGGGCATCATGTGTAAGACGTGCACTTTATGTTCTGGACTCAATGCTTGAGAGTTTCCTAACTGATGTTCTTCATGAATACTGTTCTTTGAGCAGGGAGAATCGGCAACTAGCAGCTTCTGATCTTTCTCTATCAAACTGGAAATCTCAATCCCCGTGCTCTAGTGTATAATATAAGCAAATTATTCTTACTCAATCAATGACTCTATCAGAATACAGTCACAAGGGTGGACGATGGATGAACATGCCAGCACTGAATGGAATTGGACCAATAAAGCAGGATATAGGATGATCTTTCTAATGGTTCCTAAAGGTCATAAGTATTAACTTTGGGCTATCTCAACCCAGCTCCTAAGGGCCTCAGGTGTACTGTATAAAATTATTCATAATTTAAAAATTGGAAAAATCTAATTTGGAAGCATAGCTGATATGGGAAGTAGAAAAGAAACAAGCTGGTGCTCTTGAGGTTGATGGGGAATAGGGTTAAGGTACATAATCTGTGCTATGTAACCTGGAACAGTTTACTGGTAATACTGGATACAAAAATAATTCCATTCCCCAGCATGGTCATCCCTCACCTTGGACACAAAATTCACTAAATAGTTCACAAGAATTCTTGAAACCACCTAATATGTACATTTTATAATACTATCATATCTACATGGGTTATGGGGACATACATTATCTAGTTTGTAAAAATGAAGCAAAAAATACAAACTGTATGTTGGTCCAATATAAGCACTCATACTATAATTTGACTGTTTCCCTCAATTTAAGTTCTTTCATTCCTACGAGAAGGATTTGGTGATTCTGGGTGCCAGACACACCAAAAAGCTGGTGAACTACTACAGAACAAACTTTAGCAGATCAAAGAGCTATTATTTAAATAATAGTCAATACAGGTTACGTTAAGAGTCTTGATAAAGGGTTTTGACCCGAAACATTGACTCTAATTTCTCTCCACGGATGTTGCCTGACCTGCTGAGTTTTTCCAGCATTTTCTGTTGTTATTTCAGGTTATGTTAAACATTGTCTGGTGAAAAGCAAAATGGATACTAAGAGATGGGGGCCTAGAAATTCGTATTGGGCGGTGGCACAAAACAGGCGGTATTGAATCGGCTGCCCGTTATACACAGTGCCTGATACTCAGTTCGATTGACTGAAATGGATCTGAATATTAGGCGCTGCGTACAATGGGCGACTGACCCGATACCACCCGTTTCACACTACCGCCCAATATGAATTTTTAGGTCGTGATACTTCAAAACAGTAATTTAACTTATAGATTTTTTTGCTACTTGCAGAGCTAATGTACAATACTTGTTTGTGTTTCGTTTTAAGAGGTGCAAGGAACAGACCAGTGGTATGTTCTAAGAGATTGAGGACAAGACATTTTAAATTCAGATAGTCTCTTCATTTCAAACCAAACAAATCCTGAGACCATCAAGCTAAGAGCTAGATTTGGCCCATTAGAATAAATGTCAGAAAGCTATTTAAGTGAAAATATGGCCTAGCTCCGATAATTTTGATTTGTTTTTGTTCATTTCAGGTTCAATGTTCATGCAAAATCTATGCTTGCAATAAAATGATGAATTTGCTCATTTTATAAGAAATCTAATCCTGACTGACTAAATGCAGATTATCTAGGATTTGTGCCCTGGATTAATGGTGAAATGTTAAATTACCGTCTGTGGGCACGGTCTACCTCAGCTTTTGAAAGCAATTCATGCAAATTAATAGGTAATCATTCAACAAGTAAAACCATTGGGACTGTGTCCCTTCACAGCAATGTTATCAAACAAAATTTGACACTGACCACAAAAGGAGATATTAGGAAAGAAAAGAAATAGGTTTTATGGAGCATCTCAAAGGAGAATAGAGAGGCGGAGAGGTTTAGGGAGGGGATTCCAGAGCTTAGGGCCGAGGCAGCTGAAGACACGGCCACCAATGGTGGAGTGAGTAGAATTGGGGATGTGCAAGAGGTCAGAATTGCGCAAAAGGTTCTGTAGTTAAATGTAAGAGTTGTGTGGTACTGTGCTATGCGGATCAATAGTCTCATATTTGATCGCTGGTCTATGCTGTGTTAACTTAACTCACTAAGGACAATGCCAGGAGAACAACACTGGCGGTTTCCAAGCTCAGAAATGGGAAAAATTTCAGCTATAGTTCTTTTCCTGATGCAGTAACTACAGCTGAAAAAGTGCATGTCTGATATCAGGTGAGAACTGCTTCAAGCTCGGTTGTGATGCCGCCATCCATCTCGCCCCCCCCGCAACCCCTCTGGTTAAATAGCTAACCGTCAGCATCTTGGCTGCACATGAAGAATGACATATTTGTGTAGGATAAGCAGAAAGATGCCTTTAGAACTTTCAGCATTAGTTACTGTCTTCAGCAGAGGGGAAGAAAAATGGGGAGAAACTTATAAAGTGAGCAAAATTAGTTAAGTCTTGTCCCCACCAGATCAGGATGCAACTGTTTGCTTGCCTTATAATAAAGAATATACATATAATACTGTATACACACACATACATATATATATATATTCTTTATTATAATATATATACACACAATATATATAATTCCACCTACATTTTCTGTTCTGGGTCAGATGTCTATTAGTTAAAACATGATTTAAGTGAATGGCCATATCTAGCAGAAAATAACTGTAATGCAGACACAGAATTATTTTGCCGTGGGGTAAGAGATCATTGTGTTCCTTCTTTATCTCATAGTTTATGAAAGTCATAATTGTTCATATTTCGGAGTGGAGTCATAATTAACGATTAACAAAATTGGTAGTGCCCATAATTTGGTTCATGAGTTAATTTGAGCAGAGAAAACACAAAAATGGAGATAAAAAATTAAACAACAATGCATACCTCCTGAGAAACATGAACTTGCTGCAGCGCTTGTACTGATAGCTGTTGAACTTGGCTGGTTTTCGCAGCCTGGGGTGTTGTTTGCACAACAGATCTCTGTAGAGGCAAAATAAAAATCAATTAATTCTGCTTTGAGCTTGACCTACAGCTTTCAAAGGATCAACTTTCTTTCTAACTTTATTTTCTGCAATGTCTAATGTTTAATATTTCAATAGCTACTCTGTCATGTGGAGACCCAAAGGGATTGATGAACAAAGAATCTCGTTCAGTGTTTCCAAACTGCTGCACATGGTTCCTCCTCCCTAGCACAGCAGAAATAAAACTGAGAACATGATAAAACTAGAAAAGTCTTCTTCTGATCTGAACTATGGGAGTGTCAGTAATGGCTCCATAGGGAATTTCATAGATTCCCATCCCAATTGTATCTGAGCTGGGAGAAGCCAGGATCAGTTGAAATGCTGAGCATTAGGATTCCTTATGGTGCCATTCTCCGATGCTCCTCTGAGTGACATCAGGGAGCAGTTCTCTGCAGAGAGGAGATATGGGATGGTGGGTCCAAGCAGAGCTGAAAAACAGAAATTAAAGTACGAGCATATCCTAAGCAGCAGATGATTTGCAAAATGAATTTTCAGAGGGGGATAGAAGCACTTTATATTGAAAGTTCTCTCCCTTACACTTTGCTTTTCTTTTAACTTTACTGAACACTTTCAAACTGTTGAGATGACAAATAGATGTACAAGAACAGACCAAATGGCCTATGCATAGGTACTCTGATGTTTCCCATTTTCTTTGATGTTTGCAAAAAGACCATTTTGGCAACCATTGTTAGACAAAGATCTGGACACAAGTATTGCTTTAACATAGATTCAAGAACAACAATTAGTCGGACTGTGAGGGGAAAGCCTTGCCCCAGAAGTATAATTATGTACCACACCACATTAGCAAAACAGAAAATATTTCCAATATTCTGCATTATTTACCTTTGTCAAAACACTTTTAAAACACATGATGGTATTCCTATTTTTGAAACTGGGCCAAAAGTGTTTTAATTAACACACTGGGCAAGAATCATCAAATCGAAATGGCCCAGAATAAATCTACGTGTGTGAGACAAGCTATATAGAAACCTATAGCTAGATACATAGCTTTTCACCCTGCTCTTTCAAATTTTTAAAAAAGCTTTGAACTTCTAGATAACAAATGTACAAAATAAAACATTACTGGGGTTGTTGACTAATCAATCTCTAACAATTAGTCTACAGCAGACCCAAACATGAGGTGAGAAAAGCACCAGTGGTGGAAGCTTCGGGAATCTTGGCCTATAAATTCAGGCCCTAACTGGCCTACTAATGCCAGGCAGGAAGCACACGCACATTTCCGGCAGGAAAAGAAAAAAATTGTCATGCAGTGCCCACGCCTTAAATAGTTGTTAATCCTTTGCATATGCAAATAAGAGGCCCAATACCTGCTTGAGGCCCCCACTGCCCAGCTCCACTCAGGAGAACCAGACCACGAGACTACCGACAAGGTAAATTTTGGAACTATACTTACCTGATTGTGGAGCTAGGAGGAGCAGGAAGATATTAAACAAAAGATGTCCCCAAGCAGACCCCTGTGAGACCCCACTGATAACAAAGATGGCAATCCCTGTACCACCACCCTCTGGGTTCTATCCGTCAACCAATGATGCATCCATTGTACAATGTTTCCACTGATCCCTGCTTTCTTTATTTCCAGTAACAGCCTTTCCAGAGGAGCTGTATCAAAGGCCTTGCTAAAATCCAAGTGCACAACATCCATTGCCTTACCCCTAGCAAGCTCCTTTGTCACATCCTCAAAGAAAACTAATAAATTACATTGGCAAGACCTCTCCTTCGTGAATCCATTTGGCTATCTTTTGTAATTTTATTTCTAGCGAGATACTCCATGACCTTATCTTTAGTAAAGGTTTTCATGACTTTACCCACGATGAACGTCAAACTCACTGGTCTGTAGTTTCCTGGGTCACCTATTTTAAAAATAGGATTATCATCTGCCTTTCTTTTCCCCAGGCACCTCCCCTTCAGTGATTTCTGAAAGATTTGTGCCAGGTTCCTGCAATTTCCTTTCTTAGTTCTTTAAGGATCCTCGATGCATCTTCTTCAGCCCGAGATTTATTTACTTTCAGTTTGCACAACTGTTGGGCAACCATGCCGGCAGTAATGTGAATAGTGCCACAACTTACCTCTGCAACACCCTATTGTTCCCTTTCCAGATCAAATAAGTAACCTGACTCCTCCTTGGTTAAAAACTGAGGTAAAATATTTATTCTCCAGAGACTTGAGCATATAATCCACCAGGCTGACACGGAGTTCTGAGGGAATGCTGCACTGTCACAGCACTGATTAGACCTCAGCTAGAGTATTGTGGCCAATTCTGGGTCCCATACTTTAGGAAGGATGTCAAGCCCTTGGAGAGGGTGCAGAGGAGATTTACCAGATAGATACGAAGGAGAAGGGTTCTCAGTTACGTGGAGAGACTAGGGAAGCTGGGATTATTCTCCTTAGAGCAGAGAAGGTTATGGAGGTGTTCAAAATGATGATAGAGTAAATAAGGAAAACTGTTTGCATTGCTGGATGAGTTGGTGACCAGGGGACACAGAATTAAAGATAATTGCAAAAGAACCAGAGGGGAGATGAGGAGAAATGTATTTACACAGCGAGTTATGATCTGGAATGTACTGCTGAAAGGGTGGTGGAAGCAGATTAAATAGTGATTTTCAAAAGGAAATTAAATATGTGCTAAAAAAGGAAAAATTTTGCAGGGCTGTGGGGAGAGCGGAGCACGATGGGCCGAATGGCCTCCTTCTGTAAAAAAGTGCACACTGTACAGCACTCCCTTAAACTATTGATGCTATCTGAAGTAGCTTGGTTACTGCCAATCAAACAGCAATCTTCAGAATTTAATAAACTGAAGCTCCTAAAGGGTTTTTTGTTGTTCTGTTTTCATTAGATGGGTAACTGCAATAAATTCAAATGAATTAGAAAAACATATTTGGATCATTCCTCAATGATGGTATTTGGTCTTTAGGAGTTACAGTACTTATGTGTAGACACTGAATAAAACGGTTTTGAATCACTTGTACACCTAAGATGAGAGCACTGTTTCTTTGCACATGCTAGTTATATGTTAATATTAATACTGTTAGATATAATTTTAGGAATCCACTTAACAAACAAATAATTAAACCTTTGAAGAACTATCAGGCATAAAAAAAGCTATTCACAGAAAATGTAATCTACTGCATTAACCTTTGACAAATTGATTCAATAGGTTTAGTTACATTTTATCAAGGAGTCAACTCTTAAAGTCCTCAGAGTTCAAGGTTTAGCCCAGAAGTTATTAATATTCAATTCACCAGTTTCCCTATTAAGCCACTTCTTTTCTAGGAAGTTAGGAAAACAAGTTATTGCTTTCCATCGTTTGAAGATTACACAGGATTCACCCAATGTGTTAAGAAAAAATTGTAATGAATAGTTAATTACTTGTATTGTAAATCCTGCAGTGCCATGATGGTACTAAATTCAACAGCCTCCATTGGAACTGTACAATAAACATGTTTTAAAGCGGGAGTTTTAATGTGAACTCTCCATCTGTCATAAGATACAAAATATGCACAGCATTTGAACTAATGATTATTGCTCAATACTGGTTTCCATCACCAAACACAAAGTCTTTTGGTGGCATAATGCACAGTCGCTAAATTCACTAAGCACATCAACATGATGATGGAAAACATATTTCCAAGAAAGCGCTGGGAAACACAATGTTCAAAGCCACAAACAACATAAAAAATAATTTAAAAGCACTAATCTGCTCAAGATTTCCCTCATGCAATGAATAAAGTCAATATTAATAAACAGCACAATTAAAACAACAAAACAATGGTTTGCACAGTAAACGTTTACATTAAATATATCTGTGATATCAAAGTTAAATGAATTCACAATCAACATAGAACACTCAGGAATTCAAAAAATGTTACAAAAAAACTTTTGTAGTGTATGTACTTTGAAGAAGGAACTATATTCTGCAGCCCCTGTATACTGGAGTACCAGTAGTGACCACCCCTGTATATAAGCCTGTGTAGTAACTTTGTATAGTAGTTCCAGTTTTGTCTCCATTCAGTAAACACCTGTTATAACCAACTCCTGCAGTCCGTGTCTCAATTACACACGGACGTTACACTGGCGACGAACAGATCCGAACTTACCTACAGTTCTGCACCACCTCACAGGGATCCATCCCTGAAGCGAAGTTGTTAGAGGTCGAGGCCAGAAGGAAGAATTCCAAAAAGAAAAAAAAACAAACAGAAGAAACGGGTGTCGACCGTGGGCAACCGCCCTCTGATTCATCGAATTCGAAGATTTGCAGGAGAGGCTGTCGAGAGCTGGGCTTGGTTATCCAGTCTATGGTGTTCCAGCTAATCGGGCTGGTGGCAGGTAGTACACTGATCCTTCCTGGGCTGCGGCGGGCTGGAGCTCGATCGGGTGGCTTTTCAACGGGGCCGAGCAGCATTGTCGGGGAGAGGAGAGAGAGAGGGTGGAGCACACAGGGCGCGGCCGGTGCTACGAAGCCGGGCAGCGTACAGACCCGAGAAGAGGGAGGGAAGTGTCCCATAGGGTCTGCTCTGACGACGGGAACAGTAATTAAAATAAAAGAAATTAGAAGCGCAGAAACTCGCGAGGAGCTGCAGTTTGCCACGGGGACCGCAGAGAGCGGCGTTGGTAGCAGCGCGGGGGGGGGGAAGTGTGTGAAGACCATAGGGTGTCGCCATCAAGGCATAAAAATGCCAGCAACAGCGCTAGCAGCAGCGGAAAAGACAAAGCGCGGGAGGCGCCATTTTGTTCAATCGGGGAAGAAGGCAAAGTGCGGGAGGCGCCATCTTAGATCTTCAAGATGCCGAAGACTGGCAATATCACTGCCTTCGATAATGCAATAGAAGACTGGACCACGTATGTGGAAAGAGTCGAAGTATATTGCAAGGCAAATGAAGTAGCCGATGAGAAAAAGGCATCGGTGCTACTAAACTTAATGGGCGCAAGAACGTATGGCCTATTGCGGAACCTGATCACTTCAGTCAAACCGATGGCGAAGAGTTTTAACAAAATTTTTGATATCCTACAGGAACACCTAAATCCTACACCGCTGCTGATAGCAGAAAGATTTAAATTCCACAAGAGAAATCAGCATAAAGATGAGAGCAATGCTGATTACCTTACGGAACTACGCAAGCTATCAAAGTACTGCCAGTTCGGAGCAGGACTGGCAGATACCCTATGGGACAAATTTATCTGTGGACTCCTGAGTGAAGGAACCCAGAAGAGGTTACTCTCAGAGAAAGAGCTGACGCTAGATAAGGCTTTCAGCGTGGCAGTATCGTACGAAGCAGCAGCAAGGGGAGCTGCGGAAATACAGCAAAAGCCACAGGAATACGGCACCCATGAAATGACACGGGGATTTGAAGAATGTTATCGCTGCGGCAGAACAACCCTTGACCAGAAGGACTGCTGGTCCAAGGACAAAACATGCAGGCAATGCGGAAAGATGGGACACATTGCACGAGTTTGCAGGTCCGGGAAGAAGACTAACGACAACAAAAAGACTACTAAGGAAAAGTACAGGAAAGTACAAAAGATGACGGACAGTAGTTCCGAAGACCAGAAGAGCGATAGTGAATCCGGGAACAAGAGACTAAGCTGTCTCAAACTACACAACGTAATCACAAAAGAGGATCACCGAACCATTTGGGTCACCCTCACGATAGCAGGGTCCCAAGTCAAAATGGAATTGGATACAGGATCAGCCCTGACCGTCATGAATTGACGAGACTACGAGCGGCTATTCTCACACATACCCTTGAAAGACACATCCATTGTCTTAAAGACATATACGGGGCAGAAAGTATACCCCAGAGGGAGAATAAGGGTGCCTGTCGAATACAACGGCAAGGAAATACAGAAATTGTATCTGTACATACTGCAAGATGGTGGACCACCGTTATTGGGACGTGAATGGATCAGAAAGATAAGTTTAGACTGGCACTCCATTTAGGCACTGACAGTGGCTGGTAAAAAGGATGACGACGTCACACCTGGACGATTGTCAAAAATCTTGGCTAACGCTAAAGAGGTATTTCAACAAGAACTGGGAACTCAAAGGCGTAACCGCCTCGATAAAAATAGAAGAGAATGCAATTCCCAAGTTTTTCAAAGCAAGACCGGTACCGTATGCAATTCGCCCAGCCGTCGAGGCAGAGCTGGAGAATCTGGAGAATGCAGGCGTGCTAACTAAGGTAGACTGGAGTGAGTGGGCGACACCCATCGTTCCTGTCATGAAGAAAACGTTAAACAATAAGTCTGAGGAGCCAAGGAAGGTTCGCATCTGTGGGGACTTCAAAGTGACTGTGAACCCAGTCCTTCACACAGTACAGTATCCTCTTCCGAGGATAGAAGATATTTTCGCCTCACTATCTGGAGGGAAACGTTTTACAAAAATTCACCTAGCGCAAGCATATTTGCAGATGGAGGTTGAAGAATCCTCTAGGAAATATCTCACAATAAAGACTCATAAAGGTTTTTACCAGTATAATCGACTGGTATTCGGAGTTGCATCAGCTTCGGCTATATGGCAAAGAGCGATGGAACAAGTCCTGCAAGGGATTCCGGGGACTCAGTGTTACTTGGACGACATCCTAGTGACAGGTGAAAATGACAGTGAACACCTTGCCAACCTAGAGCAGGTGCTCACTAGACTAAGAGAACATGGGCTACGAGCCAATCGCCCCAAGTGCGAGTTTTTTAAGAAACAAATATCGTATTGTGGCCACGTGATTGATGAAGAGGGGTTACATAAGTCCCCTGACAAAATTGAAGCGGTAGTTAAGGCTCCAGCGCCTGGAAATGTGTCGCAACTGAGGTCATTCCTCGGATTGGTGAATTACTACCATAAGTTTTTGCCCAATTTGTCCACAATTCTGCACCCACTGAAGGCCCTGCTACAAACTGGAGTAGCATGGAAATGGAGCGATGAATGTAAGCGGGCCTTTCAGACGTGTAAAGGCCTGATCACTTCAAGAGAAGTATTGGCTCACTACAACCCATCACTACCGATAAGACTGGCGTGTGATGCGTCTCCCTACGGCGTTGGAGCGGTACTGTCACATAAATCCCTTGATGGTTCAGAGAGGCCGATAGCTTTTGCGTCACGCTCGTTAACTGCAGCCGAGCGTAACTACGCCCAGATTGACAGAGAGGCCCTCAGCCTGGTGTGGGGGGTGAAGAAGTTCAATCACTACCTGCACGGACAGAAATTTACTCTACTAACTGATCATCAACCTCTTGTCTCCATTTTCAACCCTCAGAAGGGCGTCCCGATAATGACAGCACAACAGCTACAGAGGTGGTCCCTTTTCCTAGGGGCACACCAATATGACATCGAGTACAAAGGAACTAAACAGCATGGGAATGCTGATGGATTGTTGCGCCTACCGTTGCCGACGGTGGAAGAAGCACCTGCAGTGGATCCTGTGGAGATATTCCACTCGACCATAGTCGAATGTCTACTTGTGACGAATGCAAACATAGCAAAGGAAACACAAAATGACCCGACACTCTCCAGGGTCTATGATTTAACGGTGAAGGGATGGCCAGCACATGGCGAACCACTGCTGCCAGCATTCTCGCCGAGAAGAGAACAGCTGTCAGTGTGCCGAGGAACCTTGATGTGTGGATCCAGAGTAGTAATTCCACCCAAATTGAAGGATAGAGTGCTCAATGAGCTTCATGAGGGTCATCTGGGAGGGGTAAAAATGAAGAACTTAGCCAGAGCGTTTGTGTGGTGGCCGGGAATCGATAGAGAAATCGAAGAGATGACCAAGAGCTGTACAGGATGCCAGAAGGTCCAAAATGCCCCACCACAAGCCCCTCTACATCCATGGGAGTGGCCCTCATCTCCATGGCAAAGGGTACACATTGATTTTGCTGGTCCATTTATGGACTCGATGTTTTTAATTGCGGTGGATGCACATTCAAAGTGGCCAGAGGTAATAAAAATGTCCTCAACCACCACAGAAAAAAACCATCACAGTCTTACGAACCATATTCACCAGAAATGGGCTGCCTGAACAGATTTGCTCTGACAATGGACCACAGTTTGTGTCTGAAGAGTTCCGGAGGTTCTTAAAGAACAATGGTGTTAAGCATTACACATCCGCCCCATATCATCCAGCCACCAATGGATTGGCTGAGAGGTTCGTTCAAACATTCAAGAAGGCCATCAAGGCAATGTGTAATGAAGACATACCCCTACAACACAAGGTGGATAACTTCTTGTTTGCCTGCCGGAATGCGACACATGAGGTTACCAACCAAACTCCAGCCATGATGTTCTTCAATCGAAGACTAAGATGCCGCTTGGATTTGGTTAAGCCAAACATCAGAAGAGATGTGGAGAACAGGCAGTTTCAGAATATGAATGAAAGGCCAACCAGGAGTTTTAAGATAGGTCAACCAGTTTTGGCCCGGGACTACCGCACAGAGAAATGGCAGCCAGGAACGATCTGCACACGGCAAGGACCTCTAATGTATACCATGGACGTTGGAGAGAGCATTGTAAGACACCATGCTGACCAGATTCTAGAGTCACTGGAAAACGTCAAATCCACACCACGATCCGATACACCTGGTGATGAAACCGAAGTACCAATTGCATCTACCTCAGAATCGGTGATATTGGAAGCAGATGAACCAAACAACGACGTTGATCCCGAATCAACTTTGCCAGAAGAACCTGATGCCCCAAAGAGGCGTTATCCGGACAGAATCAGGAAGCCTCCTCAAAGACTGAATTTATAATTGCTTAACTTCAGCTAATGTATATAGCAACTGTAATTGTAAATATGTTATTTAATTATTAATCGAATGTTATGTACTGTTTAGCTAAAAGGGGAGGAATTGTAGTGTATGTACTTTGAAGAAGGAACTATATTCTGCAGCCCCTGTATACTGCAGTACCAGTAGTGACCACCCCGGTATATAAGCCTGTGCAGTAACTTTGTATAGTAGTTCCAGTTTTGTCTCCATTCAGTAAAGACCTGTTATAACCCACTCCTGCAGTCCGTGTCTCAATTACACACGGACATTACAACTTTCACAGGAAAATGTTTTCAAAGATTGACACGAAACCACAGATCACTAAAAATACCTACATTTTACACTACACCAGAACAAAACATTTCAATTACAGACTTTGAAGAATATAGATCGTTTTCTTGATAACAATCAAAATAAAAAACATCCTAAGAGAAAATGAAGATTGACACAACATTTCTCAGTGACTACTTTCAACGAAGAACTGTGAACAGACAAGAGTACAGAATACCCCAACAATCAGGCTCAATGGAAATTTGACAAAATTCTTCCACTGAATAAAAGGGAAAGAGATAGCATAATTTCAACGTACTGCATTACATTCAGTTTTACTCCGAACTGACCGACATCCCTGAATCCACAGTCACAAATAGACACTAGAGAGAAGCCTTAAACTTTCAAAATCCAAAGATTTAATTAAATAAAAATAGAACAAACAAGACAACTACTTAAATTATTACGGACAAGACACATTTTAAAATCGACGAAACAGGACCAATAGGATATCATAATTTCCTAATCGAGGAACAATGTCCAAAGAGAGGTTGCTGAAGAAATTCACTAAGATTGTACCAGGAACTGAATGACACCAGAAGTATTTTACAATTTACTGTCCACCAAACCGACTGATTATTACCTTATAAAGCACAGCCAAGGAAGCAGAGCTTTCAGTTGTACTTTCCAAATTGCCTGACTTCAACACATCACCACAATGCCACTAAACATGCGCCAACACAAAACAATGATCAAAATAGATAGTGACTTCTAATTGTGTAGCAATGACGGAACACTGGGTGTGAACAACCAATTCAAACACGTATACACAAACCCACTAAAGAGGATCATGTATTCTGAATCAACATTAACCAAATTTTTAAAAAGTTGGATTACAAACAACTTAAAAAAAACAAAGAAAAAGCTATTTTTTTTAACTGGGAAGGTAACTACTACAAAATAAGGTATTTCACACTTAGATGAACATATCACAATCTATAAATAATCAAAAATGTGCAGGATCCCATCACGTAACCTTGCCTTAACCTTTTGGCTCTTTTCGATTTATTTTCCATGGACCACTGGTCTCTAGTACGCATCTTCTATATATATCAAAAAGCCTGATGTTGCCGTTTTACTTGCCTTGTAGTGCAAATCCCAACTGATGGCTGTGAAATTTTTCCACTGTGTTTTGGTTGTACTGGTCAAATTATACTGGCCAAACATAGAGGGACACTAGCTTCCTCTGAAACTTACAGCATCACTACACGTGCACAGGCAATCCAAACTGAATGTTATTATGTAACATAGGTGTGGGTACTAGAACCGTAGTACAGTGCTGGAGAAAGCCAGGGTATTCAGTATAAACTGGCCACATAAGTTAAAGCTATCTGATGGAACAGATGAAGCAGACTTTGCACTGGTAGGTATAAATGATAACAATGATGTGCAATGGATTCTGGAGCTCTGGAATCAACACAATGCAAATCCACAGCAAGCCAAGCACATTGAGCAGGTATCATTCCCGCTGGCAGTTAACATCAGTACTGTACCAGCCGACCTACAATTTATAGTGTTGCATTGAGTGGAGTAGGGTCGAGGGCCCATTTGGCCTACTCCTGCTCCTAATTCTTATGTTATGTTCCTAATTCTTATTCATCATTATAAGTACGTAAATTTAGCATTGTAAATGGAGTCCAAGGTCTTCACTGTAATTGATCTTTTTATTCTCATTGTACTCATTATCCATAACTTGAAAATTCCTCACAGCACCTAGCCATTACTGGTAAGCAGCATTATTCATTGCTGCTCCATTAAATTGTTATAGTTCCATAATATTTGCCTATTATTTAAAATGCCTTTTCTCCTGTTAATATTTAAACAGTTACTTCCTATATGATCATCAATTTATTGTTTTGCATCCTTTTCCAATATTATGGAATTATTGCAGTTCTTACCTCATTGAGTATACCATTGATCATCCCTAACCTGAGTAATTTGTTGCCTTTTTACTGGAAATAAAAACCATACCCACTATTGCTAGAATAAATTTAAATAAATGTAAAGTTCTTACAATTATATTTTCACCTCAGTTTGCTAGCATATACAAAACAGTCAACTGAAGCACCCAATGCAATGCAAAATTTTCTCAATGTTAAATTTTTCCTACAGGTGAGAAAGTTTCTACCTGCCTGGCAATTAAATGAAAGCTAGCGAGACCTTTTTCTGTTAAAATTATGTCAAGCACATGTTATAACTGAAGCATCATAAAGCCACTAAGAAATTAATACAGTGACTGTGGGTTCAAATATTATCTGTGGATTGGACTTTAAGACCACCAGAGTGAGGGGAGCGTCTACATAGAGTCATAGAGTTTTACAGCACAGAAAGAGGCCCTTCGGCCCATCGTGTCCACGCCGCCCATCCACCCCTGTCCTGTCTAATCCCATTTTCCAGCATTTGGTCCATAGCCTTGTATGCAATGGCATTTCAAGTGCTCATCCAAATGCTTCTTGAATGTTGTGAGGGTTCCTGCCTCTACCGCCCTTTCAGGCAGTGAGTTCCAGATTCCAACCACCCTCTGGGTGAAAAAGTTCCTCCTCAAATCCCCTCTAAATCTCCTGCCCCTTACCCTGAATCTATGCCCCCTTGTTATTGACCCCCCTACTAAGGGGAAAAGTTCCTCTTTATCTACCCTATCTATGCCCCTCATCATTTTGTACACCTCAATCAGGTCCCCCCTCAGCCTTCTTTGCTCCAAGGAAAACAACCCCAGCCTGTTTAGTCTTTCTTCATAGCTGAGGCGCTCCATCCCAGGTAACATCCTGGTGAATCTTCTCTGCACCCTCTCCAAAGCAATCACATCCTTCCTATAGTGAGGCGACCAGAACTGCACACAGTACTCCAGCTGTGGCCTCACCAGCGTTTTGTACAGCTCCATCATAACCTCCCTGCTCTTATATTCTATGCCTCGGCTAATGAAGGCAAGTATCCCATATGCCTTTTTAACCACCTTATCTACCTGTTCCGCTGCCTTCAGAGATCTATGTACATGTACACCAAGGTCCCTCTGACCCTCTGTACTTCCTAGGGTCCTACCACTCATTGTGTATTCCCTTGCCTTATTTGTCCGTCCAAAATGCATCACCTCGCACTTTTCAGGGTTAAATTCCATTTGCCACTTTTCAGCCCATCTGACCAACCCGTTTATATCGTCCTGTAGCCTGAGGCTTTCCTCCTCGCAATTTACCACCCCACCAATTTTCGTGTCATCTGCGAACTTACTGATCATACCTTTTACATTCTCATCCAAATCATTTATGTAGATCACAAACAACAAGGGACCCAGCACCGATCCCCGAGGTACCCCACTGGACACAGGCTTCCAGTCACAAAAGCATCCTTCGACCATCACCCTCTGCCTCCTGCCACTCAGCCAGTTTAGGATCCAACGCGCCAAGGCACCCTGGATCCCATGGGCTCTTACCTTCTTGACCAGTCTCCTATGCAGGACTTTGTCAAAAGCTTTACTGAAGTCCATGTAAACCACATCCACAGCATTTCCCTCATCCACCCCCCTAGTCACCCCCTCGAAAAATTCAATCAGATTTGTCAGACATGATTTACCCTTGACAAAGCCATGCTGACTATCCCCGATTAATCCTTGCCTCTCCAAGTGGAGACTAATTTTGTCCCTCAGAATCTTTTCCAATAATTTCCCTACCACAGATGTTAGGCTCACTGGCCTGTAATTCCCTGGTTTATCCCTGCTACCCTTCTTGTATAGTGGTACTACATTAGCTGTTCTCCAGTCCTCTGGTACATCCCCGGTGGCCAGAGAGGTTCTGAAAATTTGTGTCAGAGCCCCTGCAATCTCCTCCTTTGCCTCCCACAGCAGCCTGGGATACATCTCGTCCGGGCCTGGGGATTTATCCACTTTTTGGCCTGCTAAAACCGCTAGCACCTCCTCCCTCTCGATGCTAATATGTTCAAGTATGTCACAGTCCCCTTGCCCGATTTCTATGTCTGCATCGTCTCTCTCCATAGTGAACACAGATGCAAAAAATTCATTTAAAACCCCGCCTACATCATCTGGCTCTACACACAGATTGCCACTTTGGTCCCTAATGGGCCCTACCCTTTCCCTGGTTATCCTCTTGCCCTTAATATACTTATAAAACATCTTAGGATGTTTCTGAAAGAATTTCTAGGGGACAGTGCTCATGCAAAAGTTTGGCAAACAAAAAGGTTGGGCAAGCACATGACACAATGATGCAAATTACACTGAAGTAGATCATTGCACTGACCTCTTTAAGAAAAGAAAATATAATGGAGTGATTCCAGGACTAGTTGAGTATGTGAAGACTCTGGTATACTTGAAACTGGGCAACATTCTACTGTGCTGGTCGAACACTAACCAGATCCCCCTAATAGTATTACTCCACCTCTGTGGAAGCAAGTTCCCATACAAAAGTTAATACATTTTTTTTCTTACATTATTTCTGCCAATTTTTTCCCCCTTTTCATTCTCTCCAGAAGGCATCAATTTCTTGATGAGTGCGGTTCTATAAGCACCAGGCACCTCTAGTGCGTCATTCAAATGGCTGTTGGTCACATGTAAGCCTATACAGTGAATGTCTGCAAGTGAACAGTGACCTAATGACAATTCACTGATTGTTTAATGCTATGAAGAAATGTGTCAGGGAACCATTAAATATAATTTTATGAGACAGCCAATTCACGGGCAACAGTTATTCACTTGCAGAAAACCTTTGGTATTCAACAGTTCCCCAATTCATTTCCTCCGTTAAACTATATTTGTATTACTGTAATATACAAAGATATCCAATTAGGATTGGCTTAATATTGGAACTGCACAAGAACCATACCAATTATTCTGCTCCTTTCATTGTAATAACAGTAATATCAGGATTATAGTAATAGTAACTATGATAAATATGACACAAAATGGTTTTGTAAGATCATTCTGAAATCTATTCACTAACATTATGATATTTCACTGTATCAGTATTAGCCATAGATCAAGAATATTCTTCAATAAAATTACTATCAGAATTTGTGGCATCCCTATCAATAGACTAAGTAACATTGCTAAAACTGTTACCTGATGCATTACTGCTACCTGCTGGACTCCCGGCAGCTGGAGCTGCGGGAACTGGTCCACTTTCGACTGCACAGCATTCTGTACTAGAAGCCTCTGCTCAGGAGAAAAGTAATACATTATAGAGAATCCAACTTTTAAAAGCACTCTGAAACTATTGCAATGTGATGTAGGGAAACTCAGTCAACATTTATACCCAACCCAAGTCTGAACTTCCCATTCAACATGAACAATTGCTTTCTGTCATTGAAAAAAGCAGCTACACCTTATTAACTCTCTGAGGTAGACATACTGCTGCACTT
This sequence comes from Somniosus microcephalus, assembly GCF_052327205.1. Classification (NCBI taxonomy): domain Eukaryota; kingdom Metazoa; phylum Chordata; class Chondrichthyes; order Squaliformes; family Somniosidae; genus Somniosus; species Somniosus microcephalus. Next base: position 24,721,777 of record NC_141017.1, on the reverse strand, counting down.
AGGGTAATGAATGACGGATGTATGCTTACAATATATTCTAAAAATGGGGCAATTTGATGCAGGTTAATGCACAAAAACATAACTTAATTTGCGGAAGTACGATTACAATTTAGATATTCTACCACTATGAGTTCTATTGAGGCACACTGCTCCTTGAAGCAAATTGGTGACTATTCTGATTCAACAATGTCTATAATATATCTAATATAAGCTAGTTTTGTCCTGTCTGGTGACTTACAAGCTGGTGGACTTACATTTGCCTTCCCAATATCCCCACTTCTATTCCAATCACAGAAACTCATCACCAAGCATTCTTATTTGGCAAGAGGAGCAAAGAAGTAACTGACAAAGCCTTAATCAGTGGTGCTCTGTGCAGTCACCGAGAGACACATTTGCTTTTGGTGCAGAAATGTTACTGCAGTCCTCAAAGAGCTAATTTATCATTGAGTAATCGGCTGCTAGCTAAAATTGTTTGCAGACTAAAATTTCATGAAGTCATCCAAATTTTGAGTGGCTAACCACAGAAGCCAAACCAAATTTTGGGTGGCCAATAAATAAAAGGCTTTATTTTTGATTGTAATTTTTTAAAAATTACATATAAATTTGCGGTAACAGCTCTTGGAGCACTTGGCTCCTACAAGCAACATTTAGGGCTCTCCACAGTGTTTAACAGAAAAATAGATTAAATGGTGAGCCAAGCCATTAGAAAGCACTAATGGACTTTTCTTTCATTTTTACTCCAGTTCAGCTTTGCTCTGGTGCTGAAATGTGTTAATGGAAATGATCATCATAAAAACTTTGCTTCCTAAGGATATTTAGAACCCTATTAAAGGCCAATCTACATAGAATCCTTGAAAAATGCTTGGCTTGCACCGACAAATAAAGATAAGCTATGTACTCATATCCAGGCCTGTGATTTAGTTATGCAAAAGATGAAATTAAATCACTTGCTGGATGCAGTTGCGATGTGCAAGGGGGTGGAGGGTGGGGCGGGTGGAGTCACCTTCCTTATTAGCTCAACCGTGGTGGTCAGCCCGGATCTGAGCCCTGCTGTTGACGCAGAACCATTCCAGCCCCTGAACCTGACTCTCAGCAGTAAATCACACACTCAAATGAAAAGTTAAAGCTGAATTGTCAGTCATTGCTAAAGTGGAAAATGTGGCCAAATAATTAAACACTTATACAAATCCTAGAAATTTATGGAACAGAAGGAGACCATTTGTGTCTGTGCTGGCTGAAAAAGAGCTACCCAGCCGAATCCCACTTTCCAGCTCTGGGTCCGTAGCCTTGTAGATTATGACATTTCAAGTGCATTATAATGAAGTTATAGATGTTAGTTTTGTAAAAATATGAATGAAATAAAAAGAAATTCACAGACTCAGATGAATGTACTTATAGTTGACTTGTCAGCTACTGCAAATAATGTGGGGCTCAGTTTCCAGGGGGTCATTTTGACTTTGTGTGATGGTGTAAAACGGATGATGGCTAATTGGCAGCCTGTACTTTAGTAGTAGTGATCGGTAGACGGTGATACTCTGGCAGGGTCAGCGCTGGAGGGCCACAGCATGCGCGATCCTGTCATTCTGCCTGGATTGCTGCCCATGGATTTTCAGGCATCTTTATGACATCACTAGAGCTATGCACAGCTAGCAGTAAACAGCTGAAAAACTTAGATTGCCAAAGGCTCTCGCAATGCACTAAATTGTTTTTTGTCCTCTTTAATACACAACAGTAGCATAGTGGTAATGTTACTGGGCTAGTAATCCAGAGGCCTGGACTATTGATCCAGAGACTGTGGCCTAGAAATTCAGTATAGCCACGTTTGGGGCGCTACAGCCGGGCGGCCGCTAAAGTTTGCGCCCGGCGCAACTTCGCGCCACCTTCGCCGATATTCAGTGGCATCGCCCCAAGAGGTTGCTGCAGCGCTAAAACAGGCGATGCACGACTATCATTAGGCGCTAAGCCGGCGGCCCGGGGCGAAACCCCCGAGGGCGGGCGCAGCGCAGGTGCGGCGAGTTGCTGATTGACGGCAGACACTCTGGCGCCGGTGAGCTCTTAAAGGGGGAGGGTGGATTTGTTTGCCTGCCACGCCCTGCACACTGCAGCCCTGAAGCTAGGCCTGACCACTGCTGCTTGATCTGTACAACGCCCAGGACTATGGAGAAGGCCAGGGAGAGAGCGCAGCGCTTCAGCGACGGTGACCTGAGGGTGCTGGTTGGCGCAGTGGAGCGCAGGCGCGATGTTCTGTTCCCTGAAGGTGGCAGGAGGCCGCTGCCCAGCGCCCATCGGAAAGCCTGGAGGGAGGTGTCAAACAGGGTGACCTCCAACAGCGTGGTTGCCAGGACTCCTGTGCAATGCCGAAAAAAGTTCAACGACCTCACTCGGGTTGTCAGGGTGAGTACCCTTTCCAGTGTCCTCCTCATCCCTGCATGTGCACCTCAGTTTATGGGCTAAGGGACCTGAAAGCCCTAATGCCCAGCCCTCATCCAGCAGCTATGGGACTGTCATGAAAATCACTTGCACATTCAGCACTTTACACACTGTAAAAGCTATTCGACCATGGGAGGCAGTACAGCCCAGATCAGGGCTTCACACTGTCAGGGCTAGTCCACCATGGGAGGCAGTGCAGACAAGATCAGGGCTTCACACTGTACTTAGAGGCCGTCCTTTCTCTTGCAGGGCAAGGTGGCGCACAACCGAAGGCAGCAGCTTGAGACCGGGGGAGGCCATCCTGACCTCAAACAGCTCTCCGACCTGGACCAGCGTGTGGAGCGCATTATGTCAGGCCGGCTGATTGGCCCCGTCGCCAGTGGAGATGCCGACCCTGTTGTGGGCCCCAATGGTAAGGGCATCACCTTTCTGACCTATCTCTTTCCACTTGCGCCTCAGAACAGCATCCTTTGCCACTGTCGGCCCAATGCAGTGCATAGCAGCACTCATGCCTCCCTCGCTGCCGCCCTGTCCTCACTCTAAAGCAACTCTTGTGCCTCCCTGCTTTCAGATGGTGAATCGCCAGGTGAGGAGGCGGGCCCTCAACCTGGCACTGAGTGAATCGGAGGGCGAGGAGGAGGAAGAGGAAGAGGAAGCCGTACCATCAGTGCCACCCTCAGCCGAGGCAGCCCATGGCGATGATGGGGACACGTCTTCCCTGGAGGGGAGCCGGGGGGAAGGGACGGAGGAGAGTGAAGCTCTGGGGCCCAGCGGCCTGCAGCAACGCAGGAGGGGTGGGGAAGCTCGGCGGCCTTCTCCCCGGAGGGTGAGTGCGGCCTCCAGTCCTGCTACGGTGAGCGCAGAGGAGGTGCGGCTCCTAGAGGAAATGGCCGCCCAGGCTGAGCGCAGGCACACTGAGCTCATGGCTGCAGTGGCAAGGATGCCTGACTCCATAGAGTCACTGTCAAGGAGTGTGCAGGAATTCGGGGCAGCACAGGCCAGGAGTCTGCAGGACTTCGCGGCAGCACAGGTGGCTTCTAGCCAAGTGCTCAGTCGTGCCGTCCATTCACTGGCTGGTGTCATGCGGACACAGACCAGGGCCACAAGGGCACTAACTGCTGCCACCCTCGCTGGATCAGCCAGGCATCGCCAGGGCACTCGCCGCGCCGCAGCAGCCCAGCAGTCTGTGCTTCAGCAGTTTGCTGCGCATGCTGCAGTGCTGGCCCGTGCGAGTGCCAATGTCTCAGGCGACCAGGGAGTACCTGTGATCTGTCAGGTTGGCAGCATTCCTGCAGCCGACACTGCCACTCCTCCATTGCAGCTGCCACCAGCCGCTGGACAGACTGCTGCCGCCCAAGCAGAGTTGGAGCAGTCAGCAGCCGGCCCCTCCAGGGCCAGAGCTGGTCCAGGCCGACCCCCAAGGGCATCTGCCGTCTCGCCATCTGACCCTCAGCAGCCTTCCCCCAGCCTTGCTGCAGCCACTGGGGTCCCATTGAGGAGGAGCTGCAGGGCGGGCAGGGGCCAGTCACGGATGCGAAAGGCATCACCCTCGCAGGGCAAAAAGTAGAAGGTGTGGCCAAATGTTTTGTTTCACTTGTAAAGGCCGAGACTGGTGTATTTGTTTTTTTGGAAAGGCCAAGACTGGTCGATTTGTGCTTTTTGAAAGGCCGAGACTGGTCGATTTGTGTTTTTTGAATGGCCGAGACTGTTCGATTTGTGTTTTTTGAAAGGCCGAGACTGTTCGATTTGTGTTTTTGGGGGGGGGCTTCTCTCCATTAGTTTGTTATGTGGGAAGGGCACAGAGGTATCAAAGTAATAAATGTTCTTAAATCGCACTGTCCATGCTTTCTTTTGGAAGTCCTGGTTGCCCTGCTCGGCTGAGGGCTTGTGGAGCGGCTACATTCATCTTGTGCCATTGGCACAAGCCATTCCCTGAGAGGGGGCCTAGAACCGACGTGCAATAAGCTGCCGACGGGCGGCCCTTGCACTTTCTGCCTCCCTCCTGTGCTGGTCCTCCTCCTCCTCCTCCTCCTCCTCTGGTGGTCCTCCAATGTCTGGTGGCAGTGGCGGAGTCCTGCGGATAGCCAGGCTGTGCCGCATGCAGCACACGACCACGAAATGGGAGACTCGCTCAGGCGAGTACTGTAGGGCTCCTCCGGAACGATCCAGACAGCGGAACCGTTGCTTCAGGACGCCGATTGTTTGCTCAATGATGTTCCTGGTTGCTTGATGGCTGTCATTGTATCCCTCTTCAGCAGGGGTGCTGGGCGCACGGAGCGGGGTCGTCAGCCAGGTGCACAAAGGATAGCCTTTGTCCCCGAGAAGCCATTCTCGTGGGTGAGGCTGGGCCTGGAACATGTCTGCCACAGAAGTCTGGCGCAGGATGAAGGCATCGTGGCTGCTGCCTGGAAAGCGGGCATTGACAGCTAGGATGATCTGCTTGTGGTCACACACCAACTGCACGTTGAGCGAATGGTAGCCCTTCCGGTTGCGGTAATCCTCGGCATTCTCTAGAGGTGCCCGCAAAGCCACATGCGTGCAGTCAATGGCGCCCTGCACCATGGGGAAGCCCGCTAATGCTGCAAAGCCCATTGCACGCTGTTGCTGCTTGACAACGGCCATGGAGAAGGAGATGAACTGACGTTTCCTTCTGAAAAGGGCATTGGTCACCTGGCGGATGCAGCAATGTACGGCAAACTGGGAGATGTTGGAAATGTCCCCAGCAGCGGATTGGAATGGGCCGGTGGCATAGAAGTTGAGAGACACGGTCACCTTCACTGCCACCGACAGAGACGTCCTGCTCCTCAGCTGTGGCTGCAGATCTCCGCGAAGCAGGTGGCAGATCTCAGCGAAGCAGGTGGCAGATCTCAGTGACCACCGCCCTTCGGAATCGCAGCCTCCGAACACACTGCTCGTCAGACATGTTCAGATATGAGAACTGCTGGCGGTATACCCTGGGTGGGTAAGGCCTCCTTAGCCGACGCCTGTTGCCCCTTCTCCGTCTGGCCATGACTGCCACTCTCTCACGGCGTCTCTGAGCCCTTTGAATGCAATGGAGAAGGCCAACGTTTGCACCCATTGCAGCCCCCATTATATGTTTCCAATCAATGCTATGACACTGAAGTTAAAGACAAGTGCAAAGCTGTGGCCTGAAGCCACAAGTGCCTGTGCGAGTGTTGAGCCAAACCAGAAAGCTCTCTACCTTTGTCTCTCTGCAAAGATGGAGTGTTGCAAAATGGCTGCCATTTGTACTGCAGGAGGAGTGCCCTTTAATTTGCGCCCCCCGCGCCCCGCAGCGACTGGGAACCGTTCCCCTCTACCAGTCGCTAGGGGCGCCAGGCGCACAATAGGCCGGCGCCACTGAATTTCCGGTTTGGGGCGCACAAAGGGCATTGCACGATGAAATGACGTCAGGATTTGCGCGCGCAGCTGAGTGCGCGCAAAGGCTGCGCCGCCGCTAAATCTTTACTGAAGTTGGGGAGAGGCGCAGATCGCGCTGCGCCCGGCCGCTAGCCGCCTAGCGGCCCACATCTCCTCCTCCTAAGGCGCTAGCGGCTGGCGCAAACAACTGAATTTCTAGGCCTGAGAGTTCAAATCCCACCACGGCAGCTGGGGAATTAAAATTCAATTAATTAAATAAATCTGGAATAAAATAGCCAGGACCAGTAATGGTAACCATGAAACTATCGGATTGTCATAAAAACCCATCTGGTTCACTAATGTCCTTTAGGGAAGGAAATCTGCCGTCCTTACTCGGTCTGGCCTATATGTGACTCCAGACCCACAGCAATGTGGTTGACTCTTAACTGCCCTCTGAAATGGCCCAGCAAGTTACTCAGTTGTAACAAACCGCCATGAAAAAAATAATAAAAATGAAACCGGACGGACCTCGGCACCGGCTACGGACACGACAACGGCACACCCAGCCCAGTCAACCCTGCAAAGTCCTCCTCGCCAACATCTGGGGACTTGTGTCAAAATTGGGAGAGCTGTCCCACAGACTAGTCAAACAACAGCCTGACATAATCATACTCACAGAATCATACCTTTCAGCCAATGTCCCGAACTCCTCCATCACCATCCCTGGGTATGTCCTGTCCCAATGGCAGGACAAGCCCACCAGGGGTGGCGGCACAGTGGTATACAGTCAGGAAGGAGTGGCTCAGGGAGTCCTCAACATTGACTCCGGACACCATGAAGTCTCATGGCTTCAGGCCAAGCATGGGCAAGGAAACCACCTGCTGATTACCACCTACCGCCCTCCCTCAGCTGATGAATCAGTACTCCTCCATGTTGAACACCACTTGGAAGAAGCACTGAGAGTAGCAAGGGCACAGAATGTACTCTGGGTGGGGGACTTCAATGTCCACCAACAGTGGCTCAGTAGCCCCACTACTGACCGAGCTGGCTGAGTCCTGAAGGACATAGCTGCCAGTCTGGGCTTGCGACAGGTGGTGAGAGAACCAACACGAGGGAAAACCTGCTTGACCTTGTCCTCACCAATCTACCTGTCGCAGATGCATCTGTCCGTGACAGCATTGGTAGCAGTGACCACCGCACAGTCCTTGTGGAGACAAAGTCCCATCTTCACACTGAGGACACCCTCCATAGTGTTGTGTGGCACTACCACCGTGCTAAATGGGATAAATTCAGGACAGATCTAACAGCTCAATACTGGGCATCCATGAGGCGCTGTGGGCCATCAGCAGCAGCAGAATTGTATTCCACCACAATCTGTAACCTCATGGCCCGGCATATCCCTCACTCGACCATTACCATCAACCCTGGTCCAATAAGGAGTGTAGAAGAGCATGCCAGGAGCAGCAACAGGTGTACCTAAAAATTAGGTGCCAACCTGGGGAAGCTGCAACACAGGACTACATGCATGCTAAAACGCGGAAGCAGCATGCTATAGACAGGGCTAAGCGATCCCACAATCAACGGATCAGATCAAAGCTCTGAGTCCTGCCACATCCAGTCGTGAATGGTGGTGGACCATTAAACAACTAACGGGAGGAGGAGGCTCCATGAATATCCCCATCCTCAATGATGGTGGAGCCCAGCACGAGTGCAAAAGACAAGGCTGAAACGTTTGCAACCATCTTCAACCAGAAGTGCTGAGTGGATGATCCATATCGGCCTCCTCCTGAGGTCCCCACCATCACAGAAGGCAGTTTTCAGCCAATTCGATTCACTCCATGTGATATCAACGGCTGAGCGCACTGGATACAGCAAAGGCTATGGGCCCTGATAACATCCCAGCTATCGTGCTGAAGACTTGTGCTCCAGAACTAGCCGTGCCCCTAGCCAAGCTGTTCCAGTACAGCTACAACGCTGGCATCTATCCGACAATGTGGAAAACTGCCCAGGTATGTCCTGTCCACAAAAAGCAGGACAAATCCAATCCGGCCAATTACCGTCCCATCAGTCTACTGATCACTACTACGAAATTCAGCGGGAGTTTAGTGGCAGCGGTAACCTGGAGATCAGGTATTTTAGTCGCCCCACCATTAGCGGCCGTGCCTTCAATTGCCTTGGCCCCCAAGCTCTGGAATTCCCTCCCTAAACCTCTCCGCCTCTCTCTCCTCCTTTAAGGTGCTCCTTAAAACCTACCTCTTTGACCAAGCTTTTGGTCATCTGTCCTAATATCTCCTTATGTGGCTCGGTGTCAAATTTTGTTTTATAAAGCTGCTGTGAAGCACCTTGGGACGTTATACTACGTTAAAGGCGCTATATAAATTCAAGTTGTTGTTGCCGCCTCCAGTGTATCTCCTTTGTTTCTCTGCTACCAGAATGACACAGTATTGAGGTGTGGTCTGACTAGAGCACTGTAAGGTTTGATCCCGAGTTTTGGCTACGTACTTCAACATTCTATCAGCTTTATTGATTGCTGCTCTGCATTGGTTGGACATGTTGAACACTTAGCCCATCAAGACCTCTTTCAACCTCATCCTTAGCTATTTCAACACCATTCATAGAGTACTTGGGTTGCCCAATTTTCCTTCCTACGTGCAGTACTTTAAACTCGTCTACATTAATGTTCACCTGTCATTGTTTGGCCCACTCAAATATTTTGTCTAACTCATTCTGCAATTGCTGGGCTGCTTCATTCGATACTACTGCCCCTCCAAGTTTGGTATCAACTGCAAATTTGACCAATTTACTTTGATTTTCAGAATCCAAGTCATTGATGTAACTTAGAAACAGCAGTGATCCTTGAGCCCTAAAGCACGACACTCAGTACACCCACTCCGTCCCCAACATCATCCCTCAAACCCTGGTACCCATTTTTTCTACCTGTTAGCCAATTTCTTAATTCATAACCTTTTGTCTGGAACTTTATCAAATGTCTTTTATAAATCGAAATAGATTTACCACTTGGATTGTTATTCCCTTAAGGAAATTGATGAGGTTCGTCGAACAGTATCTTGCCCATATAAAGCTGTTTATTAGATTGTTTTTGTACAGATTATCCTCAAGTTTACTCCTGATAGTTCAATGCCATGAAAAGTAATGGAATTTGTTAAGACTAATGGATCTGTAGTTGACTGTTTTGTCACTTTTTTTGAATATGGGCACTAAATTAGTCCGTTTCCAAACTACTGGTACCACTCCAGTGTCCACTGACTCCCTCATAATGATCATCAGTGCCTCACAAATCTCTTTGCTAGTCTCTCTCAACACTCTGGGATAAATACCATCAATCCTAACTTGCACCAAGTCCTGTTTACCCATCATCCGTGCTCACCGACCGACATTGACTCCCAGTCCAGCAATGCCTCGATTATAAACTTCTCATCCTTGTTTTCAAATCCCTCCAGGGCCTCACCCCTCCCTATGCCGAACCTCCTCCAACATCTCTGCACTCCTCCAATTCTAGCCTCTAATGCATCCCCGCTTTTAATCACTTCACCATTTGCGGCTGTGCCTTCAGCTGCCTAGGCTGTAAGCTCTGGAAATCCCTCTCTAAACCTCTCCATCGCCATCTCTACTCTTTTAGGAAGCTTCTTAAAACCTACCTCTTTGACCAAGCTTTTGGTCACCTGTCCTAATATCTCCTTATGTGGCTTGGTGTCAAATTTTGTTTGATAACGCTCCTGTGAAGCATCTTGGGATGTTTAACACTTTAAAGGTGCTATATAAATGCAAGTTGTGGTTATATCTTGGGATTTCTTTGTTTTAAGCCCTTTCAGCTAGTCCAGAACTTTTATCAGTGATGAATTATGCAACTGTATTCTTTTAGGGGGTGGGCCTGTGCTTAAGCTAACACTCAGAGCCACATATTCCAACAGTAGGCCAGCATCTGGCTTGCTGTTCATTGATGTATGTCCATAGGAACAGGAGCAGGCCATTCAGCCCCTCAAGCCTGTATTTGCTGTATTTGTTGACTGTGTAACAGGTTATTCCTGTTTAATTAAAAAATAAATTTCCACAATGATAGCCGATGCTGTATTTTGGAACATAAAGCAAAAAAAAAGCAAAACAAACGATGCTGAAAACAACAGGTCAGTCAGCATCTGCAGGAAGAACACACAAGTTAATATTTCAGGTGTCATTTTGGAAGTTGGGATGGGGGGGGGGGGGTGTGTGGAGACTCCTTAGATGTTTTCAGGGTTGTTAGAAGTGTGTTAATATTTCCAGTGGACCGCCAACAAACAAAAGTGGTTGGCTGAGATTTTCTGAAGCTCATTCCAAAGGGGTACGTCTGATGATCGCAACCAACTCCCAAAAGCTATGAAGTAAACATTTTAATCATCACAAAATGACAGTACAGCTGTCGCAAACACCTGAGGATACGTGATAATCTCTTGGCACGCCCTGTGCCTAGTTCTAAGTTTTTGAAGACACTTGGAGACGAGAATTCCTGCAGTTCTGCTGGCGTGTTTGATTAATATTACACTTTTGGAGGACTGCAAAAGAAGTCTTATTTTAAAAGAAACCAAATCCAACACTGGAAATAAAAGCGTTAAAATAAAATATTATTTTTGGCCATGGCATTTTCATAGATGTTGAATGGATTCTATTTCTCATTTTGTGTGGTCAGACATGCCTTATCTAGAAATAAGGCTGATTCATTAAAGGGATTGTTATCAATAAAGTTCAAACAAATTTTCTGCAGTCCAACTACCAAGCCCCACATCCTGTAGGGAATATTATTCTTAATATATCAGTGTATCACTGTTTTTTTTATCCTATTGTGCACACTAGAGACAGGCTGAGTCCCTTGTAATTAGCCTGCATGAGGTTTCGCTGTTAACAATGTAAGTCTCTGCAAAGTTGTAAACTTTATCTGCAGACTACAACAGTCTGAATCTTTGCTACCACATATGACACATTTCCAGCATCATGTATAGAAATGATTAATTATACCAGAAATAAGTGTGTGGGTAGAAATGAGTTCAGACTGTTCATGCTGGCTCCTCTAAGTTTTGCAGTTTGGATTTATCACTATCTATTTATGTATTTTTTTGTAAACTACGGTCCATCAAGTTGAGGGAGGTTAAGCCCTTGAAATGGAACATTTCTCCGGCAGTGTGCATTTCTAGGCCAGGCATGAGTTAGATATAATACATTAACAGTACATTTCAACCTCAACCACAGTAAAGCTCCCAGTTTACACCAGTTAAATTTCTCACATATAGTCTGTCTGTGGAAATTTACAGAGAGATTTCAGAATTAATGTCACGTTTAAATCAGCCATTTTCTATAAACAATATTTTATAATTCCCAACTGCCAAGAACAACCCTACTGTGCCTCCATATTGGGGCATACTGTACATGCTGCAGTGATGCCATGCTTGTAAAGCACACAGATTTCTGGGCTCAATTGTCTTCATAAAAGGCTGTGCAATTTCCTGGATACTCTCCAAACAGCTTCTTTCTGAGTTGCTGCAAAATGTTAAATTGTAGTTTAAATGGGGAGGGGAGGGGAAGGTGTTGGAAGAAAAATCTGTACGTGCAGTAACACAGTCTAAAGATGGATTCTATTTATTCCCAAATGGTCCAAATTCACTGTATTCACCACTTATAGTGCCAATGGGAGGAAAATTGCCTGTTTTGTTTATTAAAGTTAGTAAGCACTTTGAAAACACCTCTACACATATAGGGCTAGACATTTGGTGCACTTGTGCCTCTCGTTTGCAACCCCGGTCGCAAACGACTTTTCGCCCTGGGCACGGTGTCACTAACGACTCCCGCTAAATTCACCGGGAGTTCAGTGGCGGCAGTAACCGGTCGCGCCCCGCTCTGCTCACAACGTCATCACCGTGCGCAACGCCTCGTTTTTGCCCCGCCTGCAAAATTGGCCCGGAGATGGGAAGTAGCAAATGTTAGTTATATGAACGGCGTTGCTTCTCACATCCCTAGTTGCCCATTCTGGCTCAGCTGATGCTTAGAAAATATTTTCAGCCTCGGCTATATCCAAGATTCCCGGTGAGCAAAGCTTGGCTATTGAGCCCATAAAAATGGTGTCTATGAATTGTGAAAATAATTGAGGATTGCCATTTATCTTAACTGTGCCTGTTTTTTTTTTTTAACTCCCTTGTTTGTTTTTGTGATGTTCCAAATATATGCTGATTTTTACTGAATTTCTCCAAATTTACTCGGGTCTTTTGGTTCCTATTTATCCCATGATTTTATCTCAATTTTTGACGATAAAATAGTCCTTGAAAAACATGAGTTATTAAATTGCCAATCAAAACTAACTTTAATGCTCTTTATCTAAGTGATCTAGACAAATTTTATTGTTACACCTGCTTATGCTATTCTTAACTTGTGTTGTTTGTGTTCGTAAACAGAGCAGCACATCTCAAGAAGGTGTTAAAATATTTGTCTGTAAAATATTATTTACCGTCTTATATCTACTTTAATCAGGGCTAATTTTATCCATTCTGGATTGAGACTGCCCAAATTGTTCCAGTTACCCTTCACAAACATTTGACAAAAGAGATATGCGCCACATTCACCCTATAGAAGTACAGTTTGCTGTGAAATAAGAAGGTTGATGCCTCAGTTCTCTCCTAGAGCAGATGCTCATTTTCTATAAGATGGATGTCCTCTAAAGTTGCCTGGCTGAAATATGATGCCACTCGCCATACGTGTGGCAGCAGAATCTTGAGCGTCAGCCACAGGTGTTTCCTACATATCAAAATCTTGATCTGCTTAGGTATTTTTTTTAATTAAAAAAAAAAATATTACCACATGCTTAAAAGACTAATCTATAAAAGAAACTGCAACCACTTCAGTCTTCCCCCAGAAGGGCTTTGCAAATCCACACAATTTTTCCATATAACACTGCTCGAATATTCATTTCACAGAATTACGACTACCTGTACTAAAAATTATCACGTAGAATTACAGAAAAAAACAATTTTCTTCCTCAAAATTTTCTTGCAGCAAATAAAAATGTTTTAAAACTTTTTTGTGAACTTTGGAGTGCAGAGGATCACACCACATATTTTATGTACAAAACTTTGGGAGAATTGCACTATTTCATGCAAGTGGGTTTTCCAGTTTTTCATTTCATTAACATTTAAGACAATATTGAGACCTCATATTTATATGAAACCGCAGCAATTCCTTGGTGGTTGGAACCATGTTCCCACCCAACCTTCCTTTTACTCTTTCATACACGCTACCATCCTTGGAAAAATGTTGTTATACTTAAATGGTTAATCCTAATAAAGGAGGTTTTTTTCAATTTAATATTGGGCTTTTCCATTTGATTCTGCAGGAACGTGCCTTGAAGCAGGTCTCAGTGAGAGGTTATGAATAGGACAAAGAGTTTGTGGCCAAAATAATTCTGACTTGCAAATTACAATCCAAGTATAAGCCCACAGGAAACAGGACTTTTCATACAGTTAGCTTATAAAGCAACAGGAAAGTCAAAATATTCTCAAAGTATAAAATACTTACTCTATTTAAAGCAACATGTATATTAATTTGCAAAATTAACCAAGTACTGTACCAGAAGACCTGGCTTAAAATAAAGGCACAGAATTTGCTGGAGTGGGGCATCTCCCGACGTGCCCTGTTTGTTCAGATTTTTTCCCTCACCGTTCAGCTCAAAAAAAATTGCGCTGCAAATTGCTGGAAGTGCGAGCTGATAACAGCGTGCGTGGCGAGGTCAACGGGATGTCTGGGACCTTGGAGATTTAAGGATAAAGAAAGGAACAGAGGGAGCAATGGAGGAGAAAATAGGGTGAATTAGAGTCAGAAAAATTAGAGTCAAATTAGATACAGAAAGAGAAATAAAGATGGGGAAAGAAAGATTGGAATAAGACAGCGGGAAAAGATACTGAAAGGGAAAGAAAAAAACTTTAGAAATTTTACATTTAAAATTCAAAAAACTTCTAGAACAATTTACTACCTGTAGGAATGAAACTCCACAGTTTCAATTGTTCCCTTTTTGGGCTCCTGAGGTTGAGTGGCATTGTAGGAATATAAAACTCATCATTAAACAGGTCAAGTACCAGCCCTAACTTTCTGCGTCGAGTTTAATTCGTTTGAAAAACGCAAATGCAGCAAACTCTTGAAACTCACAGGGAAGTTGACAGTGAGCTCCCGTTTTTACAAAGCTAATGGCGGGCAAATCGTCCAGCAGTTGTGGCAATTCGTAACTCACAGCCCATCCCTTCCTCATCACAAATTACTGGGTTATTTACACACTAATAACGAAGTTCGCATTAAACTCGAGTTAGTTTTAGTTTTCCTCATACCTCTGGTACTTTATCCTCTTCCTCTACTGTGAAGACCGATACAAAGTAAATATTTAGCAAGTCTGCCATTTCCTGTTTTCGATCACCTCCACCTGTCTTTAAGGGATCCACATTACTCTTAGCCACCCTCTTTCTCTTAATTTTTTGCAGCTCTAACTACTTTCTTTGCATCCCTTTACTGTTCTTTATATCTCTCCCAATCTGTGGGATTTCTATTGTTCTTTGCACTTGTATAAGCCCTTTCATTTAGTTTTATACTATCCCTCACTTCTTTTGTTGACCAGGGTTGTTTAATTACACAAGTCAGCCGTACCTAAATTTAAAAGCTTGGTCCGTGACTCACCCTTCTCCCTCTCAAATCTAGTATCAAATGCAATCATGTTATGGTGACTTTTTTTTTATTCGTTCCTGGGATGTGGGCGTCGCTGGCAAGGCCAGCATTTATTGCCCATCCCTAGTTGCCCTCAAGAAAGTGGTGGTGATCCGCCTTCTTGAACCGCTGCAGTCCGTGTGGTGAAGGTACTCCCACAGTGCTGTTAGGGAGGGAGTTCCAGGATTTTGACCCAGCGACGATGAAGGATTGGCGATATACTTCCAAGTCAGGATGGTATGTGACTTGGAGGGAACTTGGAGGTGGTGGTGTTCCCATTCGCCTGCTGCCCTTGTCCTTCTAGGTGGTAGAGGTAGCAGGTTTGGGAGGTGCTGTCGAAGAAGCCTTAGTGAGTTAGCTAGGTGTTCCCTTATCATTAGATGGTTGACTAATTTTGGCTCATTATTCATCACTAAATCTAGTATGGCCTGTTCTCTTGTTGGTTCAAGAACATATTGTTCCAGAAAAACTGTTGAGTACACTCAAGAAATTTGCTGCCATTGGGACTTGAGCTGTTTCGCTTCTCCCAGTCTATGTGAAAATTATAGTCTCCCATTATAATCACTCTGTTTTTACAACAAGCTTCTCGGATCTCCATATTTATGCACTCCACTAGTTTATTAATGCTATTTGGAGGTCTGTAGACAACTCCTACCAAAGTTTTGCATCTTTTTCTATTCCTCCATTCTAGCCAGAGCATTTCTATCGATTGCTCATCCTTACTGATAGCCACTCTTTCTAATGCTGAAATAGTGTTCATCATCAATATTGCTACTCCTCCTCCTGTTCCAATTTCCCTGTTCTTTCCAAAATTATAACCTGGAATATTTATCTCCCAGTTAGACCTCCGTAATGGCCATTACATCATACCCTTTAAGCTGGAATTGCACTTCTAATTTGTTCGTTTTATGCCCTAGGCTACGTGTATTTGTGTATACAACTCTTATTTGGGCAACAGATCCTACCCTTCCCTTTCGCCCTGGTGCTGTTTTTCTCACACTTTTTGTTTTTCATCACTCCTGTTGTATCTTGTTATTTTCTATTTTTTTAATATTTATATTACCTTTAATACTAATTATGATCTGGACTTTGCCCTCATCCCTCTTTCTTATCTTTAGGCTATTTTTACTTTTATTATTATTTCTGCCTGAGCCCTTCTCCCCCCACTCATTATTAGTTTATTACAGCTCATGACGTCTTGCAAAAAACTCCTTTTCAAGAGGTTTCCTTATTAAGACAAGCTCCATTCTAATTTTAAAGGAGCTTCAGCTCGGCGAACCCAAAACAATATCATAAAATGTAATTATAGTTCAGGTTGAACTATTTTTCATATTGGGTACGGTAGCATAGTGGTTAAGTTACTGGACTAGTAATTCAGAGGCCTGGACTCATGATCCACAACAGCTGGGGAATTTAAATTCAGTTAATTAAATAAAATCCAGAATAAAAAGCTAATATCAGTAATGGTGACCATGAAACTACCGGATTGTCGTAAAACCCATCTGGTTCACTAATGTCCTTTAGGGAAGGAAATCTGCCGTCCTTACCTGGTCTGGTTTATATGTGACTCCAGACCCACAGCAATGTGGTTGACTCTTAACTGCCCTCTGAAATGGCCTAGCAAGCCACTCAGTTTTCTGATGGGCAATAAATGCTGGCCTTGCCAGCGATGCCCACAAATTAAAAAAATGTTAAAAATCAAAGCAAATGAGCCATTAGGTTCCTTTCAAAAATAAAACAAAGTGAAGTATCCCACCAGTTCAAGTGATTAAGCTCTGGACTTTTAAACTAGAAGGTCACAAATTCAAGTCCCAACACTACCTCTCATTTAAACTTAGTTAGCTCCATTGTTTTATCAGTTCTCAGCCAGACTGCTAGAGGAATAGAGGATGAGGATCAAAAGTGATGCAGTGAGAGATATTTTTATTTACCATTTGGATTAGTGATCCAATCAGCTGTACCATGGGGCTGGATTTTCCAAGCCCCGAGGAGGCAGGCATGGAGGCGGGACTGCCAGTAAAATAGCAGAAAGTGGGGGCGGATGGCAAACCCGCCCCCATCCCGCCTCTGTGCCCTTTTGCCAGGAGGCGGGAAGATGTGCTGCTTCGGGTCCCGTCTCCTGGAGACGGGAAAGGCATTAAATACTTTTAACTGCCTGTTAACAGGTAGTTAAAAGGCAGAAAAAAGGATTAGTGCCATTTTACCTTCACAGGTGAAGGCTTCCCGACCTCAGAGAACCCCGCCGGATTGGATGAGACGTGAAGGAGGTCTGCGGCGGTCGGAGGTGTAAGATGTAGAGGTGAGTGATGGGTGCAAGTGTGGAGTGGTAAGTATGTAAGGTGAGTGATAAGTGTAAAAAAATGTTCACTTACCTTGTTTTCTTCCTACAGCCTTCATCCTCTCTGGATCGGGAGACCCGACATCCTCCTTGTCGATTTCACAGACTGGCTGTTGGATCCTCCGAACCAACAGCCATGTGAAATCGACAAAGTTGAAAGGTTCGATGAGCCTGAACATCAAGCTTCACAGAACTGTCAAACACTTACATTTCTTCTTTCAAGAAGTCTTTACAGATAGTCTGACGTTGACGTGCTCTGTCAGTGACTTCCTCCCTAATTGGCCTGCTGAGCTCGCAGGGCGGGCTTAACAAGGTCAATCAGGGGAAAACCCCTCTGGTTGGTCAGACAAGGATGGAGGTGGGACATTGACACGGCAAGCAGCAGTTCCGCCTCCAACTCGTCTCCATTGAGAAAATCCAGCCCAAGGTATGGTAGGATAGAGGTTTACATGCACTATAGGCCTGGTGGTGACTTTGCATTTTTAGCTGTGCCATGATGGGGAAATAAGAGTTGAGACAAACTGTTTCTCCATAGACAGAGAACACAAATGAGAGTATAAATCACCCTGGGCTGCTCTCATGCAACTCCTAGTGGCTATTTACAAGGTTGAACAGACAGCAACTGCAATTTGGTCTCCTGCTTAACTTCTCAGCTAGGGAATGGTACAGAGAACAGATAGTACAATGGCAAAAATAAAACATCAAGTGATTTACTAAAGAAGTAAAAACCAGTTGTGGAGCACATTACAATGAACAAGTTGTTAATCCATCAAAAACATTTACTAGAAATGCAGCTCATGCTAGATTGCTTATAATCCTATTTATACAGAGATGTATTGTTATTTTAATGAATTAAAGGTACAAAGTACGAGAATTGTATGGCTCACTCTGGTCTGAATTGTGCCTCCTACCATTCAACAGCATTGACGGCAGTCTTCAAAAGTCCACAGCCAAAGGCATTCCACACTAATGACATAAAACAATAATGGCAAATCCCTTACAAGGGCAGAATATAATCTTTAAGAAGAAGAAAAATACATAAAAATACTTTTTGATTGCTCTGTTGGCTGAGTAGGGGGGGATTCATAAGTTACACAAAATATTCAACAATATGTATAAACTTACTATGTGAAGATTCACTGCACTGTTCCCTACTGTTCACTCACCTGCTGCGATGCCTGAACCTGCTGTACCACCTGCGTCGGCACTCCAGACTGCGCGCCAGCTGAAGAGGAGCTGGAATCTGAGCCTGTCTCGGTTGGTCTCATGTTTGCTTCTAAACAAAAACAGTAACAACTCTTAATAACACATTAATAATTTCTGTTCTTACTTGTGAAAAACTGACATTGGATTTAAAAAAATTTAAAATAACAATGATTTTATAACTTTATATTTTAGGTCTTTATAATATTACAGGAACATCTTCAGTTCTACTGCTAATTTTATTTTATACATTCTACTCGCAATTCACTGTTCCAATGAGGTCTCATTCTGAACCTTAGCCATGCTTTTTGCTTTACCTATTCAAGCTAGGATATCATTTACTAAAAGAGTTAATTTGAAGACAGCAGCAGCATGATTTTTATCAATGAGGTCTAAGGTACAAATTTGAGACTTTAAAAAAATACACACAGTTTTAACAGGATGCCAATAGGCAAGAGATTTACTTTAAATGCATAACATTTATCGAGTGTGGTCTACCTTCTTAAAACAAAGTAAAACTGCATCAACTTAAGGAAGTTAGCTCCTACTATGATGTCATTAAATTTCAAGAATATTATTACATAATTTTAATTTATTTGAAATCATGAACTCAATCTATAGTTTTTTAAAAATTCAGCAATCACGTTGGCCAACAGTAATCATGTGACAACTCTGTTTGTTTCAAACAAACTGATTGGCTGCTGCTAAGCACATGACCAATCTGATTATTTTAGTTTGATTGACCAGACTCTGAATCACGGTCTGCAAGGACTGGCTGGGGGAAATCAGGACTCGCTAGGTTTCAGATTATATAATAATGGCAGCAACATTACAGATTCCAGCTCCATGGACACTCCCCGATATAGACACTGCCAGGCCCCAGACAATTGCTGTGCTCAATCTCTGTTGTAAATTCTCTGGTCAACTACACAGATGGGTATTCAAAGCACCTTCGTAAAGACTATGGCTGCCCAATTCCCTCCTAGCTAGGAACCAGACAGGGGAGTATTACTAGCATCTACTTGGCCATTTTGGGGATCATTCTTCAAAGCAGTAGCAGGATTTTACATGGGAGCAGAGGTTTGCTTAGTAACAGAATTGAAAGATCACATCGTTTGTCTAGTGCTCACCTGCTGAAGAAATCAACTGATCTGCAAGGCCCAACACTGAGTGAGCCTGTATGTCTGCTTAAACATTCACTCTCATTCTGAAGCAACAGAGATTCTGAAATTCTGTAGAAGCCACTCGAGAGATCAAGCAATAGGAGCCAGCTCAGCTGTGTAAGATGTGCAAGGAGCCTTGAACAGCAACTCAAACTTCAACAACCTAAACTACACCTATATTAATACTGCTAAAAGGTAAGGGACATTGAAATCCATATACACGATTAGTATTATTTCATATCTAGAGATTATAAAGTATTCACAAGGAATCTGTCTTAAAGCAAATCATTTCAATTATGTTTGTAAAACTATTGTTTTCAGTTATTTGGCATGTTCTGTATTTAAAACTAATCTAAATCAGTTCAAATCTTACATTACAGTAATTATGTTATACAGTGACTGCAGCCTGGGCCGAGTGTCAATTCCCAAACTCCAGGGATATCAGCAGGGGCTCAGCAAACAACGACAGCAGTGGTCAAGCGTCCATCCAGGAGCTCAGAGGATGGTCAAGGTAAACATCACAAACTGTACTCCAGGCCTTAGATTATCAATCAGTAACACAATGGGAGACATCATAGTACTTAAATAATAAACTGGCTTACAATTTGCAAATTTCTGATGTCTTTCTTTTGCTATTATGAATAAAATCTCTATGATTTTATTTGCTTCAGTAAATCCTTGGGGGAAAAATTCGTGATCACCAGCAAAGTTGCCAACCCTGGAAATGGCCGCAATGCTACCCGAGTCAAATTGGTCTAGGGAGCATGGAAATAGGTGGCGCAGCGCTCACCTTCCGTGCAATGCTATCCTGGTGGCGTTGCTGGAGGGATCTGGGGTGAGGTTTCTGTCCAGGTGCGACATTGCAGCTTCCCACAGCCTCTGTGAGCAAAGCTGTGGAGCTCGCAAGGAATTGTGGGCAATGAAGAAGGGCCATGCACACTGATGCAATACAAAATAAAATGCAGTAAATCAATACATTTTTCAGCCCTTTCTACCTTTTAAAAAATATTCAACATTTAAAAGAAGTTCCAAATGTGAATATTCAGCTGTTAAAGCTAAATTACCTTCCTAACATCAACAAATGGGAAAACTGCCTCAGTATTAACACAAATGGCTCAGCAAGCCAGGGAAGTGGCAGAGGGTCTCACACACAGCACTCCAGCTTTGTGCAGGGGGTCTACACTGCAAGCGCGGCCCTCTACCCACAGGGGCCAGGAGGCCCTCCAGAAAAAACGATGTGGGTGTACATCACTAAGGCCGTCACAGCCAGCAGTGTCGTCCCCACCACCTGGCTCCAGTGCCCAAAGAAGCTTCATGACCTCAGACCACTGGTCAAGGTCAGTGATTGCATCTTCAAAAGCCGTCTCCTACCAACTGCACCACTAGTCTCACACACTGCTCAATGCACGACCCCCAATCACTCACCTACCAATAATCTGAACCAATGATGAGGCACAGCTCGCATTCCTAGCCTCACCTCACCCCCTTGGAGGAGACAGTGCAGGTCATTCTTGGCAGGGGCATAGTTCAGCCTTTGGCCAGCGGTGGGGCTGAAAGGATACAAAATGCGGTATCCTCTTACGTTATCCTCCTTCTGACATGTACATCTTGCTTTCCCACCCTCCCGTCTGCACAACTCCACCCTTGTGCCTTCCTCGTTTCACACACCCAAGAAATGCAGCCTGCCCAGCCAATGGGTCAACAAGAAGAGGCAGCCTGCCCAGCCAGTGGGACCGCAGGTGGATGATTCCATCCCGGATATCCCGACCACAAAGGGGCTGTCTGGGATGCATCCTTCCGTCTAATTCCTCCTCTTCGGCTTCCTCCTCTTCTGTGTCTTCCTCTTCCCTCTGCAAGCGGATGCTGTAAATGTGAAATGACAGCATAAAATGCTAGAAATACTCAGCTGGTCAGGCAGCATGTCGACCTGAGACGCGAACTCTGTTTTTCTCTCCACAGATGTTGCGTGACTTGCTGAGTATTTGCAGTATGTTCTGTCTCCTCAAAGGTCTTCATTTACCATCCGAGTCCTTGCAAGTGTCCAGCAGCACTCCCTACACACTTAAAAAAACTTCACATCTATTGCAGCAAGCCACCATTTCAATAAAATCAAAAAACAGTCCAAATCCTTAAATTCAAACTTACCTGAATGATGTGTGTGTCTCTTTAAGAGCTGCAGACATTGCCACTGCTTAACCTGGCATGTTTAGGACCCTGCGCTGAATTCGGCGCTAGGATTGAAGTTCGCGTTAGTGATGTTAAGTCGGCGTTGCATGCCAATTGACGTCACCACACCATTTTTTTCTCAGGGCACTGCCAGTTACCGGCAGCGCAAAGGGCCAGAGCAATATGGCGTCCGTCACGGGACCCGCCACCAGTTGGCAAAAGAGTGGTGGCCGCCATTTCATGGCGCTACGGCATGTCGGTAAGGAGCTGAATTATTTTCATTTCACTTCCTATGTCATACTTCTATCCCTGGATTAAGAGAAGACAACCTGCTCAGTTATTTATTCTTGATCTAGCTCTTAGGATGTGTAGAAGAACAGCCTGGGGCAAATCATCTTATGATTTTCACTCCCTTTATGTAAGGAAACATCTAAATTCCACTTGACAAGATAATTGATGTCTACAAACCACTATATGGGAAAATCATGACCTAGCCTCACATCCCATCAACTCATGGTTTGCCTGCTGGAACAGCAACGTGTCATCCTCTTGTGTTGTTTCTTTATTCCAGTTATTCATAAAGAATCTGTGTCAGAAACTGAACCCAACCTCCTTGAAATAGTTTTGATAACATTTTATAGATATAATAGATTGGTACTAATACAATAAAAAAAGACTTGCATTTATATAGCACCTCAGTCCCTCAGTACTGCACTGGAGTGTCAGCCTGGATTATGTGCTCAAGTCTCTGGAATGGGACTCTGGAATTCAATCCACACCCTTCTAACTCAGACCAGAGCGCTCTTATTAATCTTTCAATTCATTATACAGAATTTGCAGAATAAAATCAGTGAAGTACAGCTTTAAACATTATTACTTGCATGCAGCCAATATCAGATATACAATTTAAAATGTAGAGGGTGTAATTACCAGGAAAGATCTCTCACAAATGGTAAAACTAAAATCCCAAGTTTGGGAATATTGAATATTGTATAATAAACTATGAACAGAGCTTGCCAAATTAAAAAAAAATCCTCTTTCCAGTCACTAATGTAACTTAACACTGCACAAAAATATACAGCATCTGTGTCTGGGCTTGATATAGTGCCAATAGAAACTAATGGCCAGAATTTTGCTGTAATAATAACGGCGAGACTCAGCGCTTACCGTCATTACAGGGTAAATTCACACTCGCCTTTGAGTCAGAAAGTTGTGGGTTCAAGTCCGACTCCCTGGACTTGAGCACATAAATCTAGGTTGACAGGGTGTGTTGTTACAGTCCTTGCCGATAGACTCGGAACTGAAATCACTGTAATGGCATGAACTTGGGGTAATTACCCACTATTTCCACACTAAAAATGGCCGAAAAAGTTAGGGCTGGTACATTTAGGAGCGAGTGAGTCTTTAACAGCGTAATAAATGATAATTACTGCTGAAAAACCTCTCTGGACCCAAAAAGTTAATTTTACAAGTGTGGAGTCTCATTCGCTCAGAAGAAAATTAGTGTTGCAGATTTTTTTTTAAATTAAAAATTAATTTTTGTTGTACTTTTCTGTTTGTCTCCCTTTTATCTCTCTCCCTTAATCCAATCTGAATTTCCCAATATTTACTTTGCTTCCTGTATATGATTTTAAATGTAATTTATATTTCCTGGTTTTTACTTCCTGGTTTAGACTCAGTGAGGATACTTTAATCTGATTGGTTGAAGAACCTTGTCGTTGCCTTTCCTGTAGCGGTCACCGCATTGAAACAGACGGCAGATTAGTGGAAATCCCCACTGACAAGCCCGCGAAAAGTCCGTGGGCAGTTGTACACGAGGTGAACGGCAAAAGCCGTTCCTTTGCCGCTGAGAAAAATCCAGGCCATAATTTAAGCTCTTCCCAATTGCTCAGTAAGTTTAGCCAGCAAATTGCTGAGCTGTACAAAGTCCCTGGTTTGATACCCAATTTATGATGACATAGCCTATCGTAGCTGGGGCAGACATAGAAGGATTTCAATTGGTATTAGCATTCCTGGATTAGGGTAGAGAGAAATGAGCCAGAGCTCTTGCTCTTCCCTCTCAGATGGACGTAAGAGATCCCATGGTACTATTTCAAAGAAGAGCAGGGAAGTTCTCCCCAGTGTCCTGGCCAATATTTATACCTCAACCAGCATCACTAAAACAGATTATCTGGTCAATATCTCATTGCTGTTTGTGGGACATTGCTGCCTGCAAATTGGCTGCCCATTACTTTGCAGATTGCATTTCTTGCATTACAACAGTGACTACACTTCAAAAATACTTAATTGGATGTAAAAGCGCTTTGGGATGTCCAGAGGTCATGAAAGGCACTATATAAATGCAAGTTCTTTCTTTACTGAGTTTTAACACCTCTTTTCATGAAAAATCTATATTACCATGCTGGCAAAATACATGTTGGTAAAGTCATTATTGCTAATTTTGAATCACTAATCACAGTTTCTGTTTTGTATAGTATAATAAAGATTACAATGTTTAATGCACATCAGATCAATTATATGGGCTATCCAGTAGTAAATATTTTAAATATATAGTAAGCCTTAGGTTGGAAGCCACAAGAAAATCCAGCTAGCCAGCAATTAATTTTTAACTGCAATTTTTTTCTTTCAGTGAGTATCTCTCTTTTTCCTCTATTTTGGTTTTCTTGAATTATTTTTTTTCTTTGTGTTACTTCCTCTTCCTTGAAAACCATGCAGTTGTTATTCTGTAAACAAATGGATATTCTGTGAACAAATGTATTTTCAACTTGAGTACGTTACTATACACATCTTTAACACCTCTTATCGAGTATTGATCTCAAATTCATTTGTTAGCCAAAAATGTACCCAATCTGCTACGAGAAGCAGTTTCTTCTAAATTGGAGCTGTATTTGTTAAGCTGTTTACCTATTTGTTCTTCGCCCTGTTGTAGACGTGCATCTAGTAGGGAGGGTGATCATACTACTTTCTGACTTCCAAAGCCACAGTTGTCTGTGACTCATCTGGCAAGAGACATACTTACATCAGGGCTTCATAGGCAAACTGGTAGCAGGCCTATAGCCACACAAGAATTGCAGCAATAACCACAGAGTCTAAATATTCTTCTTCCGCATAACATGATTCAGTATTCTTGCCTTGTATGTTACTAAAGATCTTGTGTAAAGCATACAATTACTGTGCAAAATCCTTACTTTCGTTATCATGGTTTTGATCACACTTTCTGTCAAGATTTACCATTGTAAATTGCCATGTCAATATTTCCCACTCAATTTTGCTATATCAATTGTCACAATGTAATTGCAGGTTCTCGCCACTATTTGGCTCAGTGGAGTGAGTTTCTGAATAAATATATATCTCAACTGACTGTTTACAACACAATGGGTAATTTACTAGTGTTAAAGAATTGTACAGTGTAGGATCAAATGTTTAAATACACAAACTTCTATTTGTAACAAACTAGTTGTACACTTGAATGTTAGCCTTGACTGAGTGGTAGCACTCTCACCTCGAGTCAGATTGTGGGTTCAAGTCCCATTACAGAGACTTCAGCGCATACTCTAAACTGACACTTCAGCGCAGTACTGGTGGCACCATCTTTCGGATGGGACATTAAACCGAGGCCCCATCTGCCCTCTCGGGTGGATGTAAAAGATCCCGCGGCACTATTTGATGATGAGCTGGGAGATCTCCCAGTGTCCTGGCCAATATTTATTCGTCAACCAACATTACTAAAACAGATAATCTAGTCATTTGTTGTTTGTGGGACTTTGCAAGTTGGCTGCCGAGTTTCCCTACAGTAACTGAACTTCAAAAAGTACTTCATTGGCCGTAAAGCATTTTAGGGCCGCCAGAGGTCATGAAAGGTGCTATATAAATGCAAGTTCTTCTTCTTCCACCCACCTAAATAGATGTTGATTTAAAAAGAATTTCACTGAAAAAGGGACTGTCCATGAATTTACTATAAAGTTATTATCTGCTTTGTAAACATCGAGTTGCCAGTCTCAGTCAGAGACAATGACTAGAAGTGCCATACTTTCCCAAGGGGAGGGATACAAAAATCAGAAACTGAACCTAACTGGATTGTCTTGCTCACCTCCCCTACTGGCAATTTTCAAGAAGCATTGACAGAAGCCTGGGAGCTAGTTACTTACCCACCTTCAGTGGTAGAGAACAAAATAAAAATGGGTTGAACATTTTAAAATAGGGTTTGGGAATTTAAAAGAAATCCAAGAAGACACAACTTGAGATTAGAGCTGTTTAAGGCAAGGAAAAAATAGAACTCTGCTAAATTTACACTTTCTAGCATATATATATATTAATAAAACTGAATCATAAGTTACAGCTGGATTCACCTTTTTAAATAGTAATTTAGTTTGTAAGTGATATATTTTATATTTCACTTTTTAAGGAGATTATTTTAACACTTCTGGAGCTACAGTAATTGATACATTTATTTACGGTAAAATGCAGCCTCCTAGAATCGGAAATAAAAATAGTAAATGTACCACAGGTCCATCAGCATTTGTTTTGATTATAAACCTTTTGTCAGAACCCAAAACCTAACCTGTTTTTTTTTTTTAATTTTCAAATATTGATGGATCTGCTGTGTCGTTTCAGAATGTTTTGTTTCTTATTTCAGATTTTAAGCATTTGCAATGTTTTTTCTTTTTAATGTCATAGAACCTGTATTAGTTGCAGCTTGGCTCAGTTGTTAGCACTCTTGTCTTGGAGTCAGAAGTTTCTGGGTTCAAGGCCCACTCCAGAACTGCGGGCACATCTAGGCGGATACTCCAGTGCAGAACTGAGGGAGTGCTGCATGGTCGGAGGTACTGTCCTTTAACCGAGATCCCACCTGCCTACTCCGGTGAATATTAAAAGATGCCACGCTAATATTTAAAGAAGAGCAAGAAGTTCTCCAGGTTGCCTTGCCAACCTTTTTTCCTCAATCAACAATACAAAAAAAGAGATTAATTGTTCATTCATCCCATTGTTTGTGCTGTGCTTTCTGGAGCTCCCTCCCGAAAATCCTTTTCTCTCTACTTCTTTCTCCTCCTTTAAAAACCCATCTTTTCGCTCAAGCCTTCAAATTTCCCCTTCTAAACCTCTCTCCAGCCCTAAACTACAAAGTGCATTGGGACATTTTGTAGAGGCAGAAACTCTCATCACATTTAAAAAGTACTTGGATATGCACTTGAAGTGCCCTAACCTACAGGGCTACGGACCAAGAGCTGGAAAGTGGGATTAGGCTGGATAGCTCTTTTTCGGCTGGCGCAGATACGATGGGCCGAATGGCCTCCTTCTATGCCATAAACATCTATGGTTCTACATGAAAGGCATTATATAAGTGCAGGCTTTTATCGTAGGCTCTTGCTGTGTGTAAAATGCCTACCCTATTTGCCTATATAATAACAGTACCAGAAAACCCCCCACAAAAGCTGCCAGATTGATATAAAAACCCACTGCTTCACTAATGTTCTTCGAGGAAGGGAGCCAACTACCCCTACCCGGTCTGGTGTACCTATGACTCCAGTCCCACACTACAGAGTTGACTCTTAAAATGCCCTCAGGGCAACTAGGGATGGACAATAAACATTGTCTTGCCAGTGTCAGCCACATACCAAGAACAAATTAAAAGTCACTGTACGTCAGGTGCTTTGAGTTTTTTTATTTTCGTTTTTAGGATAGCAATGATAATCATTAAATAAAACAAAATGACACTCCCTGTTCCATAAAGGTGCATATATGAAGAACTGTTGGGAAATGAGTTTCCAGAGACAATGTCTGAATGACTTATTTTTCCAAATCTAGCTTTCTTTTATACCAATACAGATTAAACAATGTGCGAAGACCATTGTCGCAAAGTGAAATGTCCACCACCAGAACTGATTAACAATTTCCATCAACAGAAATCAAAATAACCACTTTCTTTGTCTTCTACTCGCGAGCCAATGCTGGCCTGGTATCGTATGGAACTGGACAAATATTTAATCTCATCATTCAGAACATGTTCTCTGTAAATCAAAGCGGTTCAAAATAATTCATTCTGCTAAAAAGAACTAAACATACATACATAAATAGATATATTGATTATATAATGTACTCCAAAACATCTATCACAGTAACAGGTCACAAAATAAAATCCTAATAGTCAGTGCAATATCCAACTGCAACAAAGTATGGATGTCCTACATACAAAACTCACTGGAAAAATAAAGGTTGCTGCCATTATTTTAATGAACTGATTTTGAAAGTCAGTGACTTTTGATTTAGTTATTAAATTGAGAATTGTATTTGCTTTAAAAAAAATCGTAAACACAAAAATAAGATTGCTTTAAAGGAATACCTAAAATTTTCACAAACAGAAAGCAAAGTCTTCATATTTTGACATGCACGGTGTCATAATATACCAGCTACAGTATATTCTGGGAAGACACAAGTTACAAATACAAACGCTTTACTTACGTGGAGACATGATCATGATACAAAAATGATCACGATTGGACATTGATTTCTTCACTGACGAGGGCTCCATTACTCCACAGGTTGTTGCTGTGCTTCATGCAACTTCACTGCCTATTCACAAAGCTTCAGCTTATGTATCCAAGACAGACCTTGGAAACCCAACCTCACAGTATGACTCAGAGGTTTGTCTTATTTCTTATCACAAACATCACATTTTCAAACTCTACGGAATAATCATGTTTTTCATTTAATGAGGTGTTCAAGGGCTGTGTGGATTTGGTTATTCTGATAGGTTCTTACTGTGCATTGTTTTCTTTAAAATTTAGGATTTGTAGAGTTTTAATAAATCTACTTTGGAGAATAGATATTATTCATCATACCTATAATGTGATGATCCGATTCTCTGTAGGAGAGTACAACTGTTGTGGTTATGGGGTTGAACATTGGAAATACAAGGATGGAAGATTATTCTTCAATTTTCCTTGATTATCTATGGGGATCAAGGAGTATTCATACAGAAATTTTCTCAGGAAATTGAATGGTTAAGTAGAGTGTATGGTAGGATAGATTGTACATGGTTTGTATGATGGCATGATGGGCCATGTGGTTTCTTTTTGTTCCAATACTTCCAATACTAAGATCAAAGAAAGGCCAATTCTAAGTCTGGTATTCATCATAAATGCCAATGCAATGGTCCTCCAATGTTCCCCTTTAACATAAGTGCAAATGACAGGAAGCACCAACCAGGGTTTTGATAGAGTAAATAAAGAGAAACTGTTTCCACTGGCAGGATGGTCAGTAACCAGAGGACACAGATTTAGAATAATTGGCAAAGAACTAGAGGCAAGGTGAGGAGAATTATTTTTATGCAACGAGTTGTTATGATCAGAAATGCACTGACTGAAAAGGTGGTGGAAGCAGATACAATATTTACTTTCATAAGGGAATTGGATATATACTTGAAAAGAAAAAAATTGCAGGGCCATGGGCAAAGAACAGGGAAGTGGGACTAATTGGACAGCTCTTTCAAAGAGCTGGCACAGGCACGATGGGCTGAATGGCCTCCTTCTGTGCTGTATGATTCTATGATTTCTCTCCTCTGCTGCCAGAATCACAATGGCAAAGTTAAATGCTTTTGAAGCTGGTCTTATCCCCACCACAGTAACATTTCCACCTAGATGCTTTTCTATGTTAATACTGTTATGGAGGCCTTTCATTGGAGGGACAGAACTCCAGGATTGCTATTAGATAACTTCTATTAACCAAAATCCTCCCGCAGCTCCGGATGGTGAATGTGCCATCACTTCAGCTCTTAATTCGTACTGTGTGTCCATGCTGTCTGTCCTCTTTCAGTTTCAAGATTTTTGTCAGTTTCACTGCTGTGTGTGATCTATGAATTTGGGCCATTCCAAGTCACTATACTGTATTATAAATTAATAAAATCCTATTGTTTTACTCTTTCCAACAGTAATACCTTTTAACAAGTGGGTGTTTAAACACAGTCTTGGAGCAATAAATCATGCTGCTGCTAGGCCACGTAGACCATTACTTTAAGTCTAAGTGACATGAAAACTGACTTAAATGCAGGAAAATTGTGTTCGCCATTGATATTAATTGGAGCTGAGCTATGATAATTACCTTCTATGTTTTTGGTGAAGGTAATGGCAGAGCTGTGCAAAAGTCTCAGGAAAATATGGAATGGCATAATTAGTGGCGTAAATCACTTACCCCAAAATTAAATAATTCTTTTATTATAAAAGATGTAATAGCAGAGCACTTGGAAAGCAGTGACTGGATCGGACAAAGTCAACATGGATTTACAAAAGGTAAATCATGCTTGACTAATCTACTGGAATTTTTTGAGGATGGAACTGGTAAAATAGATAAGGGAGAACCAGTGGATGTGGTGTATTTGGACTTTCAGAAGGCTTTCGATAAGGTCCCGCATAAGAGATTAGCGTGCAAAATTAAGGCACAAGGGAGTGGGGGCAAGGTATTGACTTGGATAGAGAACTGGTTGGCGGACAGAAAGCAAAGAGTTGGAATAAACGGGTCGTTTTCCGAGTGGCAGGCAGTGACTAGTGGTGTACCGCAAGGATCGGTCCTAGGACCACAGCTGTTCACAATATATATTAATGATCTGGACGAGGGAATTGGATGTAATATCTCCAAATTTGCAGACGACACAAAGCTGGGCGGGAGGGTAAGCTGCGAGGAGGATGTCGGGAAACTTCAGTACGATTTGGACAGGTTGGGTGATTGGGCAGAAACATGGCAAATGCACTGTAATGTGGATAAATGTGAGGTTATCCACTTTGGTGGCAAAAACAGGAAGGCAGATTATTATTTGAATGGCAATAGATTGGGAGAAGGGGAAGTGCAAAGAGACCTGGGTGTCCTTGTGCACCAGTCGCTGAAGGTAAGCATGCAGGTGCAGCAGGCGGTTAAGAAGGCAAATGGTATGTTGGCCTTCGTAGCAAGAGGGTTCGAGTACAGGAACAAGGATGTCTTGCTACAGTTGTACAGGGCCTTGGTGAGACCGCACCTTGAGTATTGTGTGCAGTTTTGGTCACCTTACCAGAGGAAGGACGTTCTTGCCATGGAGGGAGTGCAGCGAAGATTCACCAGGCTGATACCTGGGATGGCAGGAATGACGTATGAGGAGAGATTGTGTCGATTGGGTTTATACTCACTGGAGTTTAGAAGATTGAGAGGGGATCTCATCGAAACCTATAAAATTCTGTCAGGTCTGGACAGACTAGATGCAGGAAGGATGTTTCTGATGGCCGGGGAGTCCAGAACCAGGGGTCATAGTCTAAGGATAAGGGGTAAGCCATTTAGGACTGAAATGAGGAGGAATTTCTTCACCCAGAGAGTGGTGAACCTGTGGAATTCTCTGCCACAGAGGGCAGTGGAGGCCAGTTCATTAAATATATTCAAGAAAGAGTTGGATATGTTTCTTGAGGCTGAAGGGATCAAGGGATACGGGGAAAAGGCAGGGACAGGGTACTGAATTTGGATGATCAGCCATGATCACATTGAATGGCGGAGCAGGCTCGAAGGGCCGAATGGCCTACTCCTGCTCCTATCTTCTATGTTTCTATGTTTTGAGCCATTCAAGGGTCCCAACGATATAGATGTGCCATTACAATGACACAAGTCCCAGGAAAATCTGGGTCAATATGAAAGATGGGCGCTCAGTGATTGATTATGAAATGCTAGCATTAGAAATAGGAACATTTATATACATGTTCCAAAACTTTACAGATTTTACACTCATTTTAAAATGGAATATAATATTGGAAAGTGTGAGATTATGCACTTTGGCAGAAAAATCTATTATCTAAATGGAGAGAAACTGCAAAGTGCTACAGTACAAAGGGATCTGGGGGTCCTGGTGCATGAAACACAAAAAGTTAGTATGCAGGTGCAGCAGGTGATCAGGAAGGCCAATGGAATCTTGGCTTTTATTGCAAGGGAGATGGAGTATAAAAACAGGGAAGTCTTGCTGCAGTTATACAGGGTATTGGTGAGGCCACACCTGGAATACTGCGTGCAGTTTTGGTTTCCATATTTAAGAAAAGATATACTTGCTCTCGAGGCGGTTCAGAGAAGGTTCACTCTGTGGCGGTACCACTGGTTGTCCCTTACATTGAGACACATAATTCCCTTTAACTTACCTTACTGTATGTTTGACTTACCTTTTGGGGCCGTTGCCCTTTTAACTTACCTGTTGGGGCCATTGCCCCTTTAAGACGCGCCCTAGCGCGCTGACGTCACGTCACGTACAACGTGATGTGCGTGTGCCGGCACAGCCCGGTCTAGCGTCTTCGGCCTCAACGGCCAGCCGACGGGAGCGACGCGATCTTCCGCTCCCGCGGCAAGCACCGGCACAGCCCGGCCTCCCAACTTCGGCCTCAACGGCCAGCGACGCAATGACGCGCATCACGTGACGCCCTAAGCGCGGGAAACGCGAGCAACGTGATGACGTCACAACACAAACGCGATGACGTCATCACGCTCCCCACAGGACTGCGAACTCAGTCCTCGTGGAGTCCCCGCTGGGACAAGACCTACACCACGGTGCTCCTACAGTCAGCCATCGTACCTGCTATCTTACCTGCTGTAATTAGCCTGTTCCTGTAAATAAACAACTTATTTATAGTTCGTCGAAGTCAAACTCTCTTATTTAGTGGCGATCTACACGAACCGCTACAACTCGGTTGATTCCAGAGATGAGGGGGTTGACGTATGAGGAAAGGTTGAGACTCTACTCATTGGAGTTCAGAAGAATGAGAGGCGATCTTATCGAAACATATAAGATTGTGAGGGGGCTTGATCGGGTGGATGCGGTGAGGATGTTTCCACTGATGGGTGAGACTAGAACTAGGGGGCATAATCTTAGAATAAGGGGCTGCCCTTTCAAAACTGAGATGAGGAGAAACTTCTTCACTCAGAGGGTAGTAAATCTATGGAATTTGCTACCCCAGAGAGCTGTGGAAGCTGCAACATTAAATAAATTTAAAACGGAGATAGACATTTTCCTAGCAGATAAGGGAATTAGGGGTTACAGGGAGAGGGCAGGGAAGTGGACGTGAGTCTAGATTCGGATCAGCCATGATCCTATTGAATGGCGGAGCAGGCCCGAGGGGCCGTATGACCTACTCCTGCTCCTACTTCTTATGTTATGTTCTTATGTTCATTTTAAAAAAGCACCTTCTTTCATAGAGAAATTTGGTCACTTGCACAGTTGACTATTTCCTCATTTGACAACCACTGCATTGTGACACCATATACCCCATCCTGAATATATTCTACACAGATAGAATTAAAAACACAACAAGGCTTCTTGGTAATACAAACTCTGGTGAATGAGTTAAAAGTGACTGAATAGACTCAGGCATACTTAAATATGAAGGAAAATAGTAGAACAACAATTAAGTCCCACAATCTCCTACTCGAAATTCAAATCATTCCCAGAACCTCCATACTGTGGGACTGCTTACCTTCCCGTTACAATCCTGCCTTTTAAATCTAGTTGGGCATCAACTAATTGTCACATTTCTCCTAATTGTCTTTTCTCCTAAGCTTTTCAACCTAAGTGATGTCTTGCACTAAGTGCTTGGCCCTCCACTTAGATTTCTAAATAATAAAAAAGGATTTTTCCTGTTCCTACCTTTCTCTCAAATGCCAGCAGGAATTAGAAGCTATCGGTCTACAGACCCTTATATAGTTTTATTTTATAACTACCTCCATTCCCTCAATCTATTAAGACCATGTAACGACAAATAGGTCATATTGCCTAACATACACTCAAAGCACAAATCTCTTCTTCATTTTACCACACTGAACTATTATTATATAATATAGTTACTGCTGGTTAATGACAGACAACAATCTTACATAGTTGTGTTCACAATGTACTGTTTTGCCCAAATCCACAGTAATAACAGTTCTACTTTCCTTTTGAAACTGCCAGATTCATCCAGTGCTGAACAGCACATCAGAAGTTATGATGCCGAGTGCTGCCACCAGACACTACAATAAACTAACAGTAATTTTCATCAATTAAAATGAATGAAACAAGGTTAATATGACCTGAAAGTTTCTGATCCAAATGGGATAAGTGAAACCAAACACCAACCTGGATTAAGTGGATTATAGATGTTCCCTACACATCCAAAACAAGCATCTAGGTCACGGAGGTATACAAACATAAAAACGGAAGCTTTCTTTGTACATTTCTCATTACTCTAATTAAAGTCCCCAAAATTTGGATACAGGTATACTGCAGCTATAAACCTTCAGAGAAAGATATTTCTGAAGAAAGAAAGACTTGCATTTATATAGCACCTTTCACGACCACCGGACGTCTCAAAGCGCTTTACAGCCAATGAAGTACTTTTGAAGTGTAGTCACTGTTGTAATGTGGGAAACGTGGCAGCCAATTTGCACAGACAGCAATGTGATAATGTCCAGATAATCCGTTTTTGTTATGTGGATTGAGGGATAAATATTGGCCAGGACACCAGGGAGAACTCCCCCGCTCCCCCTCCTCTTCGAAATAGTGCCATGGGATCTTTTATGTCCAACTGAGAGAGCAGACGGGGCCTCAGTTTAACGTCTCATCCGAAAGACGGCAACTCCGACACTGCAGCACTCCCTCAGCACTGCACTGGAGTGTCAGCCTAGCTTTATGTGCACAAGCCCCTGGAGTGGGACTTGAACCCACAACCTTCTGACTCAGAGGCAAGTGTGCGCTACCCACTGAGCCACAGCTGACACTTTGATTTTGAGTACCACTACAAACTGACGCACAGAACAAAGTAGCACCTCAGTTTCACTTCTATTAACTTAGTCAAAAAACCCACATGTTCCCCAAACAAAACATTATTTGTAAAGTATAACATTTGTGCACAGGTATTTGCTACATTTACTTTCTGATGCACTATTCAATTATGAGTTTACCTTTTGCACCAATGAGTAGAAAATTTTAATCAGCAACATACTATTTCAATCTAAAATGATCAGCAGCATCCAATTAAATATCAGTCATTAACCTAGAAATTCGGTTGGTAGCGCCAGCGATTAGCGCCTAAAGAGCCCGAGAATTGGGGTGTTACCCAATTTTCGGGTGGGCGCAGTGAATATAGCGCCACCTCCCATATTGAGTATCCTTTTAGTGCCGGCGCTAACTCTTTGCGCGCGCCCGCGGGCACAGGCAGATCATGACGTCATTTCAGTGTGCAACACCTTTTTGGCACCCCGGACCAGATATTCGGTGGCGCCCGCAACCTTTCCGCCTGGCGCTATTAGTGACAGTTGGATGGAGCATTCCCAGGCCCTTCTCGGACTTGGGGGGCGCTATTTAAACGGGACAGCACTAGTATAAAAGCTGCAGCCATTTGGGCTGGCCATTCTGATCGTTGCTGGAGAGAGTTGCTGACCTTCTGTTGGACAGTACTTTTCTCATTGAGCCTTCGGAGGCACTGGCACTGGCAGCTTGAGGGCCCGGCTCCCGAGCTGGTGATGCAGCATCTGAAAGCAGGGAGGTGGAAGAGTGGCTTTAGCAAAAGGACAGCTTGGCAGCAAGGGATGCCAGATTGCGGCAAGGCTATGACATGGGTCCACAGTGAGAAAGCATGCTGGCGGGGGGAACAAGTGGAAGGAGACAGTTGTAAAAGGTGAGAACCTTACCATCGCTGTCGACAATGGGGTCGGCAGCTGCAGTGGTCACAGGACCACTCAGACGTCCTCCAAGAATCTGGTGGACTCTCTCCTCGAGATCCGTGAGAGTGACCATTTGTGGAGGTCCCCCACCGGTGCGAAGCTGGTCTTTGCCAATCCTCGCCAGCTTGGACTGCAGGGGAAAGGAGGGGAAGTTACGTTACCTGATGCCCTGAGTGATCATCTCATGCCCCCCATGGTGCAAGAGCCCTTACATGACGCCTTGAGTCAAATGTGCATATGTGTGCCCAGAAAGGGCCATGGGTGCTTGCTGGCAGATGGTCAATGGGGCACAGGCCACCCTGTAGCCATAAAGTCAGGTGCAAATGAAGGGATGCAGAAGTTTGCAGAAACAACACCCACCCTCACGACCTGAGTGAGGTTGTTGAATTTCTTTCTGCATTGGACAGGGCTCCTGGTCACCATGCTGCTGGAGTTGACCCTCTGGCATACATCCCTCCAAGCTCGTCGGTAGTCCTTCTGATTCGGCCTCCTGCCATTGTCTGGGTAGAGAACATCTCGCCGGCGCTCCACTGCAGCCACCAATTGCTCCAGAGCCTCACTGGTGAAGCGCTCTGCTCTCTGTCTCACCTTCTCCATCTGGTCCAAGTTTTTAGCGCCAGAGAAGGGCCTGCGCCGATTCTGAGGCCTGCAAGGCGCAGAGTGTGGATGCTGAAGCTGATTGGCCCACCCCTTTACGAGCTGGCCGGCGCCTGGAAGTCTCGTGGTCATTGGTAATTGAGAGCACCTGCGCTGCGCCCGTCCGCTCCGATATTGGGTTGCGCCGGAAGTTTAGCGCCTTAGGAGTCCCGTGTAACGCCTGAATTCGCGCCTCAATCACCTTTAGGGGCGATGCAACCCAATATCGCGCCAGGTGGCGATAAGTTGCGTCTGGCTATAAACTTAGCGCTGCGCCAATTCTAACGCCCCAAGCGGGGCTATACCCAATTTCTGGGCCATTGAGTCATAGGGGGAAAAATTGGGTGAGTAGCGCCACCTGTTAGCGCCTAAAGAGGCAGTCAGTGGCTGTAGCGCCACTGGCTGCGCCTCCCGCGATATTCAGCAGGGGCGCTAATGGTGGCGTTAGCCATTTGCGCTGCGCTGCGCTGCCACCGATGATGTCATCGGTGTGCGCAGCGCCCCATTCGCGCCCCGAACGCGCTATTTGGTAGCGAACGCTGCTGTAGCGCCGTTCGCTACCCGCGCCCGGTTCACGGGGCCTTGCTGCGCCGGCAGAGGCGCAAGTTAAGGTGGAGGTGCGGGGCGGCCGCCTGCCAGCACCTCCGTCCCCGGCCTCCTGGTTCCCCCCCCCCGCGGCATTGCCGGCTGTTTCCCGAGGGCCCGGCACTTCTCCTTGGTGCCGGGCTCTTTTGCCGGCACTCGCGATCGGGGTTCGCGCTGTTGCAGGCCCCTCCCCCTTAACAGTGGGAGGAAGGCCTGCAGTACCGCAGTGTGCCGTGCCGCAGTGTGTGGCGCTGCGGCACGTTGCGCTGCGATATTCAGTTTCAGCGCCCTAAGAGGGACGCGGAGCGCCTCGAGCCTCGCCCAGTCTCCCTCTAGGGGCACTTCAACTGAATTTCTGACGATCGCTACAGCTTCGAACGCTGCACAAAAACCAGCGCCCAGGTGAACTTGGCGCCTCAACCCAATTTCTAGGCCACAGAGTCATAATGCCACAGAAGGAGGCCATTCGGCCCATCGAGTCCATGCCGGCTCTCTGTAGAGCAATCCAGTCAGTCCCATTCCCCCGCTCTATCCCCGTAGTCCTGCAAGTTTATTTCCCTCCAGTGCCTATCCAGTCTCCCCTTGAAAACATTGAGTGTCTCCGCTTCCACCACTTCCGTCGGCAGCGAATTCCAGGTCATCACCACTTGCTGTGTAAAAAAGATCTTCCTCACATCCCCCCTGTATCTCTTGCCCAAAACCTTAAATTTGTGTCCCCTACTCCTTGTACCATCAACAAGTGGGAACAGCCTTTCCCCATCTAGCCTATCCAAACCCGTCATAATCTTGTACACCTCTATCAAATCAACCCTCAACCTCCTTTGCTCTAATGAAAACAAATCCAGCTTCTCCAACCTGTCCTTGTAGCTAAGATCCCCCTATCCCCGGAACCATTCTGGTAAATCTCCTCTGCACCCTCTCAAGGGCCTTCACATCCTTCCTAAAGTGTGGTGACCAGAACTGGACACAATACTCCAATTGTGGCCTAACCAGTGCTTTCAGCATAACTTCTCTACTTTTGTACTCAATACCTCTACTTATGAAGCCCAAGATCCCATATGCTTTGCTAACCACTCTCTCAATATGTCCTGCCACCTTCATGGACCTATGCACATTAACTCCCAGGTCCCTCTGTCCCTGCACACTCTTTAAAACTGTGCCATTAAGTGTATATTGCCTCTCCCTGTTCCTTCTGCCAAAATACATCACCTCACACTTCTCTGTATTAAATTCCATCTGCCACTTGTCTGCCCATTCTGCTAGCCTTTCTATGTCCTGTTGCAGTTGATTGGTATCATCCTCACTGTTTGCCACACCCCCAAGTTTGGTGTCATCGGCAAATTTAGAATTTCTACTCTGGATTCCAATATCTGTTTTCTGTCCTCAAGCCAATTCCTTATCCAAGCTGCCACTGACCCACCTATTCCATGAGCCTCAATTTTGTTAACCAGCCTTCTATGTGGTACTTTGTCAAACGCCTTCCAAAAATCCATGTAGATAACATCCATTGCATTCCCTTCATCAATCCTCCCTGTTACTTCGTCAAAAAATTCAATTAGATTAGTCAAACACGATCTGCCTTTTACAAATCCGTGTTGGTTCTCCTTAATTAGCTTAAACCTTTCCAAGTGCCTGTTAATTTTTTCCTTGATTATTGTTTCTAAAACTTTACCCACCACTGATGTTAAACTAACTGGCCTGTAGTCACTAGGATCATCCTTACACCCTTTCTTGAACAATGGTGTCACATTTGCCACTTTCCAATTCTCAGGCACCTCCCCCGCATCTAGGGAAGATTGAAAAATTATGGCAAGCCCTTCCGCTATCTCCTCCCCCAATTCCCTTAGCAACCTGGGATGCAAGCCATCTGGATCAGGCGACTTATCCACTCTAAGCATACCCAGCCTTTCTAGTACATCCTGTCTATCAATTTTCACCCCTTCCATTGCTTCTACCGATAGTTTGTCAGCATCCACCTCCTTAGTAAACACCGATACAAAGTACTCATTGAGTATTCTAGCCTTGCCTGCGCCTCTAAGCATATATGTCCCTAACAGGCCCCACCCCACCTCTTACTACCTGCTAACTGCTTACATGCCGGTAGAAGATTTTTGGGTTCCCTTTTATGTTAACTGCCATTCTACTCTGATATTCTCTTTGCCAATCTTATTTTCATCTTCACTTCCCCTCTCAACCTATTGTATTTGGTCTGGTTCTCCCTTGAAGAATTCACCTGACATTCATCATACACCCTCTTTTTTTGCTTTGTCATCTTCTCTATCTCCCTCGTCATCCAAGGAGACCTTGCTTTGGTTCGCTTACCCTTCTCTCTTGTTGGAATGTACCTAGCCTGTACTTGGAACATCTCCTCCTTAAAGATCACCCATTGTTCCGTTACAGTTTTTCCTGTCAGTCTTTGGTTCCATTTTACCCTGGCTAGATCCTTTCGCATCCCATTGAAGTTAGCCCTATTCCAGTTTAGAAGTTCCACGCTCCTCTCCATTGCTAATTAAAATCTTATGATACGATGATCACTCATACCCAAGTGTTCTCCCACAGACACTTGGTCGACCTGGCCCACCTCATTCCCCAGAACCAGATCCAGCAATGCCTCCTTCCTAGTTGGGCCAAGAACACACTGGTCGAGGAAATTCTCCTGAACACATTTCAGAAATTCCTCCACCTCCTTTCCCTAGCATTATCCCAAACGATATTTGGGTAATTAAAGTCCCCCAATATGACCACTCTATAGCTCTTGCATATCTCTGCGATTTCCCTGCAGTATTGCTCCTCTACCTCCCTCTAACTATTTGGAGGCCTGTAGAATACCCCTAATAGCGTGATCATACCCTTTTTGCTCATCAACTCTAACCAACTGGATTCTGTCCTTGTCCCCTCAGGAACATCCTCCCTTTCCAACACTACAATGTCTTCCTTAATCAACTTTGCCAGCCCACCTCCTTTTTTTCCCTTCCCTATCTTTTCTGAACACCTTGTACCCTTGAATATTAAGTGCCCAGTCCTCACCATGTATAAGCCACGTTTCTGTTATTGCCACAACATCATATTGCCACACGGCTAATTGTGCTTGTAGCTCACCAACCTTATTCACCACACTTTATGCGTTTACATACATGTACTGTAAACCCATTTTTGAATTTTTCGTAGTCTTTCTTAGTCTGCTCATATCTAATATGGTACTACTTCCGCCTTTAGTACTACTTCCTTCTCTAGTACTATCCAACACACTCACTCTTTTATGCACCTTATTCCTCTTTTCTACTCATATATGCTGGTGCCCATCCTCCTGCCAAGCGAGTTTAAACCCTCCCCAACAGCACCAGCAAACCTCCCCGCGAGAATACTGGTCCCGGCTCTGTTGAGGTGTAACCCGTCCGGCTTGTACAGGTCCCACCTTCCCCAGAAATGGTCCCAATGCCTCAGGAATCTAAAGCCCTCCCTCCTGCACCATCTCTCCAGCCACACATTCATCTGTTCTATCCTCCTATTCCTGTACTCACTAGCATGTGGCACCGGGAGTAATCCGGAGATTACTACCTTTGAGGTCCTGCTTTTTAATCTCTTTCCATGCTCCCTATAGTCTGCTTGCAGGACCTCATCCCTCTTTCTGCCTATGTTGTTAGTACCGATATGTACAATGACCTCTGGCTGTTCACCCTCCCCCCCCCCCCTCAGAGTGTCCTGCAGCCGCTCAGTGACATCCTTGACCCTGGCACCAGGGAGGCAACATACCATCCTGGAGTCACATCTGCATCCACAGAAACGCCTATCTGTTCCCCAAACCAATGAATCCCCTATCACTATTGCTCTTCCACTTTTCTTCCTCCACCCACCCCCCCCCCCCGTGCAGCTGAACCTCCCGTGGTGCCGTGGCATTGGCTCTGGCTGCTCTCCCCAGAGGAGCTATCAGCCCCACCAGTTTCCAGAACTGTGAACTGGTTAGCCAGCGAGATGCACTCTGGGGATTCCTGCCCTACCTACCTGGTCCTCCTTCTCTGTCTGGTGGTCACCTATTCCCTCTCTGCCTGCACACTCTGAGGCTGCGGGATGACCACTTCTAGAAACTTGCTTTCCAAGTATTTCTCAGCCTCGCGGATGCACTGTAGTGACTCCAGCTGCCGTTCAAGCTCCAAAGCCCGGAGCTCGAGTTGCTGCAGTTGGCGACACTTCCTGCACATGTGGTCGTCCAGGCCACAAGAAGAGTCCAGGATTTCCCACATGGCACAGTATGTGCAAATCACTGGACTGAGGTGGCCTGCCATGCCTCTATTTACCAGACTATGGAGGTAATTTGGCAGAAATAAACTTAAAACTTAACAAGAAACACTCAACAGCTACCCACCAATCAGCACTTCCCTTTATTAGATAGGCTATGAACTACTTAACAGAAATATACTCAAAACAGAACAAAAAAAAACTTACCACCTATACTCACCTCTCAGCTCCCTTGTGCCAGCGACACCTTTGAATTCTGACACCACTCCTTCGTTGTGTTGCTTGCCAACTGTCTCCCTCGCAGGTAGTCTGCTCACTCTGACTCCCAGGCCTCTGCTCCGCGTTGCCTTTATCCCCAGTCTCCGACTCCGTTCCTCGCGCAGGTCCGCTCACTCTGACTCCCAGGCTTCTGCTCTGCGCTGCCTTTATCCCCGGTCTCCGACTCCGTTCCTCCCGCAGGTCCGCTCACTCAGACTCCCAGGCCTCTGCTCTGCGCTGCCTTTATCCCCAGTCTCCGACTCCGTTCCTCGCGCAGGTCCGCTCACTCAGACTCCCAGGCCTCTGCTCCGCGCTGCCTTTATCCCCGATCTCCGACTCCGTTCCTCGCGCAGGTCCGCTCACTCAGACTCCCAGGCCTCTGCTCCGCGCTGCCTTTATTCCCGGTCTCCGACTCCGTTCCTCCCGCAGGTCCGCTCACTCAGACTGTACTGCTGCCCTGTCACGTCACACTTATTTTTTGGAAATCGTGGAAGGTCCCGCCGCCACCTCTGGTGTCTCCAATTAGGTCCGCTCTTTTTAAAGTACTCTGCCGCTCTGGCTCTCTGCTCCTGCTCTTTTTAAAGTACTCAGATCATCTTGTGCAGGCAGAGGGCAAGGCCGAGGTGCTAAATGAGTACTTTGATCTGCCTTCCTATAGAAGAGGATGCTGCTAATATCACAGTAAAGCAGGAGGTAGTAGAGAAATTGGATAGGATAAAAATAAAGAGGTTTAAAAGGTTGGCAGCCCTCAAAGTAGAAAAACAACCCATTCCGAATGGGATGCATCCTAGGTTGCTGAGGGAAGTAAGAGTGGAGATAGCAGAGGCTCTCGCCACAATCTTCCCATCCTCCTTAGATATGAGAGCGGTGCCAGAGGACTGCAAATGTTACACCCCGTTCAAAAAAGGGGGGGAGAGGTAAATCCAGCAACTACAGGGCAGTCAGCCCAATGTTGGTGGTGGGGAAACTTTTAGAGACAATAATCCAAGACAAAAGCAAAGATGTTATGCTAAACCTTTATAAATATTGGTTAGGCCCCAGTTGCAGTATTGTGCCCAGTTCTGGGTACCACACGTTAGGAAGGATGCCAAGGCCTTACAGAGGGTGCAGAGGAGATTTATTAAAATGGTACCAGGAATGCGGGACTTCAGTTATGTGGAGAGACTAGAGAAGCTGAGGTTGTTCTCCTTAGAGCAGAGACGGTTAAGGGGAGATTTACTAGAGGTGTTCAAAATAATGAAGTGTTTTGATAGAGTAAATAAGGAGAAACTGTTTCCAGTGGCAGGAGGGTCGGTAACCAGAGGACACAGATTTAAGGTAATTGGCAAAAAAACAGAGGCGTGGAGAAAAGTATTTACGCAGTGAGTTGCTATGAGCTGGAATGCACTGGCTGAAAGGGTGGTGGAAGCAGATTCAATAATATTTTTCGAAAGGGAATTGGATAAATACTTGAAGGGGAAGAAATTGCAGGGCTATGGGGAAAGGACAGGGAAGAGGGACTAATTGTGTAGTGTATGTAACGTTCCACCTTTAAGAGAACTATTTTAAGGGTTGCACTACTTTATCTTGGCTACTGTATACTGTAATACCGGTGGTGACCACACCGGTATATAAGTGCTGTGTAAGGATTTATTGGGCAGATTCGCCCTGACCTTCGAATAGTAAAGTCCTGTTAAAGTTACTCTTGTAGTCTGTGTATTAATTCGCCATATAACACACAGACTTTACAGTGGCGACGAGTTCGATCTTACCCTGCGGCAGCGATACATCCGAAGCAGTTAACGAGCGTCGAGAAGAGGCATCCGCCCTCGTCGTTCTGCTGAGAGAAGACTCGAGTCTGCAGAGCAAGGAAGAAGGAAGAATTCAAACACGAAGCCTTCCATCAGCAACAGGCAGTGATCGTCCCTTCTGCCACGGTGGTGAGTGAGCCGATCAGCCACGAGAAGCAAGTTGGCCACGTTGACTGTGAGTAGGGGGAAAATAAAAAGAAACGGAGGATAAGGGCGGTGAACTCGACCACGGTCGGGGGAAAGGAGCCGGACAGAAGTCAGGGCCAGAGACGCTGAGACTGGGGCAGCATAGGGCACGGAAGCCGCGGTACAAGCGGGAACGCAGCCGGTGTGAGAGACCGGGCTACAAGCGGGAACGCAGCCGGTGTGAGAGACCGGGCTACAAGCGGGCTGGGAGACGCAACAGCGTCGGGAGACAGCTCGACCGCGACCGGCGAAAAAGGCCGGGCAGCTA
This sequence comes from Somniosus microcephalus, assembly GCF_052327205.1. Lineage (NCBI taxonomy): Eukaryota > Metazoa > Chordata > Chondrichthyes > Squaliformes > Somniosidae > Somniosus > Somniosus microcephalus. The sequence continues at coordinate 24,678,742 of NC_141017.1, read as the reverse complement.
CCGAGGCCGCGAGGCGCTGCGACCGGGATCGTAAGGCGTGGGAAGAAATAAATAAATAAAACCGCGGAGAACTCAGCCGCAGCCGGGGAGGAAAGGACCGGACTGCGAGAGGGCTGGGGAGGTGCGATTGAAAGCCGCTGAGGGAGAGACAGAGCCCGAGCGAGCGGGAGAGCTTCAGAATAAACTGAAGCCGGCGCGCAGGCTGCGAAACCCGAAAGCCAGCGGTCGTCGCCCGAGGGCAAAGCTTACCCCCCGCCAGAGGAAGACAAGCGCGGGAAACCGCCATCCTCGGAGGCGGGGAAGAAGATAAGCGCGGGAAACCGCCATTTTTGGAAAAAAAAAAGTTAAAAAAGTAAAGAAAAATTTTGTTGTTGTTCTCAGAAAGATTGTGAAGATGCCTAAGCGTGGTAACATCAACGATTTCGATTCTGATGTGGAAGATTGGGCCACGTATGTAGAACGCATCGAGATATATTGTAAGGTCAATAAGATAGCAAATTATGATAAAGCTCTAACCTTACTAAACTCAATGGGTGCGAAGACATACGGGCTATTGAAGCATCTTCTATCACCAGCTAAACCGGCGGATCAGTCTTTCGCTAATATTGTTGCTGTCCTGAAGGGTCATTTGAACCCCACACCGCTGATGTTAGCGGAACGATCTAAATTTTACGTGAGAACGCAACTAAAAGAGGAAAGCAACGCGGAGTACTTGGTTGAACTGAGTAGGCTAGCAAAATACTGTCAGTTTGGGGAAAATCTGACAGAGGCACTGAGAGACAAGTTCGTGTGTGGGATGTCGAAGGAAGAAACACAAAAGCGACTGCTCGAAGAGAACGATCTTACACTTGATAAGGCTGTCCTTATTGCAGCATCGCACGAAGCCGCAGCGAGAGGCACGGCGGAAATGCAGCTGAAGACAGCGGTACTCAGCGTGGATCAAATGACTTCGGGTACAACGAAATGTTATCGTTGTGGGAAGACAACACACGACCAGAACCAATGCTGGTTTAAAAACCAGGAATGTAGAAAATGTGGCAAGCTTGGTCACATTGCTAAAGTATGCCGGTCAGGAAAGAAGACCAGCAACAATAAGTCACCGCAGAAGAAGTACAGAAAGGTACATAAGGTGACTGTGAAGAGTTCAGATGAACAGAATTCGGATTCAGACTCCAACAGCAAGGAACTGGGTAGTCTGAGGATTCACAATGTGAGTAAGGAAACTGACCGACAAACTATCTGGGTCACACTACAGATTGCAAAAGTCCAAGTGAAGATGGAAGTGGACACTGGATCGGCGTTGACGGTCATGAATAAGCAAGATTACAAAAAGTTATTCAAACATATTCCCCTACGGGATACAGAGATAGTATTGCAGACATACACGGGGCATAAAGTATACCCCATCGGGAAGATAAAAGTCAAGGTGAGACACAAGGGCAAACACCACCAAGGAATGGACATATATGTACTACCCGAGGGAGGTCCACCACTTCTGGGGCGGGAGTGGATCAGGAAAATAAAGATAGACTGGCACTCCCTAAACACAATGACGGTAGATTCCGGAAAGAAAGATGTCAAACCTGAACGATTGTCCAGAATATTGGACGAGGCTAAAGAGGTATTCCAGCAGGGACTGGGAATACTGAGAGGAATTAAGGCAAAAATCAAGATTGCAGAACATGCAAGCCCAAAGTTTTTCAAAGCCAGATCGGTACCTTACGCGATACGACCTGCTGTGGAGGCAGAACTGGAAGAGCTTGAACGTTCAGGGGTACTGTCTAAGGTGGACTGGAGTGAGTGGGCCACGCCCATTGTTCCCGTCATGAAGCCTTCGTCGAGTAACAAGCCAGGGGGACCGGGAAAGGTCCGCATCTGCGGAGACTTCAAGATCACAGTTAATCCAGTGCTTCACACGGTACAATACCCGCTTCCACGGATTGAGGATATCTTTGCTTCATTGTCTGGCGGGAAACACTTCACCAAGATAGACCTGGCGCAAGCATACTTACAGATGGAAGTCGAGGAAGAGTCGCGCCAGTATCTCACAATCAACACGCACAGAGGCTTGTATCGATATAATAGACTGGTTTTTGGAGTGGCTTCGGCTCCAGCAATTTGGCAGAGGGCCATGGAGCAGGTCTTACAGGGTATTCCAAGCACTCGGTGTTACTTGGACGATATACTGATTACGGGAGAGGACGAGGAGGAACACCTCACAAATTTGAAACTGGTGCTCACCAGGTTGAAGGAATATGGCCTTCGAGCTAACCGCCAGAAATGTGAGTTCTTCCAGAAACGGATCCCGTACTGTGGTCATGTCATTGACCAAGAGGGGCTGCACAAGTCACCTGACAAGATCGAAGCTGTCGTGAAGGCCCCCGCTCCGGAAAATGTATCACAGTTGAGGTCGTTTCTGGGGTTGATTAACTATTACCATAAGTTTCTGCCAAATCTATCCACGGTGCTGCACCCGCTGAATGCTCTGTTGCGGAAAGAAGTACCATGGAAGTGGAGCGAGGACTGTAAGAAGGCCTTTCGCAAAAGCAAGGCATTGATCACCTCTGAGGAAGTGTTGGCTCACTTCAATCCAACGCTACCTCTTCGTCTAGCTTGTGATACTTCCCCTTATGGTATTGGAGCAGTACTCTCACACAAGTTGCCAAATGGCTCGGAAAGGCCAGTCGCATTTGCATCCCGATCATTGACCTCCGCTGAGCGCAATTATGCTCAGATAGATAGGGAGGCTCTCAGCCTTGTGTGGGGAGTAAAGAAATTCAATCATTACCTGCAGGGCAAGAAGTTTACATTGCTGACAGACCACCAGCCGTTGGTATCCATATTCAACCCTAACAAGGCCGTTTCCACTATGACAGCGCAAAGGCTACAGAGGTGGTCCGTTTTACTAGGGGCACACCAATATGACATCGAATACAAAAGGTCCAAACAGCATGGAAATGCTGATGGGTTATTGCGCCTACCGTTGCCAGTGGTAGAAGAGGCGACTACAGTGGACCCAGTGGAGATGTTCCACTCAACCATAGTGGAATGTCTACCAGTAACAAATACTATGATCGAAAAGGAAACAAGAAATGACCCGACTCTCTCACGAGTCTACGATTTAACGGTGGAGGGATGGCCAGCACATGGCGAACCAATGTTGCCAGCATTTTCGCAAAGAAGAGAACAGCTGTCAGTGTGCCGAGGAACCTTGATGTGTGGATCTAGAGTGGTGATTCCACCCAAACTCCAGCATAAAGTGCTAAAGGAGCTTCACGAGGGGCATCTGGGTGGAGTGAAAATGAAGAACCTAGCCAGAGCGTTTGTGTGGTGGCTGGGTATTGATGGAGACATCGAAGAAATAACCAAGAGCTGTCTAGGATGCCAGAAGGTCCAAAACGCCCCACCACAAGCTCCTCTGCATCCATGGGAGTGGCCCTCATCTCCATGGCAAAGGGTACATATCGACTTTGCTGGTCCATTTATGGACTCAATGTTTTTAATCGCGGTGGATGCACACTCCAAGTGGCCGGAGGTAATAAAGATGTCCTCCACCACCACGGAAAAAACCATCACAGTATTAAGGACCATATTTGCCAGGAATGGGCTGCCGGAACAGATCTGTTCTGATAATGGACCGCAATTTGTGTCCGAAGAATTCAGGAAGTTCTTAAAAAGCAATGGGGTTAAGCACTACACGTCCGCCCCATACCATCCCGCCACCAATGGATTAGCTGAACGGTTTGTCCAGACCTTCAAGAAGGCCATAAAGGCCATGGGTAATGAAGACATAAATCTACAACATAAGGTAGATAACTTCTTGTTGGCGTACAGGAATGCAACACATGCGGTCACAAACCAAACTCCCGCCATGATGTTTTTCAATAGAAGACTAAGATGCCGGCTGGATTTGATTAAGCCAAACGTCAGAAGGGACGTAGAGAACCGGCAATTTCAAGGCATGAATGAAAGGCCAACTAGAACCTTCCAGATAGGTCAACAAGTTTTGGCCCGGGACTACCGTACCGAGAAATGGCAGCCTGGAACTATTGGAAAAAGGCTAGGACCGCTGATGTATACCGTGGACATTGGTGAAAGCATAATAAGGCGCCATGTTGACCAGATCATAGAGTCATCCACAAAGGGCCAACCTACTCCACAACTCTATACGCCTAATGTTGAAGCAGAGATACCCAGAGCATCTACCTCCGATCCGGTAATACTGGAATCAGATGAACCTGACACTGTCCTTCAAGCAGAATCGACCTTGCCAGAAGAACCTACTACACCACCGAAAACTACTACACCACCGAGGCGTTATCCGGACAGAGTCAGGAAGCCTCCAGAGAGACTGAATCTGTGAACTGTTTTACATAAAGTTGTATATATGTTATGATGTTATATTAATGGGAATATATATATATACTGTTACACTACAATCCTCCCTTTTTAGGTTATGTAACGTTCCACCTTTAAGAGAACTATTTTAAGGGTTGCACTACTTTATCTTGGCTACTGTATACTGTAATACCGGTGGTGACCACACCGGTATATAAGTGCTGTGTAAGGATTTATTGGGCAGATTCGCCCTGACCTTCGAATAGTAAAGTCCTGTTAAAGTTACTCTTGTAGTCTGTGTATTAATTCGCCATATAACACACAGACTTTACAAATTGGATAGCTCTACCAAAGAGCCGGCAGAGGCACAATGGGCTGAATAGAATGCTGTATCATTCTATGATCAGGTTGGTCTCATTCCAAGCTGTACTTAGAGCTGTAGCAAAGCTGCCAATGCTATAAAAAGTTATTCCTGGTGGTAAACTAATATTATAAATCCTTCCCTTTAAGTTTGCAATGGCTGTCATACAGGGGGTAGGAAAAATCTGAAAAGGTGCATGTATCTTTTCATGGGTCAATAACTAGACAATATTCAAACTCCAGTAATAAAAACAGAAAATGCTGGAGATACTCAGCAGGTCAGGCAGCATCTGTGAAGAGAGAAACAAGAGTTAACGTTTCAGGTCGATGACCTTTCGTCAGAACTGTCATCGACCTGGAACGTTAACTCTGTTTCTCTCTTCACAGATGCTGCCTGACCTGCTGAGTATCTCCAGCATTTTCTGTTTTTATTTCAGATTTCCAGCATCTGCAGTATTTTCTTTTTTGTATTCAAACTCCAGTATTCTGCTTGTCCAAGTTGCAACTCAAATCAAGCCAATATACAGGTACATACCGAACAATTCAATTTCTCATTTGCATTGTGGCGCTCAACAACAATATTTTGCAAGTACAGGAAACTTTCGATTTACCGGCACCTAAATAACCGGAAATCTCGGTTAACCGGCAAAATTCAGGAGTAGGTTCATACTTCATATTACTTGCCTTCATCGATCTGTTGCTGTGCAAGGGTGTGGCTGCAGCTGTTGCTAAGCTACAGAGATACTTGCAACTTGTGGCCATTGTTCTGAACCTGTTGCTAAGCTCTCAGCTCTCCCTATCTTTTACTATAGCGCTCGGTTATCCGGAATTTTTGATGAACCGGCACCACGTCGGTCCCATCGGTGCCGGATAAAAAAAAAAGTTTCCTGTACCTTGAACATTGACCAGGAAAACTAAACCAAAATACCATTTTCTAGTCCAACAATATTAAATTTCAGAACTGACCGAGAAAGGTTAATCTGTAGCACAACAGGTGCTGTGCATTCCCCTAGGTATCTCAAGAGTCCAGCAGCTCCAAATGAGCTCTCAGACCATTCCAAAGCTGCAGCCACAAATCAAAGGAGCTGCTCCAGGACACACAAGGTTGCTCCTGACAGTGAAGTCTCTTGCCTGGCAAAAGGGAAGGCCCAACCCAGCAGCTCTCTGTGGAAGTCAGAAAATTGGCCTTTTTAAAAAAAAAAAAATCTAAAATACATATGTATCATTTTCAATATACTTTGAACAAAAAGTACTCCAGCTACATTTTTTTCCCCTTTTAAGCAACAAGTCACAATTTCAGTTTTGCTAAATATGAGACTTTGTTAATCAAGAGCTGACATGAACCAAAGATGTCAAGTGCATATCTAACCAAAGATGTGCTAATAATGTACTTTCTCCACCTGATAACTTGGTCTGAGCAAATAAAATCAAAGGCTAACCAACCTCATTAAGCATGTCTTTTTCTTTAATAAAATTCTATAAGCTCTTGGCTCTTTTAGATACAGATCAAGGAGTTCAAGATGCCCAGACAATACATGACAAATAAACACTTAGAGGTCATTTAAACAGATATTTGTCTGAAGTTCTTAACTCCATTCCCAGTTGTGAAATATTATGACTCAGAGCTCCAAAGCAAAAACAAGAACAGGATTCAGCAAAACTATTTATTGATGTATCATCAGGATATTATAGAAAAAAAGTGAATGAGGCACAAAAATAAGGAAAGACATGCAAAGGCCTGAGGCAGTTTTAGCAGCAGTTGCTGATGCCGTTTGTTATGGTACTTTGGTAGTTCAGAGTTCAAATTGCTAAAGAGTATATATAAAAGTTGAATCATTCTCAGTAATGACAATTTCACATTTACTGTAATTCCATTGTGTATTAAATGACATGTAAACCTCCTTAATTTAGGAAGCTGGGTGATCAAAGCCTCTATTGATATAACTGGGGTAGAAGCAACATCTTCCTGAGAGAACTCTTAAAAGCTTGTGGAAACAGACAGTAAAATAAATCAACGTAGCTGTCACTGACCTATTGACTGTGAAGCCCAAATATCTGTCAAACATGGCATAATGGTTCCCACAATATGCAACAAACAGGTAAATGTAGTTTTGCTACAGCTGCCATCTTACTTAGTTCCAGCTGTCTTCTGGGACTAATTGTAGATTAAAGGATCACCTGCTAGCTGCCAGATCACTTTATTTTCTAATTATAGGAGCTGCAGTCTTAATTTACTCTTTTTGTCTGTCAAATTGCTAATATTGGCAATTAAATGAAATTTTTCTGAACGCTTTTTTTAAGTTTACAGAAGCAATGAGAGTTTAATATTCTCTCAGTAACAATAAAATAATACTCACCAATCCTTGAATAATGTAGACCAATGTACAAAATCTCGTCAGTTTTTTTTGTTTGACTGTGCTGGTCAAATACTTGACAATGTTAAACTGTTCAGGCACACAGGATCATTTCCCCCAGTGAGACTCTACTGTCATGATGTAGCTACAAGCCTCTACCCCTAAAAGTCCTGTGTGAGCAATAGAAATAGTGAAATGCCCCTTTGGTTAAAAAAGAATTCTGTAGCACTATGACTTACTCGGCTGGTCCCACAGGTCTGATACTAATGTTTTTTGCAGACCCTAATCTCGTGAAAAATAGGTCCTAAGGTTCAGATTGAAGGAGTCTTCCACCCTTCTGAGGGTATACGAGAGGGTATAATTATTAGCTTTAAAACAGAGAACAGTTATACAGCCAGAGACAGCAATAACAAGGACAGCACACTTACGACATTTCCCTTGGATAATTGCAGTGAGGCACCAACGGGTAATAGATTACCCACAGCTATTTATTGTACATGTCGTATGCTGTACTCACCTGACACTGTAACCACAATGTACTGCTGTGGTGCGGTTACTGGTGACAACTGGGCAGAAGGCTGTTGTTGCTGTTGCTGCGATACCTGTAGCTCACTGACATACTGTTTCTGGGATGGTGGTGTCTGCTGCTGCTGCTGTTGTTGTTGTTGCTGTGATGGTTGTGCAGCAGTCTGCAGGTCCGCGACATACTGTTGCTGGGTTGGTTGTTGCTGCTGTTGCTGTTGAGGCTGTTGCTGCTGTTGAGGCTGTTGCTGAGCTGGTGGGAGTTCTGTAACGTAGGCCTGTGTTGCCATACCAACCTCTGCAGGTGGTAGTGTTAAATGGCACTCTCCACTTTGTCCACTAAGAAAACAAGAAAAGAAAAAACAGCAGATAATTTATCAAAACTCCGCAATCTGATTGGCTGCCATCAGCTCATTCTCACTACCATCCTGCATTATGTTTTAACAATAGCAATGGCAATGTTGTGCGAACCCTACCATATTTAAAATTTAAGTTGGCACATGTGTTTGAACCCATCTATGCACAATGGATATGGTTTATGATTGAGCAATCCATGCTGAAAAAGAAGGCATCGAGTTAATTAATGCAATCTACAATTGCCGCACGCTTTGATCAGAAAGAATTGCTATGATCTGTAGTCGGTCACAGGATAAATTAGTTAAACCAGTCTTGCTCTGCAGAATTGCACCTCTATCAGCTGATTAAGGCAATGGACCAAATGCTCCTGTTCTCCCATCTGAAGGAAGAAATGTGGGTGGCAGTAGTTGGGACCTAAAGGGGCAAAAAATGGGAGAAGAGGTGGAAAGGAAATATTTTTTTAAAAGCATGCTCACCCTCTGATTTTTGCTATTTTTTTCTTCTTTGCTGTCTCCTAGCCACATAGCACCTGTCCCTGAAGGGGCAAGTGGGTAACTTGCTTACTGGTCTCCTTCAGAGGCATTTCAACCACCCAACAGGAGGCAACAAAGCAGCCCAGGGATTACTCTCGGGTCAATTTCCCTCCATTCGATTGTCAGGCGTGACTCAGTGGGTAGCACTCTGTCCTCTGAGGCAGAAGGTTGTGGGATCAAGTCCCAATCCAGACACTTGAGCACAAAAAACTCCAGTGCCGCACTGTCGGAGGTGCCGTCTTTCAGATGAGACGTTAAACCGAGGCTCCATCTGCTCTCAGGTGGACACACAAGATCCCATGGTGCTATCTTGAAGAAGAGTGGGGGAGTTTTCCCCGGTGTCCTGGCCAATATTTACCCCTCAACCAACAGCACTAAACAGATGATTTGGTCAATATCACATTGCTATTCATCTGCTGCGTTTCCTACATTACAATAGTGACTACACTTCAAAAAGTACTTCATTGGCTGTAAGGCGCTTTAGGACGTCTGGTGGTCATGAAAGGCGCTATATAATTGCAAGTCTTTCTTTTCTTTTTCATTCCTACAAATAATAATAGTCTACACTCAGCCTCTCCCACAGTAAAGTATGTAAAATGAGAGAGGAAGTGACTGAACCCTGTGCTTATCTTTTGAGGTCTACACAGAGCAGGATTAAACGGAGTGGACTTGAACAGCGTTTTATTTGGGAATTTGGAAAGAGTGGGAATTTCTGAGAAGAGGGAGAAGGAGTTGCTGCTTTTTGCCTACACTACTTGTAGTGATTTGTGTTATAGGTAGATATTTAATTTGAGTACCCTTTACTTAATCTAGATCAAGTAAGTAGTCAAGAAACTATACTGTAAACTAAGTTATCTAATTACAAATTTAATTAAATTTAATTAAATAAAAAAGGTCATATAGGGATGGCAGTGCAGGTGGTGTGCCGCAATTGTAGCATGTGGGAGTTTGCGGAGAGCATTGTGATCCCGGACAACCACGTTTGCAGTAAGTGCCTGCATCTTGAGGAACTTCAGCTCAGTTTTTGAGCAGGAGTCTGAGGTGCAGACATTGCGGGGCCTCAGGGATGGGGAGAGTTACCTGGACACTTTGCTCCAGGAGGGAGTCACACCCCTTAGGTTAGGTATCGGTACAGGTCTGGTTAGTGGTCAGGGATGGGAGGGTGTGACTGCAACTCAGGCAGGTAAGGGGACCCCAGGTGCAGTGCTGGTGGAGCCTCAGCCTTTGCCCTTGTCCAACAGGTATGAGGTTCTTGCTGCCTGTGTGGATGAGGGAAAAGCCTGCAGGATGGATGAGCAAGCTGACCATGGCACCATAGCGCAGGAGGCCATTCAAGTGGGGGGAGTGAAAGGGAATGTAGTTGTGGTAGGGGACAGTATAGTCAGGGGGATAGATACTGTTCTCTGCAGCCATGACCGAGAGTTCCGAAGGTTGTGTTGCCTGCCCAGTGCCAGGGTTAAAGACATCTCCTCGCGGCTGGAGAAGAACTTGGAGTGGGAGGGGGAGCATCCAGTTGTCGTGGTCCACGTAGGAACCAACGACATAGGTAGAACTAGGAATAAGGTTCTGCTGAGGGAGTTTAAGGAACTAGGATCCAAATTAAAAAGCGGAACCTCAAAGATAATAATCTCTGGATTGTGACCATAATATGATAGAATTTTATATTGAGTTTGAAAGTGATTTAGTTAAATCCGGATCTAGGGTCTTAAATCTAAACAAAGCAAATTACGTAGGTACGAGGGGCGAGTTGGCTAAGGAAGATTGCGAAACTACATTAAAAGGTACGATGGTAGAGAAGCAATGGCTAGCATTTAAAGAATTAATACATAATTTACAACAAATATACATTTCTTTAAAGCACAAAAACCCCACAGGAAAAGTGGTTCAACCGTGGCTAACAAGGCTTATGGTGTTGCCAAAAAGAGTAGTAAGCCTGAGGATTGGGAAGATTTTAGAATTCAACAAGAAATTGATAAAGAAAGGGAAAATAGAGAGTAAATTAGCAAGAGACATAAAAACAGACTGTAAAAGCTTCTATAGGTATGTAAAAAGGAAAAGATTAGTAAAAGTAAACGTGGGTCCCTTACTGGCTGAGACAGGAGAAATAATATCGGGGAATAAGGAAATGGCAGAGAAATTAAACAAATACTTTGGGCTGGATTTTCCTAAGCCCCTGGAGTCGGGTTGGAGGCTTGCGGGCGATAAAAATCGGAGATCCGGGGGTCCCGACCCCATCCCGCCTCCAACCCGCCTCCATGTCAATTTCATAGGAGTCGGGTTGCCGACAAGTGCTGGAACCCGACTCCCAGAGGCGGGAAGGGATTAAAGGCAATTAAACTGCCTGTTAACAGGTAGTTAACAGGTAGTTTTTTGCCTATTCGCGATTTTTATTGCTGGTTTGTGGGCTTCCCGACAGCTCCAAACCACGAAAAGTTTTCGAGGCGGGACGTGGGTCTGAGGTCTTGGAGGGGTCGAGATGCCCAGTGTTCAGGTGAGTGAGGGGTGCAGGAGTGCAAAGGTAAGTGTTTTGCAAGTGTTTGAAGTGTTTAAATAAGTTTAACTTACTTTTACTTACCTTTTACAGGAGTCCTGCATTCCGGTGTCGGGAGTCGGCTGCAAGAACCACAGAAGCGCCGATTTAAAAAAAAAAAATCAGCTTCTTGGTTTCTGCAGCAAAATGATTTTAAAGTTATCCTGAGAAAGGACGGAGGCTGAATTAGCAGTTTTTCAGTGCTTGACAGCTTCAAACAGCTGTTAAACACTGATATTTCATTTGCCAAAAGCTTTTGACAGATGAAATGTCAATCTCTGACGTCACCTGTTGCCGGGTGGCCCTTAATTGGCCTGCTGAGCCCACAGGGCGGGCTCAACAAGGTCAATCAGAGGAAAATCCAGTGGGTTGGCCACATCTCCATGGAGGCGGGACAACAAGCCCGAATGTGGGTTTCCCACCTCCAACCCGCCCCCGTAGCAAAATCCAGCCCTTTGTGTCTGTCTTCATGGAAGAAGATGCAAAAAACTTCCCAGAAATAGTGGAAAACTAAGGGTCTAATGAGGAACTGAAAGAAATTAGTATTGGTAAAAAAAATAGCACTGGAGAAATTAATGGGACTGAAAGCAGATAAATCCCCTGGACCTGATGGCCTACATCCTAGGGTTTTGAAAGAGGTGGCTATAGAGATAATGGATGCATTGGTTGTCATTTTCCAAAATTCCATAGATTCTAGAACGGTTCCTGCAGATTGGGAGGTAGCAAATATAACCCCACTATTTAAGAAAGGAGGGAGAGAGAAAACGGAGAACTACAGATCAGTTAGCCTGGCGTCAGTAGTAGGGAAAATGCTAGAATCTATTATTAAGGACGTGGTAACAGGGCACTTAGACAATAATAATAGGATTGGGCAGAGTCAACACGGATTTATGAAAGGGAAATCATGTTTGACAAATCTGTTAGTTTTTTGAGGTTGTAACTAGCAGAATAGATAAGGAGGAACCAGTGGATGTGGTGCATTTGGATTTTCAGAAGGCATTCGATAAGGTGCCACACAAGAGGGTATGAAACAAAATTAGGGCTCATGGGATTGGGGGTAATATACTAGCATGGATTGAGGATTGGTTAATGGACAGAAGAGAGAGAATAGGAATAAACGGGTCATTTTCGGGTTGGCAGGCTGTAACTAGTGGGTTACTGCAAGAATCAATGCTTGGGCCTCAGCTATTCACAATCTATATCAATGAATTGGATGAGGGGACCAAATGCAATATATCCAAGTTTATTGATGAATGTAAGTTGTGAGGAGGATGCAAAGAGGCGTCAAGGGAATATAGACAGGCTAAGTGAATGGGCAAGTACATGGCAAATGGAATATAATGTGGAGAAATGTGAAGTTATTCCCTTTGGTAGGAAAAATAGAAAAACAGAGTATTTTTTAAATGGTGAGAGATTGGGAAATGTTGGTGTTCAGAGGGACCTGGGTGTCCTTGTACACGAATCACTGAAAGTTAACATGCAGGTACAGCAAGCAATTAGGAAAGCAAATGGTATGATAGCAAAATACTGCAGATGTTGGAAATCCGAAATAACAACAGAAAATGCTGTAAAACTCAGCAGATCAGGCAACATCCGTGGAGAGAAATTTAAGTTGACGTTTCGGGTCGAACCCTTCTTCAAAATGGTATGGTATGTTGGCCTTTATTACAAGAGGATTTGAGTATAAGAGTAAAGACGTCTTCCTGCAATTATATAGGGCCCTGGTGAGACCACACCTGAAGTATTGTGTACAGTTTTCGTCTCCTTACCTAAGGAAGGATATACTTGCCATAGCGGGAGTGCAACGAAGGTTCACCAGACTGATTCCTGGGATGGGGGGATTGTCCTATGAGGAGAGATTGAGTAGACTAGGCCTATATTCTCTAGAGTTTAGAAGAATGAGAGGTGATCACATTGAAACGTACAAAATTCTTACAGGGTTTGACAGGGTAGATGCAGGGAGGATGTTTTCCCCTGGCTGGGGAGTCTAGAACCAGGGGTCACAGTCTCAGAATAAGGGGTCGGCCATTTAGGACTGAGATGAGGAGAAATTTCTTCACTCAGAGGGTGGTGAATCTTTGGAATTCTGTACCCCAGAGGGCTGTGGAGGCTCAGTCGTTGAGTATATTCAAGACAGATCGATAGATTTTTGAATATTAAGGGAATCAAGGGATATGGGGATAGTGCAGGAAAGTGGAGATGAGGTAGAAGATCAGTCGATCTTATTGAATGGGGGAGCAGGCTCGAAGGGCCAAATGGCCGACTCCTGCTCCTATTTCTTATGTTGTTATGTACCCCATATTAGTGTTTCAACATACAGCATTGCTGTGAATAAATAAACTTTTAAAAAGGCACGTTAATTTTTGGAGGAGATGAAGAGCAAAGCACATGCAGTATAAATACACTATAATTTAATACTACAGCTCCAATTCATGGTTAGCTAACCTTGCTGCTGGCTCAGGTAAGTACATAAAAAGTACAGCTGATCTCTGCAAATCTTAGCCACAGGTCGACAGAAATAAGGCTTCTACTCATGTTGTACCCAAAACCATGACCTTCATGTTACAATAACACAACCCAGAATGAAAACTCTTATAAACACACCACCTGTTCAATGGTTTATGTAAAAATACCACGTGTAGGGGTCACATGCATACTTACTGGGACTCATGTTATGGCAAGTGTCAAAATTTTTTTTGCAGTTAAACAATAATAAAGCAAGCTAGAGATTTATTGTGGCGCAACATTCAATCAACAAATCACGATTTTTATCCTATAGGGAAACTTTCCCTTTCAGTGTTGCCCTCACCTATACTTCAATTTTAATCAACAACACGTTTTAATACAGGAAAAGTTCTGATATCCGGCACCGACGGGACCGGCGTGTTGCCGATCTATCAAAAGTGCCGGACATGCAAAGTCAACGTTGAAGCATACGGAGATGAAAATCTCCGTATTTGACAACAAACACTGTTGCTCAGCAACAGCTCGTAAACACTCGGCCCGTACCTTGAAGCGTCTCTGAAGCTGTTGCTAAGCTACAAAGACGCTTTCCAGAGCCTGCCTGTTAACAGAATGCTAGGAGAAGAAAAAAAAACTAACTAAAACGGCTGCTGATTTCTGCCGTTAGAGCAAAGTTTCCGGCCATACAACCTCCGGATAAACCAAAGTTTCCTGTAGTGTGCCTCGGTTAGAGTGAGGTTTCCAGCTGCTTACTGGAATAGCTGATCATACAGCTGACACCGGTTCATTCACCAAAATTGTTCAAAATTAAAGTTTGAGTTTAAAATCTAATGAGCGGAGTGGAACTGAGTGCAAGCCTGTTCAAGCAGTTTTGCACCCAGCAGCTATTACAGATTTAACGTGTGTTCCGCTCCACTCCTTGGCAGTTTAATTCCAACTCTAATGTGAAGCAGAGCTGGTGAGTGAGATACTGCTGACTGTACAACCAGCTGTTGTAGTAACCAGCTGGAGACTTCCTTCACTCACAGCACTTTAAAACATGCTGCCAATTCAAATTAAAAGAGCTGGTGAGGGAAAAGGCTGACTGGGACTGCCAAAAATTATCACCCATAACTGCTCAGGAGTTTAGGCATTTTCCTGCAATTTGACTTGCCAACAGTAATTGTATTGACAGATTAAGACAAATTCATTTTGAAAGACATACATGTATTAGCAGATATTCCATAGTATTTATCAATGAATCAGAGGATAAACTATTTTTTAGTAATAGGGGTGAAATGTCAAATAATGCAGGGTCATTTATTTACAGACTGAATAAATCAATTTCATTTTATTACCTGGTATTCAGGATGTTTATTGGGGCTTTGGGGATTAAACGCTATGATCTGTCCATTATTCTGTAAAAACTGCCATGGAATGGCCTTTACCCACATGTTTAATTTTGATCCCTACCTCACAGCAAGATTGTATGAAGATGTACAGGCAAGAGGTAGGCACCTGGTGTTTAGCAATACTGGGGGCAGGGGTGGCATCGGGCTTAGCAACACTGATAGCGGTTCTGCAATCTGGTAGCACCAGGTAAGTGATCCAAGGGTTTGGCAGAACTAGGGTGGTGGTCCTGGAGTTCAGTCATGCTGGATGGTGGTGTTGGGAGTTTGGCAACACAGGGAGAGGTAGCTTGACAGCAGCGGGGGAGGGGAACCTGGAGTTTGCCAGAACCGAGGGGTGGAAGGCGCTGTTTGGCTCATTTGTGGATTCCTGGGATCTGTCAGCAATGGAGATGGCAGGAAAACCACGGGTGGGTCTGGCACCACTGGTTTGTAAGTTTCTAGGAGATCTCGGAAGATGTTGAATTGCTTTGATTGGCTCCTCGAAAGTAAGTATTTTCCTCAAATAAATAACTAGAAACCACAAATGCATACATAAATATACAGATTCCACCCTTTGTTTCTGCCTCTCTGGACCAGTAAACACATGGTTGCCTTAACAAAATTGGTTTTTATTTTCAAACAGCAATATTTAGTCCACAATTTTTGCATCTTCTGAAAATTAGTGGGAGGGGAAGGCTTGCAACCACCATCGTTTGTGAATGGCTACTCTGTCTGTCATAAACACTTTCAGACAGTACCCCAGACAACATTTACCCAAGATAAGTGTCCAAATTTTTGCAGTAAAAAGTTAACAACAATAACCCACTGTTATCAGATTAATACACAAAATTACCTAACGCAGCTCAGTAGACTTTCTGCTCAACAGAAAATAAATGAGTTTTCCCACCCACTTATTTCAGTTGGATAAACAAATCATCTAGAAACAGAAATTTGTTTCCATAGGACAGTGTGTCTGGTCTCAATCCCTCAGCTTGAAAATTCTTGAAGTAAAACCTGAAGTTAATACAGTAGGTTTCATTTAAATGTTTAGTTGAAAACGTGTTCAAATTCATAACCCAGGATGGATTCAAATCATTTTCAAAAACATATCTGGTGATATGGAGAAAAATAATAACTTGTTTGAAATTCAAAGGTAAATAAAATCTCCCACGGGTATAATTAATACTATCTGTCATTTTCATAAAAGAGCAACTAATTGCAATTGGAAAAGTAGGTAACATAGGAATCAAGAGTGAAGACTGTGGCTAGAAAAACTACCAATGAGGAATCAAACGTGAACAGTCAGCAGAATCTATTAAGAAAAAAAGAGAAAAAGAGGCAGTAAAATCACTCCAGATCTTTTTGAAAAATACTGTTGGTCACAATTGTGGTTTCTCCACTATGCTGATGACTTACTGCTGAAAATATATTTACAAGCATCTGCTCATCTGCAAACTTCCTTACCAGTACAAAAATTGAACTCAGTCTGCACATTTGCAGAAATTAGAATTTGTGAATTTAAAGAGACAGGCCATATTAAAAACACCTCCACACTATTAGCAGAATGATACATTGTGTGTTGCATGTTAGAACAGCCCTGTCACTATTAATCAGCATATCATGCAATTTGTGAGCCGTTCCATGGGAAATTTGCTAATGTTGATTTAAATGTTTAAAGCCATCCTTAGAAAAGCACTGGAAATAGGAAAAAATGGCTGTACTATTTTCAAGTGCTTTCCCTCATATTCAATCCAGCTGAAGAAATACTATAGTACACAGCACTACTTAAAAAATGCACTGCAAACAAAGTGTTCTGAAACATTACTGAGAGACATGATAAGTCACTATATAAAAGGTAAGTCCTTTCTCTTACAATGAGTATTTACATTATATGGACGTTTGGAGTTGCATCAAACAAGATAAATGAGGCATACTAACATAAATACTCCATTAGAAATATAGGCCCCGATATTTGTTCAGAGGCAGGGTGGGGGGGCGGGGGTGGTTGTGGGGGTGTGGCTGGTTTGAGGTCAGGAAACCCAGAAGAACGAGTTACCTTCAGGTCTGGACGAATTTAACGGCAGGTCCTGCTAACATTTTTTGTCTCCGTTTCCCGGCCGCAGCCAGCCAGATTGAGTGGCTGGCTGGCTGCCGGGAGGATAGGTCTTCAGCACCAGGCCGTAGCCAGGGAGCAGAGAGGAAGGAGGGAAAGACCGAAGGCCTCGGAGGGAGATCGGAAGGGTCAGGGGGGGGGGGTGGGTGAAGTAGGTAAACTGGATCCCGCAGGCAAGTGGAAAGGCTCCTGGATCCAGCAGTTCTCGCCTCCCTTTAGCAGATGGGTTTCCCGGGGCCAGTGAAACCTGGCCGGCCAGGGTTAAATTTAAAATGGTGGTTAATTCTGAGGCATGCAGCCCCAGTTAAATGACCAACCCGCCTCCTGCGAGCGGATTGGTTGCCTGCCCCCACCCCACCACCCCGTCTCCGTTAAAATCGGAAACGGGTTTCAGATTTTTTATATTTTTACATGCCACCCAACCCAAACCCACCTGTTTTTGGGGGTTAAAATTCCCCCCATAGTGTTACATTGGACACGGAGAGCTAGGCTGCAATACTGTGGGAACAAAACATACATATTTTTGATGTAGTAAAATCCAAGTCACCATCTGCAGGATAAAGTACCACCTGGAGGATCCACTGGATAAAAGAAGTGTCTCCTCTGAAAAGAGATTTTGAGAAGTATTTTGGAAAGGAAAGCTATAGTGTTGCAATTTTTTCTGCCAATTTTCTCCCGTCATCACCTACTAAAACAAGAGTACAATTTCACAGGTGCCAGCTACCCTCCAGCACCTTACCCAAGTAGATATTATTCATACGTGAGCCTATACAATGCGTGTTTGTATGTTATTCAGCTGCAAGGGGCATCACAGCTGCTTCCAACCTTGTTCTCCTCCAATGTCCACACAAATGCACACAATTGGACAGCGAGCTGGACAGGGAATCATGGAAGACTTTCCCCTCTCTAACAAATATGGGGCAACTGTTACGTTAACTCAGTTCAGCCTGGGATTGAACCTGGCACCTTCTTTGTCTACCTAGCTCAGTTACTCACTGCATTAACCAGCTGAGCCATTGGGGCGATCCCCAGCAAAATTCTTAAAAACAGTCACTTTCTCTGCAGTCTCAACTAGACTACCTTACCTGACTCACAAGTTCCTTCTGCATAAGAGCCTGCTCTTTTTTATTTATTCGTTCACGGGATGTGGGTGTCGTTGGCAAGTTCGGTATTTATTACCTACCCATGATTGCCCTCGAGAAGGTGGTGGTGAGCTGCCTTCTTGAACCGCTGCAGTCCATGTGGTGACTTCCACAGTGCTGTTAGGTCGATGCCGGGTGGTCTGTCCAGTTTTATTCTTATTATAGTTTTTTGTAGCAGTTTTGATATAACGGAGTGGCTTTCAGAGGGCAATTAAGAGTCAACCACATTGCTGTGGGTCTGGAGTCACATATAGGCCAGACCGGGTAAGGGCAGCAGATTTCCTTCCCTAAAGGACATTAGTGAACCAGGTGGATTTTTACGATAATCGGTAATTTCATGGTCACCATTACTGATACTAGCTTTTTATTCCGGATTAATTAACTGAATTTAAATTCCCCAGCTGCTGTGGTGGGATTTGAACTCCCGTTTCATTAGTCCAGGCCTCTGGATTACTAATCCAGATTACTACCGTACCCCGTTCTGCATAACCGCGAGCCACAGTGAATTAGCATAGAAGAAATAACAGCAGTACAGATTAGATTGCTGTGCTTAGATTGCAGTGAGGCAGAATACAAAGAGCTTTACTCTGTATTTGACCAGTTCAATACTCACCCGAGAGTGCTTTCTGCTGACACTGGGTATGCAAAGTGATCCATTTCCTAGCAATGACATGCCTCATCTTGATCAGCATAAAAATTTCAAGTTAAAAAAAAAAAAAATCCGTCCAGTAACACATCGCGCCCAATAGAAGTTATGTTACTTATATAATTTATGAATTGGACTTCACCTGCTCCTTGGCTAAAGAATTTGGTTTACTCATTCATGGCATATACCAGAGTTCAGGTACTCTTTAATTCATAAAAAAGTCTGTCATAACTACCTTTCTGATTCATGAAAGAACTGCTGTAACAAATCACCACTTGGAAGAGAATCTCTCTACGTGGTACATTACAGAGACATGTTGCAAGGTGGCCAAAGTTGGGAACTAAATGTTAGAAACATAGAAACATAGGAGCAGGAGTAGGCCATTTGGCCCTTCGAGCCTGCTCCATCATTCAATGTGATCATGGCTGATCCTCCATCTCAATACCATATTCCCGCTCTCTCCCAATACCCCTTGATGCCTTTTGTGTCTAGAAATCTATCTCCTTCTTAAATATATTCAGTGGCTTGGCCTCCACAGCCTTCTGTGGTAGAGAATTCCACAGGTTCACCACCCTCTAAGTGAAGAAATTTCTCCTCATCTCAGTCCTAAATGTACTTGATGTTTCAAAAAGACAGGCAGAATGGAAAAGGAGGGGGAGTAGTCCTGATAATAAAGGATGACATAAGGACAGTAGCGAGAAAGGATCTCGGCTCGGAAGATCAGGATATAGAATCAGTATGGGTGGAGATAAGGAATAACAAGGGGCAGAAAACACTGGTAGTAGTACATCAGCCCCCTAACAGTAGCTATACCATTGAACAGGATATTAATCAAGAAATAGTAGGAGCTTGCAACAAAGGTAATTCAATAATCTTGGGGGACTTTAATCTTCATATAGACTGGACAAATCAAATTGGCAAAGATAGTCTGGAGGACGAGTTCATGGAATGCATTCGGGACAGTTTCCTCGAACAATATGTCATGGAACCAACCAAGACTATTTTAGATCTTGTATTGTGAGACAGAGTTAATTAGCAATCTCATAGTAAAGGATCCTCTGGGGCAGACTGATCATAATATGATAGAATTTCACATTAAGTTTGAGAGTGACTTGCCTAAGTCCAAAACTGGAGTCTTAAACTTAAATAAAGCCAATTATATAGGTATGAGGGGTGAGTTGGCTAAGGTAGATTGGAAAAATAGATTAAAAGGTATGGTGGTAGATAAACAGTGGCTAGCATTTAAAGAAATATTTCATAATTCTCAACAAAAATACATTCCATTGAGAAACAAAAACTCCATGGGAAAAGTGATCCAACTGTGGCTAACAAAAGAAGTTAAGGATAGCATTGGATTGAAAGAAGCAGCTTATAATGTTGCAAAGAATAATAGTAAGCCTGAGGATTGGGAGAGTTTCAGAAACCAGAAAAGGTTGACCAAAAAATTGATAAAAGGGGATAAAATAGAATATGAAAGAAAACTAGCAAGAAATATAAAAGCAGATTGTAAGAGTTTCTACAAGTATGTAAAAAGGAAAAGAGTAGCAAAAGTAAACGTTGGTTCCTTAGAGGCTGAGACAGGAAAAATTATTATGGAGAATAAGGACATTGCAGAAACGTGAAACAAATATTTTGTATCTGTCTTCACAGTAGAAGACACAAAAAGCATACAAAAATGGTGAGAAACCAAGGGTCTAATGAGGGTGAGGAACTTAACGTAATTAATATAAGTAGAGAAAATGTACTAGAGAAACTAATGGGACTAAAAGCTGACAAATCCCCGGGACCTGACGGCCTACATCCTAGAGTTCTAAAAGAGGTGGCTGAAGAGATAGTGGATTTATTGGTTTTGATCTTCCAAAATTCCCTAGATTCTGGAATGGTCCCAGCGGATTGGAAGGTCGCAAATGTAACACCGCTATTCAAGAAAGGAGTGGTGAAAAAACAGGGAACTACACGCCAGTTAGCCTGACATCAGCTGTCGGGAAAATGCTGGAATTCATTGTTAAGGAAGTGGTATCAAGTCACTTAGAAAATCATAACATGATTAGGCAGAGTCAACATGGTTTTATGAAAGGGAAATCATGTTTGACAAATTTATTAGAGTATTTTGAGGATGTAACTAGCAGGGTAGATAAAAGGGGAACCGGTGGATGTAGTATATTTGGATTTCCAAAAGGCATCGATAAGGTGCCACATAAAAGGTTATTACACAAGATTAGGGTTCATGGGGTTGGGGGTAATATAGTAGCTTGGATAGAGGATTGGTTAACGGACAGAAAACAGAGAGTAGGGATAAAGGAATCTTTTTCAGGTTGGCAGTGTTCTGCCTTATAATTGCAGGAGTTTCGTTTTGTTGCCGCCAGTAGGTGGCAGTAAATGGAAATGGCCAGTAGGGTCACTCAACAGGAAGTAGTATAGTGATAGCAAACAAAGAGGTCACATCAGCATGGAGCGTGCTGCAAGTTAATCCGCTGTAATCTTACATTGTTACGCCTTCGAAAGCATTGCCTGTGAGTTGAATGGTTTCATTACATATTCATGTTTAGATGTTAGTTATATCTCATGTATGTAACAAGGTGCATTTCTTTCTTTTTTCTTTCTCAGTTTTACTCCAACCCAATGCAACTGATTTGTATTGTTTCATTGACCTCATGCAAGTGTGGCATTATTAAACACCAGAGCTTGGATGCTACATCCTGACTCCCATGTCATTATTGAAAGGAGTTTGGCTGGCTGTCTAACTGCGTACAGACACATACACGTAGGGAGGACAGGCAGGCTGTAACTAGATAAATATATCAAAAGGAAAAGACTGGTGAAAACCAAAGTTGGTCCATTGCAGTCAGATACGGGGGAATATATAATGGGAAATAAGGAAATGGCAGATCAACTAAATGCATACTTTGGGTCAGTCTTTACGAAGGAAGACACAAAAAACCTCCCTGGGATATCGGGAAAAATAGGAACATTGGCAAAGGAGGAACTGACGCAAATCAATATCTCTAAGGATATGGTGTTAAGGAAGCTAAAGGGATTGAAGGTGGACAAATCCCCAGGGCCTGATAACATGCATCCTAGGGTACTGAAGGAGGTGGCCCTAGAGATAGCGGATGCACTAAGGATGATTTTTCAGAATTCATTAGACTCGGGAACAGTGCCGATGGATTGGAGGGTAGCTAACGTTACCCCACTATTCAAAAAGGGGGGTAGGGAAAAAGCAGGTAATTACAGACCTGTAAGCCTTACATCAGTTGTGGGCAAAATGCTGGAGTCCATCATTAAGGATGAAATAGCGGAGCACTTAGCAAATGGGGACAGGATAGGACAGAGTCAACATGGATTTACAAAGGGTAAATCGTGCTTGACTAATCTATTGGAATTTTTTGAGGGAGTAACTGGTAGAATAGATGGGGGAGAGCCAGTAGATGTGGTGTACCTGGACTTCCAAAAGGCCTTCGATAAGGTCCCACATAAAAGATTAGCATGGAAAATTGAGGCTCATGGGATAAAGGGGAAAGTTTTGGCGTGGATAGGGAACTGGCTGTCAGATAGAAAACAGAGAGTTGGAATAAACGGCTCATTTTCTGAATGGCAGGCAGTAACAAGTGGGGTACCACAGGGATCTGTCCTGGGCCCCCAGCTGTTCACAATTTACATTAATGACCTGGATCAGGGAGTCGGATGCAGCATTTCCAAATTTGCAGACGACACTAAACTAGGAGGGGGGGTGGGCTCAGAGGAAGAGACCAGGAAGCTCCAGAGCGATTTGGACAGACTGGGCGATTGGGCGGATAAATGGCAGATGCACTATAATGTGGACAAGTGCGAAGTTATCCACCTTGGGTGCAGGAACGGGAGGGCAAATTATTATTTAAATGGCAATAGATTGGGAGAGGGGGAAGTACAGAAAGACCTGGGTGTTCTTGTACACCAGTCACTGAAGGCGAGCATGCAGGTGCAACAGGCGGTCAAGAAGGCAAACGGTATGCTGGCCTTCATAGCAAAAGGGTTAGAATACAGGAACAGGGATACCTTGCTGCAGCTGTACAGGGCACTGGTGAGACCACACCTCGAGTACTGTGTACAGTTTTGGTCGCCTCATCTGAGGAAGGATGTTCTTGCCATGGAGGGGGTGCAGCGGCGATTCACCAGGCTGATACCAGGAATGGCGGGAATGACCTATGAGGAGAGACTATGTAGTTTAGGGATGTACACACTGGAGTTTAGAAGATTGAGAGGGGACCTCATAGAAGTGTATAAAATTCTGACAGGTCTAGACAGACTGGATGCAGAAGGAATGTTTCCCTTGGCGGGTGAGAACAGAACTAGAGGACATAATTTAAGGATAAGGGCTAAACCATTTAGGACAGAGATGAGGGGGAATTTCTTCACTCAGAGAGTGGTGAACCTGTGGAACTCATTGCCACAGAGGGCAGTGTACGCCAGCTCATTAAATATATTTAAGAGGGAATTAGATATATTTCTACGGGCAAAAGGGGTTAAGGGTTACGGAGAGAAGGCGGGGACGGGATACTGAATTAAAGGATCAGCCATGATCTCATCGAATGGCGGAGCAGGCACGAAGGGCCGAATGGCCTACTCCTGCTCCTATCTTCTATGTATCTATGTATCTAAGTGTAGTGTATGTACCTTTAAGAGGAACTATGTTTTTTTGAAGCCCCTGTGTACTGTAGTACCGGTAGTGACCACTGGGGTATATAAGCCTGTATAGCGTCTTGTATAGTTAGTTCACCTCCAGACTTTGTTCAGTAAACACTTGTTAAATCAACTCCTGCATTCCGTGTCTCCATTAACACACGGATTCAAGTGGCGACGAGTTAGAAACGAACTTACCTGCAATTCGGCAGCACCTCAAGGAGATCGATTCCTCAGACGAAGGTAGAAGGAAAAAAAACAAAAAAAAACTGTGGTTTCACCAGCTAAACGGGCTGGTGGCAGGTAGTGCACTGATCCTTCCTGGGCGGCGGGCTGGGGCTCGATCGGGTGGCTCTGCAGTGGGGCCGGGCAGCGAGTCGGAAAGCAGAAGCAAACAGAGTCAGAGGGTGGAGCACTCAGGAGACGGCCGGCGCTGCAAAGCAGGTCGGCGTTCGGACCGAGCAGAGGGAGGGGAAAGTCCCAGAGGGTCCGACGGGAACGATTCTCCAAGTGACGGAGAAACTGTTTAAAATATATGTGCAAATAAAAAAGTAAAAAAATAGAAATACCGCGAAAAGCTGCAGGTCGCAGCGGGAACCGCGGAGAACAGCGTTGGCAGCAGCGGCAGCGGCGGGAAAGCGCGGGAGGCGCCATCTTGACTCAGCAGGGAAGAAGGAAAAGCGCGGGAGGCGCCATTTTTGATTTTCAGGCTGCCTAAGACTGGCAATATTACTGCTTTCGATAGTGATATAGAAGATTGGACCACATATGTGGAAAGAGTGGAGGTATATTGCAAGGCGAATGAAGTAGCGGATGATAAAAAGGCAACGGTACTTCTCAATCTGATGGGTGCAAGGACATACGGGCTGTTACGAAACTTGATCACTCCAGCCAAACCAATGGACAAGAATTTTAAGGAGATTGTTGATACCCTACAGGAGCACTTAAACCCAACACCGCTGCTGATAGCGGAACGATTCAAATTCTTCAGGAGGAATCAGCACAAGAATGAAAGTAACGCTGATTACCTCACCGAATTATGAAAGCTGTCAAAGCACTGCCAATTCGGGGCAGGACTGGCAGATTCTCTACGAGACAAATTCGTCTGCGGTCTCCTAAGCGAAGGAACACAGAAAAGACTACTTTCTGAGAAAGATTTGACACTGGACAAGGCTTTCAGTGTGGCTGTATCATACGAAGCAGCAGCAAGAGGAGCTGCACAGATACAGCAAAAGCCACAGGACTTCGGCACCCTTGAAATGACACGGGGTTTCGAGAAATGTTATCGCTGTGGCAGATCCACCCATGACCAGAGGGACTGCTGGTTCAAGGACAAAGCATGCAGGCAATGCGGAAAGATGGGACACATTGCACGTGTATGCAGATCTGGAAAAAATCCGCTGACAGTAAAAAGGTCAATAAGGAAAAGTACAGAAAGGTACAAATGATGACGGACAGTAGCTCCGAAGACCAGAAGAGCGATAGCGACTCCGGAAACAAGAGACTAAGCTGTCTCAAATTACATAATGTAATTGCCAAAGAAGATTACCAGACCATTTGGGTTACCCTCACGATAGCGGGGTCCCCAGATAAAATCGAGCTAGATACAGGATCAGCTCTGACCGTCATAAGTCGACGGGATTACGAGCGGCTATTTCCGCATATACCTTTGAAAGACACAGCCATTATCTTGAAGACATATACGGGGCAGAAAGTATACCCCAGAGGAAAAATAAGGGTGCCTGTTGTATACAACGGCAAGGAAATACAGAAGTTTTATTTATACGTTCTGCAAGATGGTGGTCCACCATTGTTGGGACGTGAATGGATCAGAAAGATACGTTTAGACTGGCACTCCATTCAGGCACTGACGGTGGCCAGTAAGAAAAAAAATGATGATGACGTCATACCTAGACAATTAAAAGAAATCTTGGCTAACGCCAAAGAAGTGTTTCAACAGGAACTAGGAACCCTGAAAGGCGCCACCGCCTCAATAAAAGTGGAAGATGCGGCAATTCCCAAGTTTTTTAAGGCAAGGCCGGTGCCATGCGCAATTCGTCCAGCAGTCGAGGCAGAGCTGGAGAATTTGGAAAAAGCAGGCGTGTTATCCAAGGTAGATTGGAGCGAGTGGGCAACACCCATCGTCCCGGTCATGAAGAAAACGTTGAATAATGATAAATCTGAAGAACAGAGAAAAATTCGCATCTGTGGGGACTTCAAGGTGGCTGTAAACCCGGTTCTTCACACGGTACAGTATCCTCTTCCGAGGATAGAAGATATTTTCACCTCACTATCCGGAGGGAAACGTTTCACCAAAATTGACTTGGCACAGGCATATCTACAGATGGAGGTTGAGGAGGCCTCTAAAAGGTATCTCACGATAAACACACACAAAGGCCTGTACCAGTACAATCGACTGGTTTTCGGAGTAGCATCAGCTCCAGCTATCTGGCAAAGAGCTATGGAGCAAGTCCTGCAGGGGATTCCGGGGACTGAATGCTACCTAGACGACATCCTTGTAACAGGAGAAAACGACAACGAGCAACTTGCCAATTTGGAGCAGGTGCTCACGAGGCTGAGAGAACGGGGCCTACGAGCAAATCGCCCCAAGTGCGAATTTTTCCAGAAACAAATATCATATTGTGGCCATGTCATTAACGAAGAAGGGTTGCATAAGTCACCTGAAAAAATTGAAGCGGTCGTAAAAGCCCCCGTGCCTGAAAATGTCTCACAATTAAGGTCGTTCCTGGGATTAATAAATTACTATCATAAATTTTTACCGAACTTGTCAACGGTTCTGCACCCTCTTAACGCACTGCTACAAACAGGAGTAATTTGGAAATGGAGCGAAGACTGTAAACGTGCCTTCGATAAATGCAAAGGCTTGATCACGTCCAAGGAAGTGTTGGCTCATTACAACCCATCACTGCCAATCAGACTGGCGTGCGATGCATCCCCTTACGGCGTGGGAGCGGTATTATCGCATAGATTCCCTGATGGCTCGGAGCGGCCGATAGCTTTTGCGTCACGCTCATTTAGCTCAGCTGAGCGTAACTATGCCCAGATTGACAGGGAGGCACTCAGCCTGGTGTGGGGGGGTGAAGAAATTCAACCATTACCTACACGGACAAAAATTTACCTTGTTGACTGACCATCAACCCCTCGTCTCCATATTCAACCCTAAAAAGGGCGTTTCCATTATGACAGCGCAAAGGCTACAGAGGTGGTCCCTTTTCCTAGGGGCACACCAATATGACATAGAATACAAAGGAACAAAACAGCATGGGAATGCTGACGGGTTATCGCGCCTACCGTTGCCAACGGTAGAAGAGGCGCCTACAGTGGACCCAGTGGAGATGTTCCACTCGACCATAGTGGAATGTCTACCAGTGACAAATTCTACCATTGAAAAGGAAACGAGAAATGACCCGACTCTCTCACGAGTCTACGATTTAACGGTGAAGGGATGGCCAGCACATGGCGAACCACTGTTGCCAGCATTCTCGCAAAGAAGAGACCAGCTGTCAGTGTGCCGAGGAACCTTGATGTGTGGATCCAGAGTGGTGATTCCACCCAAACTCCAGGATAAAGTGCTAAAGGAGCTTCACGAGGGGCATCTGGGTGGAGTGAAAATGAAGAACTTAGCCAGAGCATTTGTGTGGTGGCCAGGTATCGATGGAGACATCGAAGAAATGACCAAGAGCTGTCTAGGATGCCAGAAGGTCCAAAACGCCACACCACAAGCCCCTCTACATCCATGGGAGTGGCCCTTATCTCCATGGCAAAGGGTACATATCGACTTTGCTGGTCCATTTATGGACTCAATGTTCTTAATCGCGGTGGATGCACATTCCAAGTGGCCGGAGGTAATAAAGATGTCCTCCACCACCACGGAAAAAACCATCACAGTATTAAGGACCATATTCGCCAGGAATGGGCTGCCTGAACAGATCTGTTCTGATAATGGACCGCAATTTGTATCCGAAGAATTCAGGAAGTTCTTAAAAAACAATGGGGTTAAGCACTACACGTCCGCCCCATACCATCCCGCCACCAATGGATTAGCTGAAAGGTTTGTCCAGACCTTCAAGAAGGCCATAAAGGCCATGGGTAATGAAGGCATAAATCTACAACATAAGGTAGATAACTTCTTGTTTGTGTACAGGAATGCAACACATGTGGTTACAAACCAAACCCCCACCATGATGTTTTTCAATAGAAGACTAAGATGCCGGCTGGATTTGATC
The DNA here is from genome assembly GCF_052327205.1 of Somniosus microcephalus. NCBI lineage: Eukaryota > Metazoa > Chordata > Chondrichthyes > Squaliformes > Somniosidae > Somniosus > Somniosus microcephalus. Next base: position 24,651,108 of record NC_141017.1, on the reverse strand, counting down.
AAGCCAAACATCAGAAGGGACGTAGAGAACCGGCAATTTCAAAGCATGAATGAAAGGCCAACTAGAACCTTCCAGTAGGTCAACAAGTTTTGGCCCGGGACTACCGTACCGAGAAATGGCAGCCTGGAACTATTTGCACACGACTAGGACCGCTGATGTATACCGTGGACATTGGAGAAAGCATAATAAGGCGCCATGCTGACCAGATCATAGAGTCATCCGAAAAGGGACAACCTACACCACAACTCTATATGCCTAGTGATGAAGCAGAGATACCCATAGTATCTACCTCCGATCCGGTGATACTGGAACTAGATGAACCCGACACTGGCATTCAAGCTGAATCGACCTTGCCAAAAGAACCTACTACACCACCGAAACCTACTACAGCACCGAGGCGTTATCCGGACCGAGTCAGGAAGCCTCCAGAGAGACTGAATTTGTAATTGATTAACTTCAGCAAATGTGTAGATTATTGTTCTTGTAAAAATGTTATTTAATGATTACTTAAAATATTATGTACTATTTATCTAAAAGGGGAGGAATTGTAGTGTATGTACCTTTAAGAGGAACTATGTTTTTTTGAAGCCCCTGTGTACTGTAGTACCGGTAGTGACCACTCGGGTATATAAGCCTGTATAGCGTCTTGTATAGTTAGTTCACCTCCAGACTTTGTTCAGTAAACACTTGTTAAATCAACTCCTGCATTCCGTGTCTCCATTAACACACGGATTCAACAGTAAGGATCAGTGTTGGGGCCTCAGCTATTTACAATCTATATTAATGACCTAGATGAAGGGACCGAGTGTAATGTATCCAAGTTTGCTGATGATACAAAGCTGGTTGGGACAGTAAGCTGTGAGGAGAACACAAAAGGGTCGATTTTCAGTGTGCCGTGAGATGGGCTTTTCGGCGTGTGGGGGGCAAAAATCCCGAATTCGGGGGTCCCGACACCATCCCGCCCAAAACCCGCCTCCACGTAAGTTTCAAAGGCGGGTACCTGCCCCACACTGTGACCCGCTGACCCGAGGCGGGAAGGGATTAGTGCCAATTAACTGCCTGTTAACAGGTAGTTAACAGGCAGTTTTTAGCCTAATCCCTATTTTGAAGGGTGTCGTGTGGGATTCCCGACGGCTCCAAACCATGCCAGGTTACAGCAGGCGGGCCGTCGGGTTGAAGGACTTGGAGGGGTCGAGATGTCGGTGTTCAGGTGAGTGATGGGTGCATGAGTGCAAAGGTAAGTGTGTTTGGTGTGTCTAAAGTGTGTAAAGAAGTTTACATTACCTGTACTTACCTTAACAGCCTTTCTTCCTCTAGGCTTCGGGAGTCCATCATTCAGCCGGCACAGAAAGCAGAATGGCCGCGAGCTGTCAAAAGTGACAGCCTGCAGCTTTCAGTGCCGGTGAGACTTCTAACTGAGTCTGCGTAGAAGGACTCAGGTTAGAAGTAAGACTGTCAGTGTTTGACAGCTTCAAACAGCTGTGAAACGCTGATATTTCATCTGTCAACACGTCTTGACAGATGAAATTTCAGTCTGTGACGTCACCTGTTGCCGAGTGGCCCTTAATTGGCCTGCTGAGCCCGCTGGGTGGGCTCAACAAGATCAAGGGAAAATCGCGTCGATTGGCCACATCTTGATAGAGGCGGGACTAAAACCCGAAAGTTGTAGTCCCACCTCCTTCCCGACTTCTGAATGAAAATCCAGCCCAAAGAGTCTGAAAAGGGATATAGATAGACTAAGTGAGTGGGCAGTAAGGTGGCAGATGGAGCATAATGTAGGGAAATGTGAGGTTATTCACTTTGGTAGGAAGAATAGAAAAACAGAATATTTTTTAAATGGTGAGAAACTTTCAAATGTTGGTGTTGAGTGAGATTTGGGTGTCCTTGTGCAAGAAACACAGAAAGCTAGCATGCAGGTACAGCAAGCAATAAGGAAGGCAAATGGCACATTGGCCTTTATTGCAAGGGGGTTGGAGTATAAGAGTAAGGAAGTCTTGCTACAATTGTACAGGGCCTTGGTGAGACCACACCTGGAGTACTGGGCACAGTTTTGGTCTCCTTATCTAAGGAAGGATATACTTGCCTTGGAGGCGGTGCAACGAAGGTTCACTAGATTGATTCCTGGGCTGAGAGGGCTGTCCAATGATGAGAGATTGTGTAGAATGGGCCGATACTCTCTGGAGTTTAGAAGAATGAGAGGTGATCTCATTGAAACATACAAGATTCTGAAGGGGATTGACAGGGTAGATGCTGAGAGGTTGTTTCACCTGGCTGGAGTGTCTAGATCTAGGGGGCAAAGTCTCAGGATAAGGGGTAGGCCATTTAAGACTGAGATGAGGAATTTCTTCACTCAGAGGGTTGTGAATCTTTGGAATTCTCTGCCCCAGAGGGCTGTGAATGCTGAGTCTTTGAGTATATTCAAGTCTGAGATAGATGGATTTTTGGACTCTAGGGGAATCAAGGGATATGGAGATCGGGGGGGAAAGTGGAGTTGAGGTCGATGATCAGCCATGATCTTATTGAATGGCGGAGCAGGCTCGAGGGGCCGTATGGCCGACTCCTGCTCCTATTTCTTATGTTCTTATGGTAAACTGTAGGAAAATACTTTTAAAATCTACAAAGTTTGTACTTGCATTGGAAATATTTACCTGTATTATTTGTTAAAAAACTAAATGTGTTCAAGTGTCCTCTCCTAGCAAGCCAATTGTTCTGTGGTGTGGTGTCCCTTTCTCACAACCCAATTAGTCATGGGAACCACAACTATAAGCTCTTCCTTCATGGGTCACAGATAAACCTCTTTTGACTGGCTGCTGCTAAGAGTGTTTAGAAGGGACTAACAGAGAATCATTCCAGAAGAAATTGAAAACACGTCTATTACACTTGTGTGTTGTATCTCCTCTCCTCTTATAATTACTTGTCTGGTATGCAAACAGATACAACAACATTTAGTACTGATGAATCCAGAGTCTCCAGTCTGGTTGCCAGTTGGTCTACCTCTTCCTATTCTCATTTACTTCTCTACTGTGCAACGTCAACATACTATCTCTCACAGTGGCACCATCTTGATGAATGGCATTCTGCCATCTGACTTAATAGGAAGCTGCTCTCAGGATTCCACACTGGTCTTACAGTTCTTTAGGTTCCTTTTCAGTATGCCCTTGTAACACTTGAAGATTTCCCCCCATCAGCTGGGAGTTGAAGACAAGCTTGGGCGGCCTGTCATCCTCAATAGATGCCTAGACCATCACAGCTAAGGCTTGATGAGTGTGACCTTGAGACCGGACACATTAGCACGAGTTGTGTGAGCCATGTGTTTGGAATCTTGTGTTGCATTTCTAATGTTCATGATGATGCAAGGATGTTGAGATGAAAAGTTTCAAGATCTTTGTTGTGGCCTCTGTAAAATGCGCAAGGTTCACATACATCAAGTAGAGACAACAGTTCCACCACCTTATCCAATTTAACTTTTGTTTTGATTTGAGCAAACCAGCCAATTAGTCTCTTCAGTGACCCTCCTTCTGGACAATTCTTTCCTGTAAATAGCAGTATCACTCATCTTAGTCTTCTCATGGTCCCTTTTCTCTAGGCATTTCCTGCTTGGAACATTACTTATAGGTATATTGGGGTAACCCAATTACTCAATCACCACAATGAAGGCTGCAGAACCACGATGCACAACTAAAAGATGATAAGCATTGGAGATAACACTGGTCTACAGGTACTGATCCATCAACGCCATAGCAACTAAAAATATACTGACAGTGTCTAATATACGCAATGCTTGTTGAAAGTGAACTGTAAAAAAAATTGGAAAAAGTAGCTTTCTGTGTGTTGCGAATGTATATTGGTGCTAAAATGCATTCCTTGGAATGCTGGATCAGTCTCAATTTAACAGACTAGCTTTAGTTTCATGTCCTTTAAGTACATGACGTTATCCAAAGATCTCAGTCTTTTTTCCAGAAAACAGCAACAAGGAAAATCTATACATCACAAAAATGACTGTAATAGAAATAATGGGCTGAATTTCAATGGGAAAGGCGGGTTGGGAGCCAGGACCAGCACAGGAGGAGGAGTTTGGGTGAAGTTTGGGGGCCGGGACCAGCATAGGAGGGGGGGGGCGTGGGCGAGTGAGGATCGGGGGTCGAAGGGTGGGTTAGGGAATGATCGGCGGCCGGAGGAGGGGCCGGGTGAAAATTGGGGGCCTGGACCAGCAATTGGAGGCTTCGTGGGGGGTCTTCGATCACAGGGGGTAGGTTAGGTAGGGACGCTGGATTCAGGAAGTAAGTGTAAAGCCACTTACCTTCTGGATCCAGTAGTCCTCACCTTGCTTTAGCTGGCGGGTTTCATGAGGCGTGCAAAACCCGATCAGCTAAAGTTAAATTCAAAATGGAGGTTAAAGCAGAGGCTTCCAGCCTCATTATAATATTTAAATAGTCAACCCGCCTCGTGGGAGTGGCTTGGCTGCCCGCCCACCTCTGTTAAAACTGGAAGTGGGCAGGCTGAGGTCAGGATTCTGATTTTTAACATTTACATTTTCCACACAACCCCAGCCCACCCATTTTATTAGGTTAAAATTACCCCCCAATGTGAGTACCTTAGGCTGTTTTTCTCCCACATTTCCGAATGGCCAGGATTTCTAACTCTCACTAAAGTTGACAGCTAGCGTTTCTCTCTCACTTTCCAATGTTCCAAATTTCTAACACTCACATGGTTTCCATCACTGAAGCACCACATGTACATGTGGCATCCAATAGTGTTTATACAACTTGCAAACGTGGAGTTTCAATCATAGTTTAAAAGTTTCACTTTTTTGAATATTTTTTATAAAACAATGGCCTTGATATAACCGCCCCCACCCTGCCCCCAACAACAGGCAGGACAGTGTCAGGTGGTTAAAAATGAAAAAATAGGGAATACGACTCTAACCCACCTGTTGCCGTTTTACGATGGCAGGTTTCGTGGCATCAGAGTGTCGCTTCATATCTTTGGAATTCTCTACCCCAGAGGGCTGTGAATGCTCAGTCAATGAGTATATTCAAGACTGAGCTGGATAGATTTTTTGGCACTAAGGGAATCAAGGGATATGGAGATCGGGCGGAAAAGTGGAGATGGTGTAGAAGTTCAGCCATGGTCTTATTGAATGGCATAGCAGGCTACTCCTGCTCCTATTTCTTATGTTATGTTCTTATCTTAACATATTTAAATCGGTCTGCCACAGTGCAATTGGGAGCCCAATTTAAATTTACAGATGCTGCATGGGTTTCCCAGGGGTTGGGAATCCCGGCAGAGAAAGGGAGACAGGAACATAGGAACAGGAGGAGGCCATTCAGTCCTCGAGCCTGTTCCACTATTCAATTAAATCATGGCTGATCTGTATCTTAACTCCATCTACCTGCCTTGCTTCCTTAACCCTTAATACCCTTGTCTAACAAAAATCTATCAATCTCAGTTGTTAAGTTTTCAATTGACCCACAGCCTCAACAGCTTTTGGGGGAAGAGGGTTCCAGATTTCCACTCCCCTTTGTGTGAAGAAGTGACCCCGGAATTGTCGAGCTCTAATTTTAAGGTTGTTCTGGCCTCCCCCACCACTGGAAATAGTTTCTCTTTTTCGACCCTATCAACTCCTTTGATCATCTTAATCACCTCCAATTGGATCACCTCTTAATATTCTATATTCAAAGGAACACAAGCCTAGTCTATACAACATATCATCATTTAATCCTTTTAGACCCTGCATCGTTCTGGTGAATCTGTGATGCGCCTCCTTCCTGAGGTGCGATGCCCAGAACTGAACGAGTACTCCAGATGGGGTCCAACCAGAGCTCTGTCCAGCTGTAACATAACTCCCATCCCATTGTATTCCAGCTCTTGAGATAAAGGCCAACATTCCAGCAGCCTTTTTAACTATTTTTTGTACCTGCCCACTAGCTTTTAGTGATTTCTGTACTGGACTCCTAAGTCTCTCTGCTCCTCCACAGTTCCCAGCTTCTCGCCATTTAGAAAATAGTCTGATCTATCTTTCTTAGGTCCAAAGTGGATGGCCACATACTTTCCCGCATTGAACTCCATCTGCCAGTTTTGCCCACTCACTTAATCCCTTTGCAACTTTCTGCTCCCACCTACACTATTTACAGTGCCACCTAACTAAGTGTCGTCAGCAAACTTAGATATACAGCTCTGTATTCCTTCATTCAAGTCATTTACAAATAGTGAAAAGCTGAGAATCCCAGTACAGATCTCTGCAGGACACCACTTGTCATATCCTGCCAATTTGAGTACCCTACCCATAATTTCTATTCTCTGTCTCCTCCCTCCTAAACAATTCCCTGCCCAAGCCTACGATTCCATGCGTTCTTATTTTTGTGACCAAGCTTTTAGTCACCTGTCCTAATATCTCCTTATGTGGCTCGGTGTCAACTTTTTACTATGTTAAAGCTAGTGGGCAGGTACAAAAAATAGCAAGTTGTTGTTAACATTTGTGAAACCTTGTCGAAGACCTTCTGGAGTCTATATAAATAACATCACATACACTCCCTTATCTACCACGTTTGTTACCTCCTCAAAAAATTCAACTACGTTTGTTAGACATGACTTACCCTTTACAAATCCATCCTGACTCTCTCTGATCAGCTCACATTTGTCCAAATTCTCAGTCATTCTGTCCCTAATAACAGATTTTAGCTGCCGGCTCCACAAGGTAAGTGCCTTGTGGGTCAGGAGGAGCAGGAGTGCTTCCCCTGCCCCTCAAGGAAGCCTATGGCCTCCCCTGTGCCGATTGTAGCCACTCTCTTCCCACTATTGCGATCGCCAGACCATTCCCCCGCCCCCCCCAGCCCCGATGGCCTCTCTTCCTCCAGCCAATCGTGACCGATTCCACCCCCCCAATCCCTGACCATCCCCTCCCCCTCCCCTCCCCTCCCCCCCCCCCCACCCCCGCGGTGGCCTCTCTCCTCTTCTTAGCCCCGAACAACGACCTCCCCTCCCACCACAATTGCCAGGGACCATCCCCAAGGGTGCGATCTCCTGTCGCTGGTTTTCTCACCTGGCAGCTTGCCAGGCTGGATACAGAATAAAATAATGATAATGAGGCCTTGTCATTAAATTCAGCAGGATCTCCGCGTCCCTGGCCTTACTGGGCTCTTCCGCTTCCCCCGCACCCTCCCCATCTCCCCACAAATATTGGGGCAAATAAATCAGTGGTATACTAAAAGTTGACACAGGTAGGCGACAATGTGTGCGATCACCTGTTGGTTCGTTTGAAATAAACATAGTTCTCCTGTTTCAAACAGTAGTTTTTCTATATGATAAATCAGTATAAAACGGGAAAAAAGTTTCAACTTATAAAATGTACTCAAATCACACCAGATCACCTGTGTCTCAAGAACTACCTAGGAGTGACATTTTATATTTTCAAATCATCATTCATGTTACTGTGTTAATATGACATAAGCATAGATGCACACCTGACAAACATGCAAATGAGAATCCTTTACAGAAAGCTCACTTAGAAGCTACATAACCGAAACCCAGTCTCCCTAATCTGGTCATCTCCATATCAATAGTCACTTATCTACTAAATTTGGAGTTATTAAGCTCTGTTTCCATCCTGCTCCAATAACAAGAACTAGTCTATAAATATATACATACATACAGATGCACTGAGATTTTACTGACCTTCTGCTACAGTAGGTGCACTAAAAAGTATTATACTATACCGATGATCCAATATTGTGGTAGTCCATTAAATTGCCATTTTCCCAGACCTTACACGATTTCCAAAAAAATAAGGTGTGACGTGACAGGGCAGCAGTACAATCTGAGTGAGCGGACCTGCGGGAGGAACGGAGTCGGAGACCGGGGATAAAGGCAGCGTGGAGCAGAGGCCTGGGAGTCTGAGTGAGCGGACCTGCGGGAGGAACGGAGTCGGAGACCGGGGATAAAGGCAGCGCGGAGCAGAGGCCTGGGAGTCTGAGTGAGTGGACCTGCGGGAGGAACGGAGTTGAAGACCGGGGATAAAGGCAGCGCGGAGCAGAGGCCTGGGAGTCAAAGTGAGCAGACCTGCGGGAGGAACGGAGTCGGAGATCGGGGATAAAGGCAGCGTGGAGCAGAGGCCTGGGAGTCTGAGTGAGCGGACCTGCGCGAGGAACGTAGTCGGAGATCGGGGATAAAGGCAGCATGGAGCAGAGGCCTGGGAGTCTGAGTGAGCGGACCTGCGCGAGGAACGTAGTCGGAGATCGGGGATAAAGGCAGCATGGAGCAGAGGCCTGGGAGTCTGAGTGAGCGGACCTGCGCGAGGAACGTAGTCGGAGATCGGGGATAAAGGCAGCATGGAGCAGAGGCCTGGGAGTCTGAGTGAGCGGACCTGCGCGAGGAACGGAGCCGGAGATCGGGGATAAAGGCAGCGCGGAGCAGAGGCCTGGGAGTCAGAGTGAGCGGACCTGTGGGAGGAACGGAGTCGGAGACCGGGGATAAAGGCAGCGCGGGGCAGAGGCCTGGGAGTCTGAGTGAGCGGACCTGCGCGAGGAACGTAGTCGGAGATCGGGGATAAAGGCAGCATGGAGCAGAGGCCTGGGAGTCAGAGTGAGTGGACCTGCGGGAGGAACGGAGTCGGAGACCGGGGATAAAGGCAGCGTGGAGCAGAAGCCTGGGAGTCTGAGTGAGCAGACTACCTGCGAGGGAGACAGTCGCCAAGCAACACAACGAAGGAATGGTGTCAGAATTCAAAGGTGTCGCTGGCACAAGGGAGCTGAGGTGAGTATCGGGTGAGTATTTGTGGTAATTTTTTATTTTGTTCTGTTTTGAGTATATTTCTGCTAAGTAGTCCATAGCCTATCTAATAGAGTGAAGTGCTGATTGGTGGGTAGCTGTTGAGTGTTTCTTGTTAAGTTTTAAGTTTATTTCTGCTAAATTACCTCCATAGTCTGGTAAATAGAGGCATGGCAGGGCAGCTCAGTCCTGTGATTTGCACATCCTGTGTCATGTGGGAAATCCTGGATGCCTCTTGCGGCCTGGACGGCCACATGTGCAGGAAGTGTCGCCAACTGCAGCAACTCGAGCTCCGGGTTTCGGAGCTTGACCAGCAGCTGGAGTCACTACAGTGCATCCGCAAGGCTGAGAAATACTTGGAAAGCACGTTTCTGGAAGTGATCACCCCGCAACCTCAGAATGAGCAGGCACAGAGGGAATGGATGACCACCAGACAGGTAGGGCAGGAATCGCCAGAGTGCATCTCGCTCTCTAACCAGTTCACAGTTCTGGAAACTGGTGGGGGTGATAGCTCCTCTGGGGAGAGCAGCCAGAGCCAAGGCACCACGGGTTGGGGGGGAGGAAGAAGAGTGGAAGAGCAATAGTAATAGGGGATTCATTGGTTTGGGGAACAGATAGGCGTTTCTGTGGACGCAGACGTGACTCCAGGATGGTATGTTGCCTCCCTGCTTCCAGGGTCAAGGATGTCGCTGAGCGGCTGCAGGACACTCTGAGGCAGCGGGGGGGGGGCAGGGTGAACAGCCAGAGGTCATTGTACATATCGGTACTAACAACATAGGCAGAAAGAGGGATGAGGTCCTGCAAGCAGACTATAGGGAGCTTGGAAAGAGATTAAAAAGCAGGACCTCAAAGGTAGTAATCTCCGGATTACTCCCGGTGCCACGTGCTAGTGAGTACTGGGATACGAGAATAGAACAGATGAATGCGTGGCTGGAGAGATGGTGCAGGAGGGAGGGCTTTAGATTCCTGAGGCATTGGGACCATTTCTGGGGAAGGTGGGACCTGTACAAGCCGGACGGGTTACACCGGGTGTCTAGAACGAGGGGTCACAGTCTCAGGATACGGGGTAGGACATTTAGGACTGAGATGAGGAGAAATTTCTTCACTCAGAGGGTGGTGAACCTGTGGAATTCTCTACCACAGAAGGCTGTGGAGGCCAAGTCACTGAATATATTTAAGAAGGAGATAGATAGATATCTAGACGCAAAAGACGTCAAGGGGTATGGGGAGAGAGCGGGAATATGGTATTGAGATAGAGGATCAGCCATGATCATATTGAATGGCGGAGCAGGCTTGAAGGGCCGAATGGCCTACTCCTGCTCCTATTTTTCTATGTTTCTAGCTGGGACCAATATTCTCACGGGGAGGTTTGCTAGTGCTGTTGGGGAGGGTTTAAACTAGCTTGGCAAGGGGATGGGCATCAGCATATTGGAGTAGAAAAGAGGAATAAGGTGCATAAAAGAGTGAGTGTGTTGGATAGTACTAGAGAAGAAAGTAGTACTAGAGGCAGTAGTAGTACCATATTAGATAGGAGCAGACTAAGAAAGACTACGAAAAATTCAAAAATGGGGTTAGAATGCATGTTCGTAAACGCACAAAGTGTGGTGAATAAGGTTGATGAGCTACAAGCACAATTAGCCATATGGCAATATGATGTTGTGGCAATAACGGAAACGTGGCTTTAAAATGGTGAGGACTGGGCACTTAATATTTAAGGGTACAAGGTGTTCAGAAAAGATAGGGAAGGAAAAAAGGGAAGTGGGGTGGCAGTGCTGATTAAGGAAGACATTGTAGTGTTGGTAAGGGAGGATGTTCTTGAAGGGACAAGGATAGAATCCATTTGGTTAGAGTTGAGGAGCAGAAAGGGTATGATCACGCTATTGGGGGTATTCTAATTACCCAAATATCGATTGGGATAATGCTAGGGTAAAGGGAAAGGAGGGGGAGGAATTCCTGAAATGTGTTCAGGAGAATTTCCTTGACCAGTATGTTCTTGGCCCAACTAGGAAGGAGGCATTGCTGGATCTGGTGCTGGGGAATGAGGTGGGCCTGGTCGACCAAGTGTCTGTGGGAGAACACTTGGGTACGAGTGATCATCGTATCATAAGATTTAGATTAGCAATGGAGAGGAGCAAGGAACAATCTAGAGTGGAACTTCTAAACTGGAATAGGGCTAACTTCAATGGGATGCGAAAGGATCTAGCCAGGGTAAAATGGGATCTAGCCAGGGTAAAATGGAATCAAAGACTGACAGGAGAAACTGTAACGGAACAATGGGTGATCTTTAAAGAGATGTTCCAAGTACAGGCTAGGTACATTCCAACAAGAGCGAAGGGTAAGTGAACCAAAGCAAGGGCTCCTTGGATGACGAGGGAGATAGCGAAGATGACGAAGCAAAAAAAGAGGGTGTATGATGAATGTCAGGTGAATTCTTCAAGGGAGAACCAGACCAAATACAATAGGTTGAGAGGGGAAGTGAAGATGAAAATAAGATTGGCAGAGAGAATATGAGAGTAGAATGGCAGTTAACATAAAAGGGAACCCAAAAATCTTCTACCGACATGTAAACAGTTAGCGGGTAGTAAGAGGTGGGGTGGGGCCTATTAGGGACAAAGAAGGTGATATATGTTTAGAGGCACCGGGCAAGGCTAGAATACTCAATGAGTACTTTGTATCGGTGTTTACTAAGGAGGTGGATGCTGACAAACTATCGGTAGAAGTGGAAAAGGTAGAAGCAATGGAAAGGGTGAAAATTGATAGACAGGATGTACTAGAAAGGCTGGGTATGCTTAGAGTGGATAAGTCGCCTGGTCCAGATGGCTTGCATCCCAGGTTGCTAAGGGAATTGGGGGAGGAGACCACGGAAGGGCTTGCCATAATTTTCCAGTCTTCCCTAGATGCGGGGGAGGTTCCTGAGGATTGAAAAGTGGCAAATGTGACACCATTGTTCAAGAAAGGGTGTAAGGTCAATCCTAGTAACTACAGGCTGGTCAGTTTAACATCATTGGTATGTAAAGTTTTAGAAACAATAATGAAGGAAAAAATTAACGGGCACTTGGAAAGGTTTAAGCTAATTAAGGAAAGCCAACATGGATTTGTAAAAGGCAGATCGTGTTTGACTAATCTAATTGAATTTTTTGATGAGGTAACAGGGAGGATTGATGAATAGAATGCAATGGATGTTGTCTACATGGATTTTAGGAAGGCGTTTGACAAAGTACCACATATAAATGACCTGGATATTGGAATAGAGAGTAGAATTTCTAAATTTGCCGATGACATCAAACTTGGGGGTGTGGCAAACAGTGAGGATGATACCAATTGACTGCAACAGGACATAGAAAGGCTAGCAGAATGGGCAGACAAGTGGCAGATGGAATTTAATACAGAGAAGTGTGAGGTGATGCATTTTGGCAGAAGGAACAGGGAGAGGCAATATACACTTAATGGCACAGTTTTAAAGAGTGTGCAGGGACAGAGGGACCTGGGAGTTAATGTGCATAGGTGGCAGGGCATATTGAGTGGTTAGCAAAGCATATGAGATCTTGGGCTTCATAAATAGAAGTATTAAGTACAAAAGTAGAGAAGTAATGCTGAACCTTTATAAAGCGCTGGTTAGGCCACAACTGGAGTATTGTGTACAGTTCTGGTCACCACACTTTAGGAAGGATGTGAAGGCCCTTGAGAGGGTGCAGAGGAGATTTACCAGAATGGTTCCGGGGATAGGGGATCTTAACTACAAGGACAGGTTGGAGAAGCTGGATTTGTTTTCATTAGAGCAAAGGAGGTTGCGGGGTGATTTGATAGAGGTGTACAAGATTATGACGGGTTTGGATAGGCTAGACTGGGAAAGGCTGTTCCCACTAGTTGATGGTACAAGGACTAGGGGACACAGATTTAAGGTTTGGGCAAGTGATATGGGGGGATGTGAAGAAAAACCTTTTTACACAGCGAGTGGTGAGGACCTGGAACTCGCACCGACAGGAATGGTGGAAGTGGAGACACTCAATGTTTTCAAGGGGAGACTGGATAGGCACTTGAGGGAAATAAACTTGCAGGGCTACGGGGATAGAGCGGGGGAATGGGACTGACTGGATTGCTCTACAGAGAGCCGGCACGGACTCGATGGGCCGAATGGCCTCCTTCTGTGCCTTTATGTCTCTATAATTGTTCAACTAAAAATACCTGGTTATAGCTGTCTTACCTACTTTTCCTGGTGATGCATAATGAATGATTACCAGAATCACCATGGTTTATCACCAGTCATAAAAAGAGATATGGGGGGAAAAATTTGGTTGCTTTGCGCCTCCCGTTAGCGCCCTAAGAGGGTGCTAACGGGGCGCAAAACAACTAGCGCCCGGGTGCGGCACCCCCAACGCCTTCTGCGAAATTCATTGGGAGGTTAGCAGTGGTGCTAACCATTAGCGCTGAAGTCATCGCAGTGCGCAGCGCCCCGGCCACAATCGTCGGTAGCGCCCCCTGACTTACCGTCGGATGCTGTGTCCGACGGGGTCAGTGGGGCCTACCTGCGGCCGGGGCGGTGCTATTTAAAGGCGAGGTGCTGGGCGGCCATTTTTGTTGCTGGCTGCCTGCCAGCACCTGCCTCCGCTGCCGTCCCTGGCCTCCTGACTCGCCCCTGCGGAGTGCCAGCTACGCTCCATGAGCCCGGCACTTCTCTTGAGTGCTGGGCTCTTTTGTTGGCACTCCCAATCTCCAGTGGCCCAGCTGGGCCCCGGGTCGCACTGCGCAAGGCCCCTCCCCTTTAAGGGGAGGAAGGCCTGCAGTACCGCGGTGCGACATTCCCTCGCAGCGCCCCAAGAGGAAGGCGAGGCGCTTCCAGTAGCGCCCCGCTTCCCTCTTGGGGCGCTATCACTCAATTTTGGCCGCGGGAGCGCTAAATTTTCCAGGGCGCGACTCAATTCCGCCCCCCCCGCCCCCCCCCCCAGGACTTTTATGTTACATCACAACAGTTTATTCTATTCAATTGACTGGTAGTTCACTACCCACAGGACTGGAAACCATTCTGATGAGGAGTACTTTTTGCAACTTACTCCACCAATATCACCACCAAATCTTAAAACAGAGTATTACCATAGTAAACAAAATAATTCAGTATAGTTTTCAATGCAATAACAAACAGAAACAATAATATGCATTGTAAACCAGTAAAAGGCAAGGTGCCTTGAATGTGCTCCTTCCCTCAACAGCTGATCACAGCAGTGTTCCCTTTAAAGGCATGCTTAATATTCTACCAGCAGCCATATGCCAATAGGATATTCAGATTCCCTCACCTCTGATAGTATGTTCCAGATATTCTTTAGCTTAGTGCTCATCAGCAATATGCCTTTCAAACTAGAGAAGCAGGGTTACTTCCCATAGGATAGTGCAGTTGAGATCGAAGGTCAGGGTTCACATTTGCATTAAGGGTACTGTATGGCCAAATTCTTGTATCATCAGCAAACTAAATCTCGAATAATTGCCAAGAACAGGACTAGGCTGCAGTTTTAGGCCCTCCTTTCCCCTCCCTCCAATTCTATTGTATGTTTCTCTTTGCCCAGGCCCATTGTAGGAATGTCTAGTTCCTATCAAGAGACTGAGGTCGACTCAGGCGATCAAACAAACAATGTTTAATGTAAAACAAACTGAGTTTAACAAATAAATGCACGAGAACTACAAATACAGGTCTAGTCAGTTCGGAGGCTCCACGAGGACTGCTTGGGCGGTCCCGTGGCTGGCGTCATGACATCATCACATTTTTCCCGCCGGTGGGGGATCACGTGATGATCGGCGTGATGTCATCGCGTTTGCCCACGCTCTTAAAGGGACCGCTCTCTGTACATGCAAACCGTATATACAAAGATACAGACTCAGGCTGTAGTTAACATATTGTTAAAGGGAATTATATACATCTGATCAGAGTCCCTTAGTGGCTCCGCCACACCATGGTCTTTTGACAACACGGTAGGAGGCAGCTGCTTTCAGCTGTGTCCTCAAAATGAGTAAACTTTTAGCCAATTTAGAATGTGCTTCTTTGAAAATTATGAAAATACTTTGACCTTGCATTGCCAAATTGCAGTATTGTTAATCCCTAATGTGTTGAAGCGGTGGGACTTAAAAGTTTCCGAATTCTGCTCATAGTATATAGTAACTCAGCGATTGAAATAACGATCTATGTGGTAGAACAGTCACAAGTCACTGGGGACAGACATGGATTTTTTTGAATACCTTTATCTGGCACAAGGACAACAGATTATCATCACAACAGATTAAAACACACCACAGAAAACAGAATCTGTACTAATGTGGGAAAGATCAGCGCAATTACCATTTTACATCTCAACATTTTACACAAATTGCAGCCAGACAGAATTTCACTTATTTTAAGAGAAAGTAAACAGCAACAGGTCTGTCAGCATCTGAAAAGAGAAGAAAAAGGGCAACATTTTGTGTGGGGACCAGGGTGTGTGGGAATGTAAGTTCTGAGTCCCTAACCAAAACACGAACTTTATCGCTTCTCTTATTATAGATGCTGATTGACCCAGTGCATTTTCTGCACTAATAGTTTTTTTCTGTTTCTATCCCGATTGTTTTCTCATACCTGTCCCCAGCAGCAACAAATTCTAGACAATTTCTGTCCCTCTATTAGCGTACTGCAAAATTGTTTTGGGGATGTTTCACTCCAGAATTTATTTCTATGACAGATTTTGATGAAGGCTCTAGCGAATCTGAGATACAAATCAGAGATGCAAAGCTTCCCCCTCCAACACTAAATGAGTCTCAGTATTCCTGGGCTAGGAATGCAAAGATTATATAAGGTTCCTATTTATCACTGCTATCCAGTAGCTTCTGCTGGAAAGTGGGTAAGAGGTTAAGTGCCATTGTAGGCTTGATCTATGAGGCATGGGTCAGATGAGACAGGATTACGTTTGATTCCAATGCTTCCAGGGGTGGTGTTTGAACCGTGCAACCTGTGCAATTGCACGGGGCCATGAATGGATCCAGTGAAAGGGCACCTGCGCAATGGTATTAATAGCAAGCATGCCTTTTCATGAACGTACGTTTGCGGATTTGACACTAGATTAAGTAGGTAGAATTTAGTATCATTGTCTAGTAAAATGTAGAGGCTCCAAACTGAACCATTGCACGGGGCACTCGAATGGCAGATGCCGCTCCTGGATACTTCCTACCACACTCGCTGTCTGTGCTTACATATGAAGAATAACCAAATGGGCAAGGTACCAAAGGGCAAACAGTATCCATGGATCTATATCCCAGTGGGATCAATACCTTTAGAAGAGAAGGACAGAAAACGGACAGGAAAATTATAATTGTAAATTTTTCCTAAGTTTTCTGTGATTTTCCCAATTACGCTAAAAGATGATCCTGGAGTCATAGGAGGAATATAATTTATTTATTTTTCTAAAAGTAATTAGATAGTTGCTTGAAAATTTTAATATTAAATGATATATATTGGCAGTGAACAAGAATGGCATTAGACTAGGTGGCTCATTAGGGGAAATATACTGGCACAGACTTGACGGCTGAATAGTCCATTTCATATTGAAACATTCTACAATTATATAAACTCATCCTCTCCATGTGGTACTTACTATAGAACAGTGTCATAGTAATTGTCCCACCTTGAAATTCATGAATACAGATTTCACTGTCTCGTTCAGGGAGTACTAGTCAAGAAGTGCAATGTAGCAGATGAGGTAGCAAGGTTTGGGCCACAGTGAAACATTGCGAAGTTCAAGCACAGTCAGGATGTGCTCAAACTTCTTAGCAATTTGGGGCCACTAAGTTGCAACAATCAGTTAGGACAGAGTTAATACAGGTAGCTTTATGCGATCTGACCAGTTTCTATGTTTGAGTGTTTCACAGGCAGCGAACCATATTTGAAAATTCATAAATTGATGTAGTGTATTCTAACTTGTTTTACTTGCTCAGACTAGAAATATCTTAACATTAGCAGCAAAGAAGGAATGAACAAACAACCAAGTAACAAGACTAGGCAGATCTTGGAATAAATCAACTTTAAGATGTAATGGACCATGAAATGTTATATTATGATCATTGTTGCATTCTCCCAAATGGCAAAATTGCCTGTAAGTTGCTGAAAGCCATGTTATTCCAATAATTATAAACTAGTTTACAGGCCTTGACAGGGTAGATGCTGGGAGGATGTTTCCCCTGGCTGAGGAGTCTAGAACTTGGGGTCACAGTCTCAGAATAAGGGGTCGGCCATTTAGGACTGAGACGAGGAGAAATTTCTTCACTCAAAGGATTCTGAAACTTTGGAATTCTCTACCCCAGAGGCCGTGGCTGCTCAGTCGTTGAGTATATTCAAGACAGAGATAAATAGATATTTGGATATTAAGGAAATCAAGGGGTATGGGGATACTGCGGGAACGTGGAGTTGAGGTAGAGGATCAGCCATGATCTTATTGAACGGTGGAACAAACTCGAGGGGCCAAATGGCCTACTCCTGCTCCTGTTTCTTATGTTTTTATGATCTCCTGTGTCGATCTGTGTTTCTCTCCCATTGTCTATTTCTTTGTCACCTCTACATCTTTCTTCACTTTCTCGCACTGTGTGGCCATTATACTTTCTCTTGTTTCTATATATTTGTTAAACTTCCATTCTTTTTCTATCAATCCTTCCTACATCTCCTTTCTCTTTCTATTTCTCACCATGTCTGCCCGCACTTAAATACATTGCCTGATTCATTGAATTTTTTGAAGGCGAGAGCACGCAGGAAGATGAGAGCCAAAATGTCTAGGTAGGAGATGGGGATTTAAGCCAGGCAAGGTGAGGCTGCCAGGAGATACCGCAACATACATAGATGTGAAGGAAACTGGGCATGGTGAGGAGGGAAGGAAGTTTCTGATGCTAGCCTGTTTGCAGTTGAGGGTCAGTGGAGTGCTGCCAGCATCTCAATCAGGTGCACAGCAGGGTGTTCCTGTGAATTAGCAGTCACAATTTTAATAAGGTTTAAAGGCTTAGTCAGTGTTGGGATCAGATGATCAGCTAACTTCCCAACTGATGATCCTGCCAATTCTGTGCTTTAATTTTTAGCAGCAGTAGGTGTAGCACTTGGCGGTTCAGCTCAGCTGATGGTCTTGAAATTGTGTAGGCCTGTCCATCTCTTTAGAATTCATACATCTGGTGGGTGAGCCTAACCTGGAAACCAGACTTTGAGCCAGGGGGGAATAGCAAAGAGCAGACCTGTTCCCAAAACTTCAGCAAATGCGGGAGCGCAGCGGGGCTGGAGCACTGAGGATAGGCCTGGGAGGTACCAAAACAGAACAAACACTTTGGACAGGTATGGGAGGCTGTACAGCAGACGTGAGGCAAAGTGGGTACAATGCCCAGAGTGGAGGATTAAACAGAAGGGGAATACTGGTTCCATTTTTTCCAATGATCTGATTGGTCCATGGTGTCATGTAGTTAAAATGGATCAATGCGTGGGATTCGATTGGTTGTTTATGCCATTGACCAGTCAGTAGCACTACCAGCTCAATGCAGTATTACAGACATAAAATATTATAGTACAACATTTTTAATTAGCCATGATGTATCTATTTTCATCAATAGTGATATAAAAAATCTCCATAATTTCCATACCAGATGCATGGTGAAAATATAGAATGACTGATGAGAAGGCAGTACAGTAATGTACCATACTCTCTGTTTTGGCATAGTCTTTCCACACCAGTATGAACACCAAAGTACATTCAGTACACTGAAATTACATCAGAGTAAGATACCTTCATCACAGCAGCAATGCTCATTTGCAGACAATGCCAATATGCAACGGTTTTATTGCAAGTTTTCCTGAGGCCTGAATACTTAGCACATTGTGCATTGACCTGGGAAGTAACTTGCAAATTGAAGCTTGTACATATACCATCTGATCTGTTCACTCCTCATTTTAGCTTAGCACGTCTCAGACTCAAACACACACGCCAGCCTTGTAGAGAACACAGTACCGTGTGTCTTCCCATTCATCAGATCAGCATAAACAAAATAACAAGCAAGCGGCACTCTAAATCTCTCACCCACTACGAAGACCACACGATTAGGCACTTTACAGCCTTCCGGACTCAACATTGAGTTCAACAATTTCAGATCATAACCTCTGCCCTCATTATTTTGGACGGCAGCTATTGATTCTGCTATTCCCATTTACACCTCTTCTAGACCCATCTTTCGATCCTTTACTTGTCCCATTACCATCTCCTTTTGCCTCGCACCATCATCCCTTTTGTCTTTTAATTTCTCCTGCCTATCGCTGACCTTCCCTTTTGTTCTTTCCTCCCCTCCCCCCTTTCCCTGCCTCTACGTTTGCTTAAAACCTGTTATATTTCTATCTTTTTCCAGTTCTGATGAAATGTCATCGACCTGAAACGTTAACTCTGTTTCTCTCTCCACAGATGCTGCCCGACCTGCTGAGTATTTCCAGCATTTTCTGTTATTATTTATCTAAGACCACGCTGTTCATGTATGGCTACAGTGTATGCATGTCTTTTCACACCCATGGCAGTCAGCTCCCTCATATCTGGTTATGTGCAACTTGCTTGCTCCTGTCTGATCTGTCAGTTCTGTCAGCTGTGGCTCAGTGGGAAGCACCCCTGCCTCCTGAGTCAGAAGGTTGTGGGTTCAAGTCCCACTCCAGGACATAAAAATCCAGACTGACACTCCAGTGCAGTACTGAGGAAGCGCTGCACTGTCGGAGGTGCTGTCTTTCAGATGAGATGATAAACCCAGGTCCTGTCTGCTTTCTCAGGTGGACGTAAAAGATCCCACGGCACTATTTCCAAGAAAAGCAGGGGAGTTATCCCCGGTGTCCTGGCCAATATTTATCCCTCAATCAACATCACTAAAAACAGATGATCACATCGCTATTGTGGGAGCTTGCTGTGTGCAAATCCCACGTTTCCTACATTAAGACAGTGACTACACTTCAAAAAAGGACTTCACTGGCTGTAAAGCACTTTAGGGACATCAGGTGCTCTATAAATGCAAGTCTTTCTTTGATCTACACCACCAGCTAAACCTGACCATGATGGTGCCCCAATGGCGGCAAGCAAGAGCCTGAACCAGGAAGTGGGGAGAGGGAGGCCTCGATGACGTCACGCCCAGCCACCATATTTCGAGCCCTGCCTCGTGCCCAACCGCAGCCCGCTTCCCGCGCAGACAAACCCGGCCCCGCGCTGATTGGCTCACTCTCGGGGGGGGGGAACAGATACCATCTCCCGATTGGTCAATTCTACCACCCCCCCCCCCCCTCCGTCAATCAGCACCCTTGGAGGGCCCGACACCATCTCACGATTGGTCAATTCCACCACCCCCCCCCCCCCGTCAATCAGCACCCTTGGAGGGCCCGACACCATCTCATGATTGGTCTATCCCCCCCGTCAATCAATCAAAACTCCCCGCTTCCTGCCCATCCACTTAGGCTGCGCCGCACCAAAAAAGCGGAGCTCGCCTCCTTCCCGTTCACTCGATTTAAGCCATCCAAATTGTAATCGTTTTACAATATCAAGCATTCTTTGTCTTTGGTTTACCCCAAATGAAATCCACGCAAAATTATATACACATCCTAGCAATTCCACAATGTTTACCTCAGATTGCTTCTGACACGGCCTACTCTACTTCTGACAATAATCAATCACCACGAAAAATGATTACAATTTTTATAAAAAGTTCAATTTACTTCACAACTACTTAAAAAAGAGAGAATAAGGCGTCGATATTTTCCCGTAAATGAATAGTTAGAGTGGTCTTTGGACTCTAACAACCGCCATTTTGTGCCTGAAAAATCTTTCATATTAAAATTATTTTATCTTTTTAATCACTTTGACTGAGAATTTTGCTTCGTATTTTATCATCTCCTGTCAGGATAAAAAGTGTTTTTGTTTATCGTACGAAGTTTTTTTTTCGATGAGCAGAGAAGAGAGAAAAAAAGAATCACCTTTGTGGCGTAAGTTGTTGTTTGACGGGGTAACAGTCGCCAGGACTACGGTGGCTATGGCGCTCGTCCTCAAGGCAACAGTTGCTAGCCTCCGGAATCAACCCAGGCAACGCAACACCGGAAATCCTGCCCCCCTCCACGCTTCTGACTGGCTTGCTGCCGATAGCCTGGCCCATCATCTCCCCGCCGATTGGCCGACTGCCTGTCACTCGACGGGCGCCCGCCTTTTCCTCGGGTGCGATTGGTCGAGCGCTACGTCAGTCAGCGTCCTCTTCCCCGCCCTTCCGCGCGACGGTGACGATGGCGGCGGGTCGCGGAGGCGGGGCCGTGCGCACACTGCGCATGTGCCCGCGGTAGCCTGGAGCGAGGCACTGTGGGAAATGTAGTTCATTGACTGGGCCCACTGTGCCCTGCAATGGTCTGATGGAGAGGTAAATTGAACCAGGGAGAATCTTGTCAACCATTGCTCGCTAACAGCCTTTCCTACTGCAATAGCTTCTATTCACATCACAAGTCGACATTTAATGTTGCTTTTTTACCAAAGCACTTTACAGCCAATGAATGTTGTAATATAGGAAGTATGGCAGCCAATTTGTGCACAGCAAGCCCCCACAAACAGCAATGTGATCATGGCCAGATAATCTGTTTTAGTGATGTTGATTGAGGGATAAATATTGGCCAGCACACCGGGGATAACTCAGGTGGACGTAAAAGATCCCATGGCACAATTTCAAAGAACAGCTGGAGTACACTATTAAGGGAGTAGTAGCAGGACATTTAGAAAATCATAATACAATCAAGCAGAGTCAACATGGTTTTATGAAAGGGAAATCATGTTTGACAAATTTATTAGAGTTCTTTGAGGATGTAACGAGCAAGGTGGATCAAGGGGAACCAGTAGATGTAATGTATTTGGATTTCCTCCCAAACCCGCGACCTCTTCCACCTAGAAGGTCAAGGGCAGCAGGCACATGGGAACAGCACCACCTCCAAGTTCCCCTCCAAGTCACACACCATCCTGACGTGGAAGTATATCACCGATCCTTCATCATCGCTGGGTCAAAATCCTGGAACTTCCTACCTAACAGCACTGTGGGAGCACCTTCACCACATGGACTGCAGCGGTTCAAGAAGGCGGCTCACCACCACCTTCTCAAGGGCAATTAGAGGTGGGCAATAAATGCTGGCCTTGCCAGCGATGCCCACATCCCATAAACGAATAAAAAAAAAGGTACAGCAAGTAATTAGGAAGGCAACTGGAATGTTGGCCTTTATTGCAAGGGGGATGGAGTATAAAAGTAGGGAAGTCTTGCTACAACTGTACAGGGCATTGGTGAGACCACACCTGGAGTACTGCGTACAGTTTTGGTCTCCTTATTTGAGGAGGGATATACTTGCATTGGAAGCAGTTCAGAGAA
Source organism: Somniosus microcephalus (assembly GCF_052327205.1). NCBI lineage: Eukaryota > Metazoa > Chordata > Chondrichthyes > Squaliformes > Somniosidae > Somniosus > Somniosus microcephalus. Next base: position 24,628,947 of record NC_141017.1, on the reverse strand, counting down.
GGTTCACTAGGTTGATTCCTGAGATCAAAGGGTTGTCTTATGAGGAAAGGTTGAGCAGGTTGGGCCTATACTCATTGGAGTTTAGAAGAATGAGAGGTGATCTTATTGAAACATATAAGATTCTGAAGGGGCTTGACAGGGTAGATGCTGAGTGAATGTTTCCCCTCGTGGGGGAATCTAGAACTGGACGGCATAGTTTCAGGATAAGGTGTCGCCCATTTAAGATGGAGATGAGGAGGAATTTCTTCTCAGAGGGTTGTGAATCTTTGGAATTCTCCATCCCAGAGAGCTGTGGAGGCGGAGTCAGTGAATATATTCAAGGTGGAGATAGACAGATATTTGAGATACAGGGGAGTCCAGGGTTATGAGGAACAGGCAGGAAAGTGGAGTTGAGGCCAAGATCAGATCAGCCATGATCATACTGAATGGCGGAGCAGGCTCGAGGGGCCGAATGGCCTGCTCCTGCTCCTATTTCTTATGTTCTTATGTTATTACAATTGTTGTTATCATTTAAAAATACAGATGTGGATGCGGAAAGCCAATGATCCCATTTTAGTTCATCCATCCAAAAAGAATCCACAGCCCCCATCAAAGTATTGGGGGGGGAAAATTCAGTATCGTCCATTTTGGGGCGCTAATATCGACCAGCACAAAGTTTAGTGCCTGGTGCTAATTATTGCCTTCGACTGCAAAATTCGCCTCTGTCATCTCTGGAGGTGATTTGAGCACCAAATCAGGCATCTCTTAAGGCGCTAACGTCAGGGAGTGAGGCGCTACCTCAGAGCGCTACCAAAGCTCAGGCGATGTCCGTTACCATGGAAGCCAGACAGACTGGCGCGTCCAGTTCTTAAAGGGGAGGGGCCATCTTGCTGGCCAGCCACTCCCTGCTCAGTGCAGCCTTGAATCTCGGCCTGGAGAGACCTCAAAAGCAATTGTGTCGGTGATGTGCCTCAATAATTCCGAGACTCGAAGTTAGCAGAACAAAAACAAGGCTTTTATTAACTTAGAACGTAACACGTAAGAGAGAGAGATGTCTTCCTTCTGGAGACTGAGGCCAGACTGAGCCAGCCTACAAACGGGGCCAGGTATGGGCGGAGCCCTACACACAGCACATTCCAGCACATTCCAGTATACAATACAGCACATTCCAGTACACAATACAATGAGGTCTGGGGGAAGGGAAATGACACTGAAACCGATCTCAGTCACAGGCAGTGATGATGATGAATATTTCATCACAGTCGGCAGCTCTAATGGATAGGCCCAGGGAAAGAGCTCGGCGCTTAGGAACCTCAAAAGTGGTGCTGAGGGCCAAAACTCCTTAGGACAGCATCGAATCTCTCCAGACGTCTCTCTCCCTCTCAACTCTGCGTGTCCCAAAAATTCTGCCGACAAGAAAAGGCATGAAGCGCCCGCCTTTAAATAGCGCTCCCCCAGCCCCGTCCCGACTTGAAAACGTTCCTCTCTACCTGTCGTTCCTAGTGGCAGGCGCTAAGGCAGGGGGCGCGACTCAATTTCTGGTCCGGAGCGCTACCGGAGCATTGCACGATCTGACGTCATGATCTGCGGGCGCAGGAGATCGTGGCGGTAGTGTTTAGTGCCGCCGCAAAACGACTGGTCAATTTCACGAGCGGCGCTAAAATCGCCGCACTCGGGCGCTAGGAAGCGCCCCCTATGGAGGCGCTAATGGGAGGTGCTAACCAACCAAATTTTCCCCCCCAGGTGTTTTTTAGGGATTGTTGCCTCCATTACCCTATCTCAAAGTTCATTTCAAATGTTGATCACTCTTTGTGTGAAGGACTTCCTGTCACCCATCTAAATTTGCTTCTTGCTATTTTTAATCTGTATCCCCTTGTTAATTTATCCCCCAGTTTAATTTGAAGCAGCGTTCTGGATATACTTTTCCTATATCATTTATACTAATTTAAACAAATGTTACGCCTTTCCAAGCCCAAGTTTTTCCATCTTTCTGACTACTTTTGGTTTCCTATGGCTTGCAATGACTGAAAGTGCAGTGTAGTTGGGACTTGCCATATTTAAGGTACAGGTATACATGACATAGCAGCACTTATATAGGAAGAAGATTGCAGCAAGAATTGAAGGGATTTTCCTGCAGAACTACAGGCTATTGTGGATATGGATTGGTTCTGTTGCTACATCTGATTGTCACAGATACTTTTCTTCCCACTTATACATGGAGGCGCTTTTCTTCTTCACCCTTCCCCTGGATCAGATTGGCATTTATTCTTCTTTCTGCCAGCAATTAATGCTGCATTCTTCTCCCCACCTTGCATACTTCATGCTCTCCCACTTCTCAGTTCACATTTGCAGCACTCCCCCCCACCAGTTCATGCTGGCACTTGCCTTCCCTTCTAGTTCACTTTAACGTTCTTCTTCTTCTCCCTCCCCAATTCTCATCTGTCCCTTCACCTTCTCAGTTAAGAGCATAAGAAATAAGAGCAGGAGTAGGCCATACGGCCCCTCGATCCTGCTCCACCATTCAATAAGATCATGGCTGATCATTGACCTCAACTCCACTTTCCCGCCCGATCCCCATATCCCTTGATTCCCAGAGAGTCCAAAAATCTATCAATGGTCTTGAATATACTCATCGATTAAGCATCCACAGCCCTCTGGGGTAGAGAATTCCAAAAATTCACCACCCTCTGAGTGAAGAAATTTCGCCTCATCTCAGTCCTAAATGGCCGACCCCTTATCCTGAGACTGTGACCCCTAGATCGTGACTCTCCAGCCAGGGGAAACAGCCTCTCAGCATCTACCCTGTCAATCCCTCTCAGAATCTTCATTCTGATGCTCCTCTCTAATTCTCTCCTTTCCCCCTCCCATTTCACAGAGGCACTCTTTTCCAATTCTACCCCCTTTCCCAGTTCTCGGAGGCACCATTCTCCAATGCTCGCAATATCAGGAATCCCAGCCCTTAGCAGGTAGCAAAGTTTTGATCTCCCTGAAGAACAGCTTCAGGTAGGCGCGAGGAGAGAATTGGGGAGCTGAGCTCATCTTCATTCTCAATTGCAGACAAGCAGATCCTAAGCCCAAATCTATGTCTGTGTAAAACGTGAACAGTTAACATGTACTAGCGTTATTAGCTCTGACCTGCATGCTATGCTTTTGGCTATATAGTTCAGCAATGTAATTGGATTTTTGATTGCTGTTCCACTGTGAGCAGAATCCTAAATGGAATAAGCACCTGGATCCTATAATGCCACTTTTTATTTGACAGGATGTTTTATATTCCAGCCAATGAAGCAAGCAACTTAAATCTAATCCTAAAATGCAGAATTTATTTAACAAAAAACTTAATTCAAGTAAGTATTTAGGTGTTTGATATTGTATAAGTACAATAAATTTAACAAAATTTTGAAAACAGCATTTCCCTTGTATTGTAGTTTATTCCAGGCTGCATTACTTAGCCTATGAGATAACACCTATCCATGATTTTCAGAGAACTCCTTCTGTCTTTGCATGGACTTAATAGAACACTGAGCGTTTAAACTATCAATTTGCATGTAATAGAATATCAGCTCTAAACAATTGTTACCTTAGCAACCGCACTCCCACCAACAGGGCACTTCAGCTAACCAATTAATTAGTGCCTCCTGTCGCAGTCGTTACAAGCATAGAGGCATTGATTTCTTTTGGCGATTTGACTTGATGCCAGGCCTTTACGACATCACTATGTGCTACATTGCCTTAATCGGCCGCCCTTTTATTCCTATCTACCTACCTGTCCTAAACCACAGCATTTGTCTGTATTTACGTATTTCAGCATGTCACAAACTAATACTGAGTTTGTGGACCCGAGATCATGACTTCTTTGCTCACAGAGTCCTCGGTGACTCCACTTGCTGGGGAATATTGTATTCAATGGGTCTCCAAGATGCTTCTTTTACACTTATAGTAAGACATATCGGCATACTGCAACACAGCTGGCAATGGGTCCAAATATTCTTCTCTTCTTAGGCAGTCCCTCGGAACCGAGGATGACTTGCTTCTACACTAAAAATGAGTTCTCAGGGGACCGATGAGTCCAATGCGGGACCTACAGTCTCTGTCACAGGTGGGGCAGATGGTGGTTAAAGGGGCGGGTGGGTGGAGTTCTTGGGTTGACGTGCGCTCCTTGTGCTGCCTGTGCTTGGCTTCCGCTTTCTCCCAGTGAAGAGACTTGAGGTGTTCGGCGCCTTCCCGGATGCTTCTCCTCCACTTTGTGCGGGCTTGGGCTAGGGATTCCCAGGTGTTGGTGGGGATGTTGCACTTTTTCAAGGAGGCTTTGAGGGTGTCCTTGAAGTGTTTCCTCTGTCCACCTGGGGCTCTCTTGCCGTGTCGGAGCTCCGAGTAGAGCGCTTGTTTTGGGAGTCTCGTATCGGGCATGCGGACGATGTGACCCGTCCATCGGAGCTGATCGAGCGTGGTCAAAGCTTTGATGCTGGGGATGTTGGCCAGAGCGAAAACACTGACGTTGGTGTGCCTATCCTGCCAATGGATTTGCAGGATCTTGCGGAGGCAGCGTTGGTGGTACCTCTCCAGTGCTTTGAGGTGCCTGCTGTACATGGTCCATGTCTCTAATATTCACCTGATAGCACAGATGTATGTTTAATTTCTTTAACTTCAACCCAGGAGCAATTGATTAGATTGCTAATTGTTCTTCGATTGGACTGTTTGCATCGCTAATTGGTGTAAATTGGCCATCTTCTGTAGAATGCTAGTGTAGTTCTACAGAAGTAGTACTGTACCTATTAACTTACATTTTAATAGTACTTCATCACACCCTCACGGTATCCCAAAGTACTTCACAGCTAATGAATTTACACAGTTCGGCTATTTGCAATGTAGAGAAACATGGGAACCAATGTGCACACAATTCAAGGTACCACAAACATTAATTCTTCTGTTTCTTGTGGTGTTAAGTGAGGAATGTTGGCTGGGACACTGGGAGACCTCCCTGCTTTTCTTTGAAAAAGGACCATGGAATCTTTACACACCGGGCCTCATTTTAGCATCTTGTCCAAAAGGCAGCATTTCCAACAATGCAGCACTCTCTCAGTACTACACTGAAGTGTTAGCCTAGAGTATGTGGTCAAGTCCATAGTGGGTCTTAAACCCCCACCTCCTAATTCAAAAGCAGGAGTGCTACTAACTTGAGTCAAATTGACACTTTGGTAGTGTAAGTGGGTCAATTAGAAGGCCTGGGAGCCCACACATCCTGTAATTTCTCCATTTGTCCTGATCTTAAACATAGAAACATAGAAACATAGAAGATAGGAGCAGGAGTAGGCCATTCGGCCCTTCGAGCCTGCTCCGCCATTCAATGAGATCATGGCTGATCATCCAAATTCAGTACCCTGTCCCTGCCTTCTCCCCATATCCCTTGATCACTTTAGCCTCAAGAAATATATCCAACTCTTTCTTGAATATATTTAATGAACTGGCCTCCACCGCCCTCTGTGGTAGAGAATTCCACAGGTTCACCACTCTTGGTGAAGAAATTCCTCCTCATCTCAGTCCTAAATGGCTTACCCCTTATCCTTAGACTATGACCCCTGGTTCTGGACTCCCCGGCCATCAGAAACATCCTTCCTGCATCTAGTCTGTCCAGACCTAACAGAATTTTATACGTTTCGATGAGATCCCCTCTCAATCTTCTAAACTCCAGTGAGTATAAGCCCAATCGACACAATCTCTCCTCATACGTCATTCCTGCCATCCCAGGTATCAGCCTGGTGAATCTTCGCTGCACTCCCTCCATGGCAAGAACGTCCTTCCTCAGGTAAGGCGACCAAAACTGCACACAATACTCAAGGTGCGGCCTCACCAAGGCCCTGTACAACTGTAGCAAGACATCCTTGTTCCTGTACTCGAACCCTCTTGCTATGAAGGCCAACATACCATTTGCCTTCTTAACCGCCTGCTGCACCTGCATGCTTACCTTCAGCGACTGGTGCACAATAACACCCAGGTCTCTTTGCACTTCCCCTTCTCCCAATCTATTGCCATTCAAATAATAATCTGCCTTCCTGTTTTTGCCACCAAAGTGGATAACCTCACATTTATTCACATTATAGTGCATTTGCCATGTTTCTACCCAATCACCCAACCTGTCCAAATCATACTGGAGTTTCACGACCTCCTCCTCACAGCTTACCCTCCCACCCAGCTTTGTGTCGTCTGCAAATTTGGAGATATTACATCCAATTCCCTCGTCCAGATCATTAATATATATTGTGAACAGCTGGGGTCCTAGGACCGATCCTTGCGGTACCCCACTAGTCACTGCCTGCCACTCGGAAAACAACCCGTTTATTCCAACTCTTTGCTTTCTGTAGCTACCAGTTGCAAACCAACAGCAGCAGAATTGGTTCCAGCCAGGCAGTACAGGAAACTTGCGATTAACCGGCCCCTAAATAACCAGAAATGTCGGTTAACCAGCAAAATTCAGGAGTAGGTTCAGGTAACTTTTATTACTTTTTTTACTCCATTTGTTGCTGTGCAAGGGTGTAGCTGCAGCTGTTGCTAAGCTACAGAGACGCTTGCAACTTGTGCCGATTGTTCTGAAGCTGAACAGGGTTTGTTGCTTTATACGGAGCTCTCAGCTCCGTATCTTTCACTGTAGCGTTCGGTTAGCTGGAGTTTTTGATGAACCGGCACCACGTCGGTCCCGTCCGTGCCGGATACCAGAAAGTTTCCTGTATCTTGTATCTGAAATAAAAAGAGAAAATGCTGGAAATACTCGGCAGGTCAGGCAGCATCTGTGGAGAGAGAAACAGAGTTAACGTTTCAGGTCTGTGACCTTTCATCAGAGATATTGGAGGAGAAATTCATTATAGGCCCATTTGGGGGGCTAACTTTTAAAATTGAAAAAATTAGCACCAGGCGCTAATGCTTTTCAACTTGTAAAAAATTCAGTTTTACGCTCCAGGATGTGGAGCACTAAATCAAGTGTCCACTTCCTTCCTGGAGCGCAACAGGCAGCAGGCGGGGGCGGTAGGCGTGCAGCGCAGCACACTGGGCCGGGCAGCGCTGCCGCATTGGAAGGCTCCTTCCCTCCCTTAAAGGGAAGGGCCATCGCTGCAGGATCTGCAAGGAAATGAACCCCTGATCGCCGATTGCACCTCCGATCGGCGCCGATCAGCCCCAAGCACTCTAACAAAGTGCAGGGCTGATCAAGCACGTCACCTGACAAATAGAAATAAAAAGCACAGAGCCTTGATGAAACATTTTTCGCCTACCTCACCGGCCATCCCATTAACTACCGCTCCCCAAGCAGCCATCTGCGGTGACGCGCCTCCCGCAGCTGCCGGTGTTGACGCCCGGCGATGCAGCAGGGGGCGGAAGCCAAGTTCGCCTCCGGGGCGGTACCGGGGCGCTGCGCACCGGATGATGTCACGATCTCCGGGGCGTAGGAGATGGTGCCGTTAGGGTTTACCGCCGCCACTAACCTGCAGTAGTTCGCGGGCGTCAGTACTTTCGCCGCGCCCGGTCACAAAGCCGGTAGCCTCCCGTTAACGCCCCCGGAGGTGCTAATGGGAGGTGCAAAGGAGGCCAATTTGTATCTACTGTCTGGCTCCCAATCAAGTTCAGTATGAAGAGAGAACGCTGTAAATGCGCAGCGCTCTGCTCCTAGGCTTAAATTCCAGATGTTTTGAGAATGTAGACAGGACTGCCCACCTTCTCAAAGCAATTAAAACAACTCTGTGTAACATTATAATGTGCCTACTGGGTCCAAGGGATCCACTGAGTATTGTTTCAAGAAAGAAAGACGTGCATTTCTATAGCACCTTTCATGGCCTCATGTAAGGGTTTGGGGGCTTCTTTAAACTGGTTTAAAGTAATTTTCCTGGTCTTGTAGGACCAATTCCAATAAAACCAATTTTATTACAGCGGTTACGAATTGCTACCCCTCCTTTAGTTCTGAGTGGAGGAACTTATAATTAATGATATTAAAACGGAACAAGTGGTTTGGATGAGAGAAAAAAATCAAGTTTTATTACCTAAATAAACTACAATCCAAAGAATAAACTATACCACACGAACACAGTAATTACATTAAAACTATATAACAGGGGGTTGCAGACGGCAAAAATGAGGGATACAATGGCTACAATGTTATTTAAACAATCTTAGCGATACCCTTAAATCACCACCCCAAACTCCTGCTAGGTTGCCTTGTTGAGGGGTCAGAACACCCTGCTCACCTGTGGTCCAGCGAAGTAAGAGAGCGAGAGATAGCTTCTCAGTTGCTATCTTTATACCTGGTGAGGCCCCTGCCATTCTGCCTTGCAAGGGCTGTGTGCAAAATTCCCCACCCAAAGGGTCCAATACACAAGAGAAAGCTGTGATTGGCTAACTCAAAGTGGTTAGACTGGGTTAATGTGTCTTCCGGAGCTCCCTGGGCTGAAACAAAAGAATGCAACAGCCCTATTGTCCAGTGCTGGGTGATTTAAAACCCATTCAATTGTTAAACGTTTCCCATTCAAGGTACAAAAGTCTCTTGTGCAGTTTAGATGTATCCACTCGATATACAAACAAATGCTAATAGCATTCAATTGCTTTGTAAACAAAGCATTGTCCTTTGTCTTCGGCCATGTGGTGACAGCCATTTTTATCCCTGGAAATTTAAAAGCACATCGCCCAGGGATTCTTTAATCAAAAAAATTGATCTTCAGAACTGTAAATTATCGCGAATTCTTACAGTCCGCCCTTGGATACTTCCAGCTTGCTTGTAGTATCCTCTTGAAGAAATGAGCAATAATTTCTGACCCCCCACAAACAACCACCCCCTGTATTTGCCTAATAGCTATCTGCCACTGATCCCCATCCTGTCTATTCCCCTTAAATTCAAGAAAAAAAAACATGGTACGGTAGGCATCTTACAGATACTTCAGTTTTCAATAAGGGGTCTCATACCCCTACACGCTTGTAAAATTCAACAGTGTAAACCAAATTTACAATCACTTTTTTTTTTACATCGTAAGTTATTACAAAAATGTTGCAATCTTAGTTACACAATGTAATCAAAATGATCCCAAGCACGGAGAGGGTCCTACGCCTCTGCTCAACTTGGAGTTGTCACAAACTGGTCCCAAGCACGGAGAGGACCTTACGTCTCTGCTCAACTTGGGGCTGCAACACAAAATACAAAAAATCATTAAACAACATGCTTAAATGAACCCCGATCATCACGTGCCGATGATGGGTCGCGAAATTCGAGTGGGCATTGCTCCTCCCACTCGGGCAGTAAAAGTACCTTCCACTCCCCTTTGATCGTCTTAAACTTTAAAACAGGCAGAATGGATTTACCGACCAGCCTGCTCCGCCAGCCCCGAACCGTTCCCTTGTCCCTTTGTGGAGGCAGGGTACCCCTCACGTTTAAAATTACCTTGGCACAGACCGAGACCGGGGAGTATGGGATCTCATGACTCCCAGTCCCTCCCCCTCCCGTCTTCCCTCGACTGGCTGCAGAAAATGATGGGTGCCTGTGTGGCAGCTCTCCCTGGCCCCACACTGATCCGGCCACCCACTCATCCTTCCCAGCCACACTTATCCTCTTTGCCCGTGGGCCCCTGGGTGAGTTCCTCCCTCCCCCGACCGCACCCACGCGACTCTTGGGTCTCCCCCTCCTCTATACAATCTTTCCCAGGCCATCACCACCCACCCCCGAGGAACGCGTCCCTATCACAAGGCGCCCGCGCTTCCCCATCGTGACTCCTCAACAGTGAGGCCTCCCGCAAGTGAACTTCGGTCAGGATAGTGCTGGGTTGGGGGCTGTGCCCCACCCAGCTGGGGCCATCTCCTCCCCGTAGGAGGAGTAGGCAAGTTCCTCTGGACCCTGTCCGGTTTTTCCCGAAGATCGCTGTGAGGTCTCCTGGATTCGTCCGGTGGCGAGGTGATCCCCAACATTCTGTATCTGTATCTTCATTCGATGCCCAGCTCGGGCTGGGCGAACATGGCTGCTTCATTTTCCAATCTCCTGCAAAAACTTAAAAGGACATGCAGCCAGGTCTCACTGACCTGCTGCCTTAGGTGGAGACATGGTCGGGTCCCTCGACCTCGGACCAAAAATACAAACATTTGGCACACATGTTAACTTAAACTCTTTAAACTTAAACTTAAAACTGGTTATATGAAAACTCAAATTTGAAATACACCTTAAAGCAAGCTATATACACACACATAGCTATAATACAGATGCCGCCCATCTCCGGACGGCCAGACTAATCTCTGGCACTGTCGCAGATTGCTGCTGGCTGCAGCGAAGCTGGACTGCCCCCTGTCTCTAGTCCCCCGCAGCTTATGGCTGTTGAGTGGGGACCCCTGTTCTTTGGCTTCTCCCTGGTTCGGGAGACCGCCTTACTCCACTGTAAAGTGGGTGACCATGCTTTCTTAGGCTGGGGCACCCGCTGAGACCTTCTGAGGGGTGTCTCTATGGGGGAAACTTTGGCTGGCGGACCCTGAGCTTGGGTCACAGCCCCAGCTGGCTGGGAACCTTCTCCCCCATGTCCAAATAGCCCGCACTGTATAATGTACCTGGCAGCCTGCCGGTGCAAGTCTCTCTCTGGGTTTGTCTGCTTTTCCCTGGAAACAAGTCACAGTTCCTGTTTTTGTAGGCTGTGAACTTGAACTTGCATGGACAGCAAACTCATGTTCCCTCACCCAGGTGGCTTTAACTGGGGAATTTTGGACCTGCCTTTTTCCTGGGGCCAAAACTATCCCCTGTGTGCCTCCCTTGTCCCAGATTTCTGCTACTGGACCTGCTCTACAGGGGTCCCAGAACTCTCCTTTCCTGTTCCCTGGCTTAAACAGCTTACTCTGAATATGAATGACTCCTCCCCCCACACAAGCCACAGTGCTTGCCTGTGAACTCGAACATGCTGTGGGCTGAGGATTCCTATTCTCAGGCTCACTCCTCACGGGCGGACCGTACCTCCGTTGTTGGAGGGGGTACACTGGTCCTGGTCCCCGCCTGCCTAGCGGGACCTGCTGGTGTTCTCCTACCACCCCATTGTCCACCCCTTCTCGCTGCCAGAGCTCCTCAAGACTCGGAGCTGTGGGCTGCGGTCTTGGGGTCTCTAATTCTCAATCCAGCACCGTTCTGGGTGTTGCCTGTGGGATGGTTCTACTTGGGCTGCCAGTAAAGTCCGGCTGACCTGCCTTCAGGCTGATCATGCAAATCATCCCCTTTGATGCATTTAAAGCCATGTTAAGGCTTTCTATCTCTGCCCTACAGGGGCCATGATCTGCTTCCTCAAACCTTAGGGCGCAGGCCAGCTTATAAGCTGCCTTTGCTTCCCTAAACCTTTCCTCCTGCTCTCTCTTCACACCCTTCCTAACCCAGCCACCTATACCCCAATAGGTCAGCCTACACGCTGCTGCTAACATCCGCAGGGCTACCCACATACTGAAAACGAGAGAAACAAGAGCTGGTACTTTCTCCAGATCCAGACCACTTATTAAATCAAAAACTGCCTCCACTCCTACCTGGCTCGCCATTGTAAGGGTTTGGGGGCTTCTTTAAACTGGTTTAAAGTAATTTTCCTGGTCTTGCAGCCTTTCGTCTGCACTCAGACCAATTCCAATAAAACCAATTTTAAAACAGCGGTTTCGAATCACTACCCCACCTTCCAGTTCTGACTGCAGGGCTTATAATTATTGATATTAAAACAGACACGTAGTTTGGATGAGAGAAAAAAATCAAGTTTTATTAACTAAAAGAAACTATAATCAAAATATCAAACTATCCCACACGAACACAGTAATTACATTAAAACTATATAACAGGGGGTTGCAGACAGCGAAAACGAGGGATACAATGGCTACAATGTTATTTAAACAATCTTAGCAATTCCCTTAAATCACCACCCCAAACTCCTGCTAGGTTGCCTTGTTGAGGAGTCAGAACACTCTGCTCACCTGTGGTCCAGCGAAGTAAGAGAGAGAGAGATAGCTTCTCAGCATCTATCTTTATACCTGGTGAGGCCCCTGCCGTTCTGCCTTGCAAGGGCTGTGTGCAAAATTCCCCACCCAAAGGGTCCAATACACAAGAGAAAGCTGTGATTGGCTAACTCAAAGTGGTTCGACTGGGTTAATGTGTCTTCCGGAGCTCCCTGGGCTGAAACAAAAGAATGCAACAGCCCTATTGTCCAGTGCTGGGTGATTTAAAACCCATTCAATTGTTAAACGTTTCCCATTCAAGGTACAAAAGTCTCTTGTGCAGTTTAGATGTATCCACTCGATATACAAACAAATGCTAATAGCATTCAATTGCTTTGTAAACAAAGCATTGTCCTTTGTCTTTGGCCATGTGGTGACAGCCATTTTTATCCCTGGAAATTTAAAAGCCCATCGCCCAGGGATTCTTTAATCAAAAAAATTGATCTTCAGAACTGTAAATTATTGCGAATTCTTACACTCAGGGCAACCCAAAGCGCTTTACAGCCAATGAAGTACTTTCAAAGTATAGTCACTGTTGTAATGTAGAAAACGTGGCAGCCAGTTTGCGCACAGCAAGCTCCCACAAACAGCAATGTGATAATGACCAGATAATCTGTTTTTGTTATGTTGATTGAGGGATAAATATTGGCCCCAGGACACCGGGGGAATAACTCCCCTGCTCTTCTTCAAAATAGTGCCATGGGATCTTTTACGTCCACCTGAGAGAACAGACATCGGTTTAACGTATCATCTGAAAGACAGCACCTCCGACAGTGCGGCACTCCCTCAGCACTGCACTGGGAGTGTCAGCCTGGATTTTTGTGCTCAAGTCTCTGAGGAGCGGGACTTGAACCCACGACCTTCTGACTCAGAGGCGAGAGCGTGCTGCCCACTGAGCCACAGCTGACACTAAACCCACTTCAACATCACATTGCAGCCCTGCTCCAGATGGTGTCAAACCCGATCGGTGTGAGACTCCTCCAGGGATTTCCCATTGCTTCCCATTGGAGTCTGGAATTATAAAGCTACTTCACTGCAATACACAAGTAGGAATATAACTGCACCCTCAGTATATATGTGCTGCTCCTGAAATGACTCCATCTCACTGCATTAACATCTCTGTAATGTCCTCCAGCCCCACAACCCTCCGAGATCTCTGTGCTCCTCCAATCTGGCCTCTTGAGCATCCCCGATTTTCATCACTCCACCATTCGCGGCCGTGCCTTCAGCTGCCTAGGCCCTAAGCTCTGGAATTCTCTCCCTAAACCTCTCCGCCTCTCTTTCCCCCTTAAAACCTACCTCTTTGACCAAGCTTTTGGTCATTTTTTAAAAATTCATTGATGGGATGTGGGTGTCGCTGGCTAGGCCTGCGTTTAGTGCCCATCCCTAATTGCCCTTGAGAAGATGGTGGTGAGCCGCCTTCTTGAACCGCTGCAGTCCATATGGTGTAGGTACACCCACAATGTTGTTAGGAAGGGAGTTCCAGGATTTTGGCCCAGCGACAGTGAAGGAACGACGATACAGGTCCAACTCAGGATGGTGTGTGGCTTGGAAGGGAACTTGTAGGTGGTGATGTTCCCATGCGTCTGCTGCCCTTGTCCTTCTAAGTGGTAGAGGTCGCGGGTTTGGAAGGTGCTGTTGAAGGAGCTTTGGTGAGTTGCTGCAGTGCATCTTGTAGATGGTACACACTGCAGCCACAGTGCGCCGGTGGTGGAGGGAGTGAATGTTAAAGGTGGTGGATGAAGTGCCAATCAAGCGGGCTGCTTTATCCTGAATGGTCACCTGCCCTAATATCTCCTTATGTGGCTCGGTGTCAAATTTTGTTTGATAATTGCTCCTGTGAAGCGCCTTGGGACGTTTTACTACGTTAAAGGCGTTATATAAATACAAGTTGTTGTTGTTGATTGTTTGGGTGTCAGTAAACTCTGTAATGAGAGATCGAGATTGCAGGCACCAAAAATGGTCACCCTATTTGTGAGGCACTGTGTGATCTTAGTTGCAGTTAGAAACATAACCATGGAGTTACACAAAATTCTGTTTACAGGCTAAAAGGAGATTAATAGGATCAATTCCATCTGTACAGAGGTTCTAACAGGGTTCTATCAAAGATGCTTTTTGGCGAATGCTCGGACATTCCTGTAAGCATTCCAGGCATACTCGTTGAGTAGGAGTAACTTTTTACTCCACTAAATACTCATTCCCTTCCATAAAAAAACCCCACCAAAATTGTAACTTGGGTAAAATCGATTATACAAAATAAATCTTTGAACAAATATTTAAAAAGTAAACGATTTAAAGTGAAATGAGGTCAGAAAAGTTTCAAAAAAGCTTTACTGCCAAACTTAAATTGTTTGGCCGACTGACTTCTCCAGAGGTATTTTATAACGCAACTCTGCATGAACTAAGATTCTGCAGAGAAGTTTTCCCTGACAAGTGTGCAATACAGTTTATCGACACTGTCTACTAATGTTCTGTTATAGAGCTAGATTACCTGAGGACAACTAGGTACGCTGCCGTTGAGCTGTGGTGAGATTCAGATTCAGGTAATATTTGCTGTGCATCCAGGCATGGCACAGCAGGGAACAATAAAGCACTAAAAAGCTGCCAAGCAGGTTAACATGAGAAATAGGAGCAGGAGTCAGCCATATGGCCCCCCCGAGCCTGCTCCGCCATTCAATAAGATCATGGCTGAACTTCTACATCATCTCCAGTTTCCCGTACAATCCCGCTTGATTCCCTTAGTGCCCAAGAATCTATTGAACATACTCAACAACTGAGCATCCGCAGCCCTCTGGGGTAGAGAATTCCAAAGATTCACCACCCTCTGAGTGAAGAACTGTCTCCTCATCTCAGTCCTAAATGTCCGACCCCTTACCCTGAGACTATGCCCTCTAGTTCTAGACTCTCCAGCCAGGGGAAACATCCTCTCGGCATCTACTCTGTCAAGCCTTCTAAGAATTTTATACGTTTCAATGAGATCACACCTCATTCTAAACTCCAGAGAGTATCGGCCCATTCTACTCAATCTCTCCTCATAGGACAGCCCCCTCATCCCAGGAATCAATCCAGTGAACCTTCATTGCACCCTCTCTAAGGCAAGCATATGAAAACTCTTGCTATATGTCACTTAGCTCCCCCGATAGCTCAGTTGGTCAAGACAATGGGCAATTAAGTCATACAACAAAGGAGGTCCTAAGTCCTATGCAGAGTCTGTGCTGAATTAGGTGATCTCAGTCGGGGTAGCAGTAGAAGTGCTATCATTGGCTTCAGCCTCCTAGGGTTAGGGAGGGGGATGATCAGCCAGATTCCTGCTTACGATTGCTGTTCAGTGGACAGCTCAGCTGGAAAATCCCCAGGCCTGGACATCTGCAGTCCGTGATCACGTGGGCAAGGCACTAGAGGTCAGCTCACAGCCCTGTAAAAGGTCAGCCTATGATGTGCCAAATAACTGCCTGAATCCATGAGGTTAAAGCTTAAAACTAAAGGCTTTTATTAAGTAAGAACATGGCATCAAGTTAACACAGGGCAGCCATCATTCATCACTGACCCAGCCCTTGGTAGAACATTCCAGAAGAGGGGCGGGGCTAGGGAGTAGCATTAGTGGTTACACCGGTGGAACATTCCAGACATTAACAAGTACAACAACAACAATATAAATGCCAGAACACAGAGTTATTTCATCACATTCACCCCCTGCTATAGATTCCGTCTGTCAGGAGGTCTGATAATCCTCTGGGAACGACGTAACTCTTGCTGAGGCCCCTCCCGGAGTACTAACTCCGGTTCATTCGAATTCCCAGAATCATCAGTATTTTCCACACTGAGGGTTTGTGTCTCTGAAGGTCCAATACCACGATTGAAAACTCTACTCTCAGAGTCGAACTCTTTTCGCGCTCCAGCAGGTGCAAGATCTTTAATAGAGACCGTATCCTCTCGCCCATCTGGATATTGAATATACGCATACTGGGGATTAGCATAGAGGAGTTGTACTTCCTCCACCAGTGGATCAGTCTTGTGGCCTCTCACATGTCTGCGCAACAACACAGGGCCCGTGGTCGTCAACCATGTGGGTAACATTACTCCATTAGTAGCTTTTCTTGGAAAACTAAACATCTTTTCATGAGGGGTGGCATTCGTCGCTGTACACAAAAGAGACCTTCTGGAATGCAGCACGTCTGGCAGGACATCCTGCCAGCGAGAGGTCGGCAGGCCTCGCGACTTCAGAGACAGTACGATAGCCTTCCACACTGTCGCATTTTCTTTCTCGACCTGCCCATTACCACGAGGGTTATAGCTGGTAGTTCTACTCGTTGCAATCCCTTTCGATAGCAAAAACTGTCGCAATTCTTCGCTCATAAAGGAAGAACCCCTATCACTATGTATATAGTTAGGCATGCCAAACAAGGAAAACAGTTGGCAGAGGCATTTAATTAAAACAGCACTAGTCACATCCGGACAGGGGATAACAAAAGGGAACCGAGAGTACTCGTCTATAATATTAAGAAAATAGACATTACAGTCGCTCGATGGAAGGGGACCTTTAAAATCGAGACTCAAACGCTCAAATGGTCGAGTTGCTTTAATAAGATGAGCTGGCTTGTGTAAAGTCTGTGGGTTGTGCAGTTAATAAATACACAGACTTCAGAAGTAACAAACAAACAGGTCTTTACTATTCGAAGGTCCGGGCGAATCTGCCCCAGAAATCCTGCTACAACACTTATATACTGGTGTGGTCACTATCGGTATTACAGTATACAGAAGCCAAACAAATAGTGCCACACCTAAAGTAGTTCCCTTAAAGGTGAACGGTTACATTCAATAGTTCCCTTAAAGGTAGACGGGTACATACACTACAATCCTCCCTTTTTAGCTTATTACTTACAGAGTCCCCGTTAAACATACATATCTTCAACTTCCTATAAAACAAATTACAGCTATAATCTCGGTGGAGTCAATGTCATATAAAACAATTTACAAATATAATCTCGGTGGAAACAGTTCACAGGTTCTGTCTCTGCGGAAACAGTTCATAGATTCAGTCTCTGATCTTGACTCGTTCCGAACAACATTTCTTTGGGGTAGCCGGTTCACCTGGCTAGCGTGACTCCTCCATAGCCTTTTTCTTGACGTAGCAGCTTGAACTTTCATCCTGTTGAACCAGCAGTGCGGACTTTGACAACCAACTGGCTGTCTTGATATTTTCCAGTTTTTCAACTAATTTAGCTCCTTTCGTAATGTCCCGCCTGGAATGGTAGAAGTGCTAATATTTTAGACAGTTATTATCTTCTGCTTCTTCTTTTTCTTTTCTGCCTTTTTGAAACTCTCAGAGCTCCTTTCTCGGCTGCCAGCTGTAGCGCCACCAACTCTCTATGTTCCTTAGACCTTAAGTGCTTCCTCCGGATTTCAGCACTTTGGGAGTTTTCATCACAAGCTGGGCAGACCACATCCTCGTAATATTCAGTGTCACTCAACAGGTCATGGTAATATTCGGGTTCGTCCTGAGTTAGGCCAGCGAGAGAGCCTTCTTCTTCCTCCTCACCCGTCTGGACGTTAGCTGACGGTGGTTCCTTCCCTAGACATCTTTCTTGAAAAGACTTCTTCATGCATTCATATTCATCCCGCTCTTCCTGGGTTGTCTGCCATTCCTTCACTACTGACCTCATTTGTGAGTTCAATACCTTCCCTTCCACCGGGGATTGCGGTATCAGGCTATTTAATCCTTCTACTGAAGCAGCTGTTTCAACATTTTTCTGTTCACATTGACGTGATTCAACGAACTCTTCATAGAGTAAACTGTAACACAAAATCTGTGTTGCCACCTCAGTTATTTCCGTAACTTTTGGGAGCTCCGAATTCCTTCCCTTTGCAGATTGAAGCTCGTGTTCCCATTGTGGAGTCTTGTCTCTCAGCATGTGAAGGAGTTGGCTGACCGTTAACTCTTCCACGGGGACTCTGTGGATCAGAGTCTTCACCATTTCATCCACCTTTCCCTCCAATGCTTTCACCTTCCTTTCCTCTTGTACTTTGGTTTCAAGCGCTCGAAGAAGTTGCGCCTTGATGCTCCCAAGCTCATGTTCAGAGCCCATTCTTACAGTCTCTGTGTTTCTTACAGTTTCCTTCCCTTCCACTGAAAGGATTCCCAGTTGACTCTGCTCTTCAAGTCGTTGAACCTCGGTCATTGCCGCCTCATATTTGTCTTGGGTTTCCTTCAATATTTTTATGAGTTCTTGGACATCTTGTCTTCATGTTCTGCCATGTCTTTCACCTCTAAATTCTCCTCTATGGATGGAACTTCTACCGATGAGTCTGTCTTGGCCTTGAGCTCATCAAGAATTTCCTGCAGCCTTTGGACTTCTTGCTCATGTTCAACCTTTAGTTGTTCATATGCTTCTACTGAAACTAGCTTTTCGGAGGTTGCCGAGTTAATCCCCTCCAGAATTGTAGCCTGGGCCTGTTCATACTGTTCTTTCAACTTCTCACACTCTGCTTGTAAGGAGTCGTAGAGAAGAACTGGAATAAAATCCAGGCTTCCTGAAGATTCCTCTTCATTTGCTTCTTTCGCAATTTCCTGTTGGAGTTCAGCCAAGGCTGCTATGCTATCTGCCTCTTGAAGTCTCACTGCCATCAAATCTTCTTTATTCTTGCAGTCTATCTCAGTCATTTTCCGTTTATTTTCATTTAACTGAGTGATAAGCTCCTCTTGCAACATGGCCACATTATTCACATCAGGTAAAGAAGCGTTTCTCTTTTCCATGTCCAAGATTTTTTTCTGCATCTCTTTAAGTGCACACTGCGATTCAGCTTCTCTTAACCTTGCCTGCACTAGCTCCGTCTCCAATTGCAGAACAAAATCCTCAGTGTAGCGTGGTTTGCCTTTATGCTGTATCTCTAGATCATGCAAATATTCTAACTCCTGAACATCATAAGGGAGGTGTGATCGGTAATTGGTCACGATGGCTCTATGGTCGCTCTCTGCTTGAGCCAGCAGGTTCTGTTGTCTTTCCAGACTCTCCCATTCGGTGTCATAGAACTTTTTCATTGTTTTCATCTCTTGTACGAGACGGTAACTTAATTGTTCGAATTGTTGTCGTACTTTGAAATAACGTTGAGTTCGAGCTCGGTGTTCCTCCGTAATGCATATGTCTGTGACTTGAACAGACTCAGAATTCTCTGTCTTTATGCACGCCATCGTTTTTCCAACCTTAGTCAGTGAGTTCATGTTAACCTTGTTTTTCATACGTGGGCTGGACTTATCGTCTTCCGGCTCAGAGTCTGAGCTGCTTGTCTGCACCGAGTCCTCACTCGTCATTGCTTGTAGGTAGTGCCATTCCATGTCTATTTTCTTGATCCACTCCCGTCCTAGAAGTGGTGGTCCTCCCTCATGTAGTACATACAAGTTCATTCTTGGGTGTTCTTTACCCCTATCTCTCACCTTGACTCTTATTTTTCCCATGGGGTATACTTTATGCCCCGTGTATGTCTGCAATACGAACTTGGTATCTCTTAAGGGTATGTGTGAGAATAGCCGGTGGTAATCCCCTCGATTTATGACTGATACAGCTGATCCAGTGTCCAACTCCATTTTCACTTGGACTCCAGCTATTTTTAGCATGACCCAGATAGTTTGTAGGTCAGCTTCCTTACTCACATGGTGGATACTCAGACTACCCAGCTCCTGGCCGTTTGGATCTGAGTCTGGATTCTGTTCGTCTGAACTCTTCTCAGCCCCCTTGTATACCTTGTTGTACTTTTCTTGTGATGGCTTCCTTTGGTTGTTGGTCTTCTTCCCTGACCGGCATACCTTAGCGATGTGACCCAGTTTGCCACATTTCCTACATTCTTGGTTCTTAAACCAGCATTGATTCTGGTCGTGTGTTGTCTTCCCACAACGATAGCATTTTGTTGTACTCGAGGTAATTTGGTCCACCCCGAGCGCCGCCGCCTTTAGTTGCATTTCCGCCGTTCCTTTCGCTGCGGCTTCGTGTGATGTGGCTATAAGGACAGCCCTGTCAAGTGTAAGGTCGTTCTCTTCGAGTAGGCGCTTTTGCGTCCCTTCCTTGGACAATCCGCCTACGAACTTGTCTCGCAGTGCCTCTGTCAGATTCCCTCCGAACTGGCAGTATTTCGCTAGCCTACGCAGTTCGACCAAGTATTCTGCGTTGTTTTCGTCTTCCCGTTGCGTTCTTGCATAGAATTTGAATCGTTCAGCCAACATCAACGGTGTGGGGTTCAAGTGGTCCTTCAGAACAACCACAATCTCTTCGAAAGACTGATCCGCTGGTTTAGCTGGTGCTAGTAAATCCTTCAAGAGCCCGTATGTCTTTGCGCCCATCGAGTTTAACAATGTTATCGCCTTGTCGTCTTCCTCTATTTTGTTGGCTTCACAATAGATCTCGATGCGTTCCACGTACGTGGCCCAGTCTTCTATCTCAGAATTAAAATCATTAATATTCCCTCGCTTAGGCATCTTTCTTCCCTTGGGAGCAGCACCAGTATTTCTTTAAGTATTCTTATTTATTTATTTATTTTGTTTGTTTCTAAGATGGCGGTTTTCCCGCGAAATCGGCGGTTTCCCGCTCTTTCCTTCTCTCCCCGCCCACTTCAATGGCGGTATGTCAATCAAGATGGCGGTTTTCCCGCTTCTGGCGTCTTCTCCGCCTAATGGCGGCTTCCCGCGTTTCTTCCCGGTGGAAGGGGTACGCTTCCCCCACAGCGGACAGGTTCAGCCGCTGGCTGGCTACCGCACAGCTCCCCTTACTCGGCTATGTCTTTTCCTCCCGCCTGCACGGCTCTACCGGCGCTGGGTACACCCCGTTAACGGAGGACAGTTCAGCCGCTGGACTGGCTCTCGCGCAGTCTCTCTCTCCGTACCCGGCTCTGTCGCTCTCTCACCCGCACGTTCGGTGTTACCGGCCCTGGGTACCCCGTTGGTGGAGAACAGCTCAGCCGCTGGACTGGCTCTCGCGCAGTCTCTCACCCCGTTTTCGGCTGTGTCTCTCACCCACTCCCGCACGTTCGGTTTTGCCGGCTCTGAGTACCCCGTTGGTGGAGAACAGCTCAGCCGCTGGACTGGCTCCTCGCAGTCTCTCT
This sequence comes from Somniosus microcephalus, assembly GCF_052327205.1. Lineage (NCBI taxonomy): Eukaryota > Metazoa > Chordata > Chondrichthyes > Squaliformes > Somniosidae > Somniosus > Somniosus microcephalus. The sequence goes on along the minus strand of NC_141017.1, from coordinate 24,607,911 downwards.
CTCCGCACCCGGCTCTCACCCGCACGGTTCCCGTTCGCCTCCCCAGCCCTCTCGCAGACCGGTGTTTCCCTCCCCGGCTGCGGCTGGGTTTCTCTTCCCGCGCCTACTCGCAGGCTCAGCGCTTCGTGGCTGCGGTCGCTGCCCGGAGTTTTCCCGCCGATCGCGGTCCGGCTGTCACCCGACGCCGTTGAACCCGACTTTTGGCCGGCACAGCTCCCCCTCGACCGAGGTCGAGTGCTCTGCCTTTATCCTCCGGATACTTCTACACCTTCCCCTACTCACAGTCTCTTCGGCCGCCTTGTTTCTTGCTGGTCGGCTCACTCCGCACCGTGGCAGAAGGGTAGTCAGTGCCTGTTGCTGATACAGCTTTTGTTGTTAGTCTTCCTGCTTTTCTCCTGCTGCAGCCTCGTGTTTTCTTCCGGCAGCACGACGAGGGCGGTTGCCTCTCTTCGACGCTCTTCTTGCTTTGGTAATCTTGCCGCAGGGTACGATCGGACTCGTCGCCACTGTAAAGTCTGTGGGTTGTGCAGTTAATAAATACACAGACTTCAGAAGTAACAAACAAACAGGTCTTTACTATTCGAAGGTCCGGGCGAATCTGCCCCAGAAATCCTGCTACAACACTTATATACTGGTGTGGTCACTATCGGTATTACAGTATACAGAAGCCAAACAAATAGTGCCACACCTAAAGTAGTTCCCTTAAAGGTGAACGGTTACATTCAATAGTTCCCTTAAAGGTAGACGGGTACATACACTACAGCTTGGACGGCTTATAGAAGCGGGGTTTGCATTCAGCACAAACACGACAGGTTCTGGTCATTGTCCGGACCTCCTCAATAGAGTAGGGTAGATTGTGGGACTTAATGAAGTGGTTCATTCTGGTAACCCCAGGGTGGCAGAGTGCGCCGTGGAGACTTTGAAGCTTATCTATACCTAGACTAGCACATGCTCCTCGTGACAAAGCATCCGATGGCTCATTAAATACTCCAGGCCTGTACTGAATATCATAGTCATATGTTGACAGTTCTATTCGCCACCTTAAAATCTTATCATTTTTGATCTTGCCTCTCTGCTTAGTGTTGAACATAAAGGCCACGGATCGCTGGTCAGTAATGAGCGTAAAACGTTGGCCAGCGAGATAATGTCTCCAATACCTGACTGCTTCGATAATTGCCTGTGCCTCCTTTTCCACTGAAGAATGTCGAACTTCTGGTCCTTGCAATGTACGAGAGAAGAAAGCTACTGGTCTACCAGCTTGGTTAAGAGTTGCTGCCAACGCAAAATCAGATGCATCACTTTCCACTTGAAAAGGGATCTTCTCATCCACGGCACATACCACTGCCTTCTCAATGTCCCGTTTGATATTAAGGAAAGCCTCCTGAGCTTCCGCCGATAGCGGAAAAGACGTCAACTTAATAAGAGGTCGGACTTTATCTGAGTAGTTAGCCACCCGCTGGGCATAGTACGAGAAGAATCCCAGACACCTTCTTAAAGCTTTTACAGTGTGAGGTAAAGGTAATTCCTTAAGTGGGCGTAATCTTTCAGGATCTGGCCCGATTACCCCATTCTCCACAACGCAACCAAGAATACACAAACGTGTAGTATTGAAGGTACACTTGTTTTCGTTGTAGGTCAGGTTTAACCTCTTTGCAGTCTCTGGAACTTCGCGAGATTTTGATCATGCTCCCGTTGGTCGCGCCCACAGATAGTAACATTGTCCAGGTAGGGGAATGTTGCTTCCAACGCGTATTCATCCACCATACGATCCATCTCCCGTTGGAAGACGGATACCCCATTCGTCACTCCAAAGGGCACCCTAAGGAATTGGTACAGGCGCCCATTAGCTTCGAAGACCGTATAAGGTCGGTCTTCTATTTTAATGGGGAGTTGATGGTAGGCAGACTTTAAATCAATGGTGGAGAACACGCGGTACTGAGCTATCTGGTTCACCATCTCAGAAATACGAGGCAAAGGATAGGCATCTAATTGGGTATACAAGTTTATAATCTGGCTATAATCGACCACAAGTCTTTTCTTTTCATTAGTTTTAACCACCACCACCTGGGCACGCCACGGGCTATTACTGTGTTCGATGATTCCCTCCCGTTGAAGCCTTTCCACTTCCTCTTTTATAAATGTTTTATCTTCTGAACTATACCGTCGACTCTTAGTCGCTATAGGTCTACAATTAGGAGCAAGGTTCGCGAACAAAGAAGGCGGACTTACTTTTAAAGTAGAAAGGCCGCAGACTGTGAGTGGAGGCTGAGATCCACCATACTTAAGGGTAATGCTCTCATGCTGACACTGGAAGTCCAAGCCTAAAATTAAGTTCACACACAACTGAGGTAATATGAGGAATTTAAAGTCCTTATACTCCGTATCCTTAACGGTCAATGTGACTTTACAATATCCAGTTACCTCCGAAGTAAGGGACTTGGACGCCATCACAATTTCACTTCGAGTAGGATACACCTTCAATGAACAGGAGTTAACAAGGTTGGGGTGTATAAAACTTTCAGTACTGCCACAGTCTATCAAACACCCAGTAGGACGACCATTAATCTTGATGTCCATCATAGATTTCGACAAGGAACACAGTATGATCTGGTCAAACGTAGCCGAGGCTAGAGTAAAACGATAGGCGGCAGCAGAGAAGACATCGGGTACAGAATTACCCTTACACACTTTACTAAAATGTCCCCGTTTTCTTACATTTAAAACAGGTAGCCTCTCTGGCTGGGCATCTTTGCCTGGGGTGTTTAGATTGGCCACAAAAATAACACTTAGACCCATGGGGTACAGCCGCAACAATAGGATTAAGTGGAGACTCCATTGGTGTTATGGATGCCTCCATACTCGGAACACACGCGGCTGAGAGAGACGCATGGGCTGATGCATACACTTCTAAATTCTTTTGGGCTACATCTAACGATCGAGCAGTAGCGACGACCGTTTTTTAAAACTAACGAGTCGTTCTCGAGGAGTCTCTGTCTAATATAATTAGATCGGAGGCCAGATATGAAAGAATCATGGATGGCTTCTTCCTGATACACTATGGCAGAGACAGCCTTGTAGTTGCAATCCTTAGCCAAAGCCTTAAGGTCCTGCAGGAAATCGTCCAGAGATTCCTCGGGTAATTGCCTGCGAGTAGAAAAAAGATACCTGGCGTATACTTCGTTAACCGACTTAAGGTACTGGGCCTTAAGTGCTGCGAGGGCCTCTTCATATGTAGTAATATCTTCAATTATCGAGTAAGTTTGATGACTTACCAAGTTGGTTAGAAGACCAAACTTGTTAACCGTCGAATCGACCGATGCGATGAAGTGTTCAAAACATCGAAGCCAATGCGTAAATTTCTTCAACGCGTCTGCCGAATGGGGATCGATATCCAGATGCTCTGGTTTCAAAAATCGATCCATCTTCCAAAAGTTGTTACTTAATAAAATTGATGTGCCAAATAACTGCCTGAATCCATGAGGTTAAAGCTTAAAACTAAAGGCTTTTATTAAGTAAGAACATGGCATCAAGTTAACACAGGGCAGCCATCATTCGTCACTGACCCAGCCCTTGGTAGAACATTCCAGAAGAGGGGCGGGGCTAGGGAGGAGCATTAGTGGTTACACTGGTGGAACATTCCAGACATTAACAAGAACAACAACAACAATAATACAAATGCCAGAACACAGAGTTATTTCATCACAGTCTACAGGAAAGGAGGGGGAGAAATTAGGAGGAAAAAAATTGTAACTCAGATTAAAACTCTGCACAATTAATTTGTTTCTTGACTCACAGTATATTAGATACAAAATTGGATATAAGGTTGAACTGCAATCTCGATTTTTTTTTCAGTTGCTCTTTAAGTGAAAAATACAGTAGACATGTATCAATAATTCTTCACTGAAATAATATTCCGTAATAACACATTGAAGCCCATCTGTACAGTAATGGACTTTACTGGCAAGTAACTACAAACAGTTAAGTGCTTGCAAGTTTTCTTGCATCATTTGGATTCAGCCACATTTTCATTGCTCATTTAATACCACAAATTGTAAAAAGGTCACAGTAAAATCCACTTGGAAAAAGAAAGACTTGCATTTCTATAGCACCTTTCACACCCTCAGGATGTCCCAAATCGCTTTACAGCCAATGAAGCACTTTTGAAGTGTGGTCACTGTTGTAATGTGGGAAATGCGGCAGCCAATTTGCGCACAGCAAGCTCCCACAAACAGTAATGTGATAATGACCTGATAATCTGTTTTAGTGATGTTGATTGAAGGATAAATATTGACCAGGACACCGGGGATAACTCCCCTTGCTCATCTTCAAAATAGTGCCATGGGATCTTTTACGTCCACCTGAGAGAGCAGACAAGGCCTCGGTTTAACGTTTCATCCGAAAGACGGCACCTCTGACAGTGCAGCGCTCCCTCAGTACTGCACTGGAGTGTCAGCCTAGATTTTTGTGCTCAAGTCCCTGGAGTGGGACTGTGAACCCACAACCTTCTGACTCCGAGGTGAGAGTGCTGCCCACTGAGCCACGACTGACACAACTTGGAGTAAAGTTGTTTATAGTTGCCATGTACAAACATTGACCTATTGTTTAATTGGTTGAAAAAACCCCTCAAAACAAAAGTAGTCAAGATGGAATTTGTCTACTGAAGATCAACTGACAGAGCTAAAGGTGCTTTCATGTAACAAATTTCGACTGCTTCACATATTCGCTGCACACTGATGCTATAGTTATAATGTAAATACAGTTAGAATCTGGAGTAGGGCTGACCTCACACCAAAGCAAAGAGTGATACTCCCTAGAGGAGTTAATGTCACTTCAGCTTTACCTCAGTCAGTTCACACCACGACAGCCAATTTACACTCCACGAGCTTCACGCTGACACTAAGCTTGTGGCGTGAGATACTGGGACCGGCCGTTTAAGGGCATATTCACACTGGAGCTGGTACCATCATTGTGAAGTAGTCTGGCTTTGCACAAATGTTGGAGTTGTGCTCTAAATGCAGCCTAGATCCAGCTTTATGTCCCAACTTGAAGCTAGCGGGAGGCCGAGTGAGGCCCCCAGGAAAAGGTAGTTTACTTTACCTCACTTCAGAGTCATTGTAGCCCTTGGCACCAATACTCCTTGGAATTTCTTTTGGTGCCATGCGGCCCCTTTAAGGGGCTGCGCAGCCGATTCAAAATACTGTGCATGCGCGGTTTTTGCATTGAAAAGCTGGCTGCGCGGGATCCCTGGAGCGCGGCCGCACAGCTTAAAGGAAACATTGCTTGGCACCCAATTTACACTCCTCCAAGTTTAGCATCAGAAGGTTAACAACCCTCCAGGACTGTCCTGGAGTCTCCAGGAATTAAAGGCTAATCTCCTGGACACTGTTGGGAGCAAACTCAAGAGAAAGATCACAGGGGCAGTCAAAAAAACTGGTGTTTTTTCATTTACTTTGAACACTTTTGTTTATTATAAAAACATATTAGAGATGGGGGGGGAAGGCTTTTTGATTGACAGTCACGAATCATCCAATCAGGTAATCAAGAGACTGTTCGCTTTCCAATTGGCTTGGGAAGGTGGGGCACTGTGAGGATGGACCAATCGCAGGAGGGTGGGGGGGGTGGGCGTTTGGAGGTCAGGTGATGAAACCTCCAGAAAGACGTCCAACCAGATTTGACGACCCTTTAGTGTCAGTGCCACTGCTAAACTTGTGGAGCATGAAACGCTCCCCCAAAGTTTAACGCGCATCAGCTGCTGACAGTGATAGCTGCTAACTTCTTCCAGTGCACTGGGACTGTGGTGGATGCAGCGCCGTCAGGCGGAAGGGTTAGAAGCAGCAGCAGATTGGCTGCCATGTTATGGGAATAAAATATAGCTGGTTTAACAAGAATTGCATCGAAAGTAATAATGTCACTGGCTACGGCAACTTCACTAGAAGCACTTCCCACTGTCCAGATAGAGAGGAGGAAAATCTTCTCTGCAATTGCTACGGTCCTAGATTAAATGAGTTTGCAGCCATGTTGAATCACTTCCTATGTGGCTGGAAGCTGCCCATAATCTGCGCACATTTGCAGTCTCAATGACCGTGAATAGTTGGTGTGAGAAGTAGGGAATTCACTCTTGGGGGATGTGTTCGATTGAGATGAGACTTGAGGCACATTTAGTGCAGAGCGAACATTATCATGACCTTATCAGCCGTGACTCAGTGGGCAGCACCCTCGCCTCTGAGTCAGAAGGTTGTGGGTCTGAGTCCCACTCCAGAGACTTGAGCACAATAAATCTAGGCTGACACTCCAGCGCCGTGCTGAGGGAGTGCTGCACTGTCAGAGGTGCCGTCTTTCAGATGAGACATAAAACAAAGGCCCTGTCTGCTCTCTCAGGTTTCTTTTTATTCGTACATGGGATGTGGGCGTCGCTGCCAAGGCCAGCATTTATTGCCCATCCCTAATTGCCCTTGAGATGGTGGTGGTGAGCAGCCTTCTTGAACTGCTGCAGTCCGTGTGGTGAGGTGTACGTAAAAGATCCCAGGGCACTATTTCGAAGAAGAGCAGGGCAGTTCTCCCCAGTGTCCTGGCCAATATTTATCCCTCAATCAACATCACTAAAACAGATTATCTGGTCATTATCACATTGCTGTTTGTGGGAGCTTGCTGTGCGCAAATTAGCTGCCGTGTTTCCTACATTACAACAGTGACTACACTTCAGAAAGTACTTAATTGGCTGTAAAGCGCTTTGGGACATCCGGTGGTTGTGAAAGGTGCTATAGAAATGCAAGTCTTTCTTTTATTCAGTGTCTGGCCACACGATTGTTTACCTGGGAGTTTTTGATTCTACCACTAGGTGGCAGAAGCACTTTGTTTCCCTGACACGGAAATCTCTCACCTTGTTGAACAAAAAAAGTGCTACCAGTGCCATGTGCTAGTCAGAGTAGAAATAGAAGGATATTTCAGATGAATACGTGGCTAGAAGAATGGTGCAAGGGGGAGGGATTCAAATTCCTGTGATATTCGAACTGGTTCTGGGGGAGGTGGGACCAGTACAAACTGGACGGTTTGCACCTGGGCAGGACTGGGACCGATGTCCTAGGGGGAGTGTTTGCTAGTGTTGTTGGGGAGGGTTTAAACTAAAATGGCAGGGGGTTGGGAACCTATGCAGGGAGACAGAGGAAAGGGAAGCAAGGATAGAAGCAAAAGACAGGAAGGAGAAAAGCAAAAGTGGAAGTCAGAGAAATCAAGGGTGTAAATCAAACATGGCCGCAGTAAACAATAATTCTAAAAGGTCTAAGAGTGTTAAAAAAACAAGCCTGAAGGCTTTGTGTCTTAATGCGAGGAGCATTCATAATAAGGTGGATGAATTAGCTGTGCAAATAGATGTAAACAGATATGATATAATTGGGATTATGGAGACATGGCTCCAGGGTGACCAAGGCTGGGAATTCAACATCCAGGGGTATTCAATATTCAGGAAGGACAGGCAAAAAGGAAAAGGCGGTGGGGTAGCATTGCTGGTTAAAGAGGAAATTAACACAATAGATGATGTGGAATCTGTAAGGGTAGAGCTGAGAAGTACCAAGGGGCAGAAAACGTTAGTGGGAGTTGTATACAGACCCCCAAACAGTAATGCTGAGGTTGGGGATGGCATTAAACGGGAAATTAGAGAAGCGTGCAATAAGGGCACAGCAGTTATCATGGGTGACTTTAATCTACATATAGATTGGGCTAACCAAATTAGTAACAATACTGTGCAGGAGGAATTCCTAGAGTGTATACGGGATGGTTTCCTGGACCAATATGTCGAGGAACCAACTGGAGATCAGGCCATCTTAGATTGGGTATTATGTAATGAGAAAGGATTAATTAGCAATCTTGTTGTGCAAGGCCCCTTGGGGAGGAGCGACCATAATATGATAGAATTCTTCATTAAGATGGAGAGTGAAGTAGTTGACTCAGAGACTAGGGTCCTGAATTTAAATAAAGGAGACTATGAGGCGCAAGTTGGCTAGGATGGATTGGGGAATGTTACTTAAAGGGTTGACGGTGAATAGGCAATGGCAAACATTTAAAGATCGCATGGATGAACTACAGAATTTGTACATCCCTGTTTGGCATAAAAATAAAACAGAAACAGTGACTCAACATTGGCTAACAAGGGAAATTAGGGATCGCAAAAGATCCAAGGAGAGGACATAAATTGGCCAGAAAAAGCAGAAAACCTGAGGACTGGGAGCAGTTTAGGATTCAGCAAAGGAGGACAAAGGGATTAATTAAGAGGGGGGAAATAGAGTATGAGAGTAAGCTTTCAGGGAACATAAAAACTGACTGTAAAAGCTTCTATAGATATGTAAAGAGAAAAAGATTGGTGAAATCAAGCGTAGGTCCCTTGCAGTCAGAATCAGGGGAATTTATAATGGGGAACAAAGGCATGGAGGACCAATTAAATACATACTTTGGTTCTGTCTTCACAAAGGAGGACACAAATAAAATCCCAGAGATGTCGGGGAACATAGGGTCTAATGAGAGGGAAGAACAGAATGAAATCAGTATTTGTAGGGAAATTGTGTTAGGGAAATTGACGGGATTGAAGGCCGATTAATCCCCAGGGCCTGATAATCTACATCCCAGGGTACTTAAGGAAGTGGCCCTAGAAATAGTAGATGCATTGCTGATCATCTTCCAGAACTCGATAGATTCTGGAACAGTACCCATGGATTGGAGGGTAGCTAATGTAACCCCACTATTCAAAAAAGGTGGTAGAGATAAAAGCGGGGAATTATAGACCGGTAAGCCTGACATCGGTAGTGGGGAAAATGCTAGAGTCCATTATAGAAGATGTAATAGCAGAGCACTTGGAAAACAGTGACTGGATCGGACAAAGTCAACATGGATTTACAAAAGGTAAATCGTGCTTGACTAATCTACTGGAATTTTTTGAGGATGTAACTGGTAAAATAGATAAGGGAGAACCAGTGGATGTGGTGTATTTGGACTTTCAGAAGGCTTTCGATAAGGTCCCGCAAAAGAGATTAGCGTGCAAAATTAAGGCACATGGGATTGGGGGCAAGGTATTGACTTGGATAGAGAACTAGTTGGCGGACAGAAAGCAAAGAGTTGGAATAAATGGGTCGTTTTCCGAGTGGCAGGCAGTGACTAGTGGGGTACCGCAAGGATCGGTCCTAGGACCCCAGCTGTTCGCAATATATATATATGATCTGGACGAGGGAATTGGATGTAATATCTCCAAATTTGCAGATGACACAAAGCTGGGTAGGAGGGTATGCTGTGAGGAGGATGTCGTGAAACTCCAGTACGATTTGGACAGGTTGGGTGACTGGGCAAAAACATGGCAAATGCACTATAATGTGGATAAATGTGAGATTATCCACTTTGGTGGCAAAAACAGGAAGGCAGATTATTATTTGAATGGCAATAGATTGGGAGAAGGAGAAGTGCAAAGAGACCTGGGTGTTCTTGTGCACCAGTCGCTGAAGGTAAGCATGCAGGTGCAGCAGGCGGTTAAGAAGGCAAATGGTATGTTGGCCTTCGTAGCAAGAGGGTTCGAGTACAGGAACAAGGATGTCTTGCTACAGTTGTACAGAGCCTTGGTGAGACCACACCTTGAGTATTGTGTGCAGTTTTGGTCACCTTACCTGAGGAAGGACGTTCTTGCCATGGAAGGAGTGCAGCGAAAATTCACCAGGCTGATACCTGGGATGGCAGGAATGACGTATGAGGAGAGATTGTGTCGATTGGGCTTATACTCACTGGAGTTTAGAAGATTGAGAGGGGATCTCATCGAAACCTATAAAATTCTGACAGGACTGGACAGACTAGATGCAGGAAAGATGTTCCCGATGGCGGGGGAGTCCAGAACCAGGGGTCATAGTCTAAGGATAAGGGGTAAGCCATTTAGGACTGAAATGAGGAGGAATTTCTTCACCCAGAGTGTGGTGAACCTGTGGAATTCTCTGCCACAGAGGGTAGTGGAGGTCAGTTCATTAAATATATTCAAGAAAGAGTTGGATATATTTCTTAAGGCTAAAGGGATCAAGGGATATGGGGAGAAGGCAGGGACAGGGTACTGAATTTGGATGATCAACCATGATCTCATTGAATGGCGGAGCAGGCTCAAAGGGCCGAATGGCCTACTCCTGCTCCTATCTTCTATGTTTCTATGTATATATTAATGATCTAGACGAGGGAACTAGATGTAATATCTCCAAATTTGCAGACAACACAAAGCTGGGTGGGCGTGTGTGCTGTGAGGAGGATGCCGAGAAACTCCAGTATGATTTGGACAGGTTGGGTGATTGGGCAGATGCATGGCAGATGCACTATAATGTGGATAAATGTGAGGTTATCCACTTTGGTGGCAAAAACAGGAAGGCAGATTATTATCTGAATGGCAATAGATTGGGAAAAGGGGAAGTGCAATGAGACCTGGGTGTCCTTGTGCACCAGTCGCTGAAGGTAAGCATGCAGGTGCAGCAGGCGGTTAAGAAGGCAAATGGTATGTTGGCTTTCATAGCGAGAGGATTCGAGTACAGGAGCAAGGATGTCTTGCTGCAGTTGTACAGGGCCTTGATGAGACCACACCTTGAGTATTGTGTGCAGTTTTGGTCGCCTTATCTGAGGAAGGATGTTCTTGCCATGGAGGGAGTGCAGCGAAGATTCACCAGACTGATACCTGGGATGGCAGGAATGACGTATGAAGAGAGATTGGGTCGATTAGGCTTATATTCGCTAGAGTTTAGAAGAATGAGAGGGGATCTCATTGAAACTTATAAAATTCTAACAGGACTAGACAGACTAGATGCAGGAAGGCTGTTCCTGATGGCCGGGGAGTCCAGAACCAGGGGTCATAGTCTAAGGATAAGGGGTAAGCCATTTAGGACTGAGATGAGGAGGAATTTCTTCACCCAGAGAGTGGTGAACCTGTGGAATTCTCTACCGCAGAAGACAGTTGAGGCCAATTCATTAAATATATTCAAGAAGGAGTTAGATATATTTCTTAAGGCTAAGGGGATCAAGGGATATGGGGAGAAAGCAGGGACAGGGTACTGAGTTTGGATGATCAGCCACGATCGCATTGAATGGCGGAGCAGGCTTGAGGGGCTGAATGGCCTACTCCTGCTCCTATCTTCTATGTTTCTATGTTAATCCTCCATGATATATTTTTACTAAATATTCTTTCAACAAATCAATTCAACTAGCAAATGCAAAGAGTTTTCAGTGTTAGGCCTAGGGCATCTTGTGAGGGATGAATCATGCACTTATCCTTATTGATTAATAAAGAGTTATTTTAGGCAAACCCAGCCTTTAAATATTTATAGATTTAGAAGCATTTGTGAATGGAATGATTTGTTGCTCATTACATAACTGAACTCGAGTGTTGACGGTGAATGAAGCTGTTTGTTCGCACACTATACTCTCTGGAGTTTAGAAGAATGAGAGGTGATGTCATTGAAACATATAAGATTCTGAGTGGGATTGACAGGGTAGATGCTGAGAGGTTGTTTCCCCTGGCTGGAGTGTCTAGAACCAGGGGGCATAGTCTCAGGATAAGGGGTCGGCCATTCCAGTCTCAGATGAGGAGGAATTTCTTCACTCAGAGGGTTGTGAATCTTTGGAATTCTCTGCCCCAGAGGGCTGTGAATGCTGAGTTGTTGAGTATATTGAAGGCTGAGATCGATAGATTTTTGGACTCTATGGGACTCGAGGGATATGAAGATCGGGCGGGAAAGTGGAGTTGAGGTCGAAGATCAGCCATGATAGTGAATGGCGGAGCAGGCTCGAGGGGCCGTATCACCTACTCCTGCTCCTAATTCCTATGTTCTTATTTTCTTACGACAAATGGAAAGAAAACAAAGTTTACAATGGTGTTGTGAGTATGCTTTAGGGGGGCTTATGGAAGGGCAGTGGCTGAATCTTATCTCCGTGCTACGCTCTCTCAGATAGAACACGACAGGTCCTGAGTGGTCTCAGCCTCTTGATGGCCATCAGTGAACCTGCATATCAGCCAATAGTGGGGTTCAAGCTGTGGCCCCCGGCCCTGCGTGTCAACGGGGAACAATGACAAAAAAAGTGCAAATATTTCAGGAGATTGCTGACCATAGCAGTACTGATAAAAATAGAGAGAGTGACAAGAAAAATTGTGATGAAGAGGAAGAAGTTTCAGGATTAACAAAGAGCCCGCACCCCACGTTAATTTATCTTTTATCCATCAGGAGTCTGCACTTCCACCTTATGGTTTTGTTTCAGATTTCCAGCATTTACAGTTTATCCTTTGTAATCCTTTTTTGACGATATAAATCTACAGCTCCTAGCACGTACCTCCTGATGTTGCACACTGTGTGATTTCTCAAAGTATTGAAAACTTGCTCACCTGTCCGTGGAGTCTGTTATGTATTGTGTGTTCTCTTCCCACCTGCGGTGGCGCTGTCACAGCAGATAAATGGTTGGGTGTTCTCTTGGTTAAGTTTAGCTCTCTTTGTTCGGAACTTTCCAGAACTTCCTGTCCTTCCTGAATAAAGCACTTTATGTTTGAATCTCTGAGTTCTGAGTCCTAAATTGTGTCTAGGTAGAAAGGTACCGACACAACAAGTGGCGACGAGGATCGGATAAATCTGCGTTGTGGGAACTTTCTTATTTTCGACTGCAAAACACTCGGAACAGAGATTGCAGCATCACATTAACGTTACGGCAGTGAGTAAACAGAAATTTTAATTTGAAACATGAGATGGCTACTATATTAGGAAACATCGGTGATTTTTATGAAAATGTGGAGCAATGGAGCGCATATACGGAACGTTTTGACTATTTTGTATTGGCGAATGCGGTGGCAAATGAAAAGGTCGTGCCTACCTTTTTGAGTGTAATGGGATGGAAGACATTCAATTTACTTCGCAGCCTTGTGCAGCCAGATAAGCCAGGAACTAAAACATATAAGCAACTAGTGGAAATTCTTGGAGCACATTTTTCACCAAAACCTCTGGTTATTGCTGAGAGATTTAGATTTCACAAATGGAATCAAGAGGAGGGGGAATCAGTGACGATGTTTATTGCTGCTTTAAAAAGGTTGTCAGAACACTGCGAGTTCAAGGAGGTGCTGAAGGACACCATTAGAGACAGACTCGTGTGTAGTCTGCAAAATGCAGCCACACAGAGCGTCTTCTTACTGAGGACAACCTTACTCTTGAAAAGGCCATTGAAGTTAGTGTCTCCATGGAGATGGCAGAAAAGGAGGATCACCAGTTGAGTTCAACAGGGAGAGTTCACAAGGTGTCGTCTGAGCCTAAAGGTGTGCGGAACGGCACATGTTACCGTTGTGGGAAAACGGGCCATCACGCTAATGGCTGCTGGTGTATGGAGCTGGAATGCCGAAATTGTGGCAAAAAGGGTCACATTGAACGCGCCTGTAGAGGTAAAAAAAGAACAGACAGAGCTGGGAAGCATGAAAGCAAAATGTCTGTATTTGGACAAGAGAGGAAAAGGAGTGTTCATTCAGTGCAGTATGATGGAACAAGCAAAACAGAGGGGAGCGACACCTCTGAGGAGGAAGAGGTGCACATACTGACGGTTGCAGGTGGTTCAAATGGCTACAGGGTGTCACCACTGGTGGAGGGACAATCAGTGCGGATGGAGGTGGACATAGGCGCGGCTGTGTCCCTTGTTTCAGACACTGTCTACAACAAAATGCTAAAGCATCTTACCCTTCAGCCAACAAACATTGTGCTAAAGACGTATACCGGCGAACCTGTGGCCATGAGAGGCGCCATTGAGGTGACAGTTAAATTGAACGGACAAACTGCGAAACTGCCACTATATGTGGTAAAGGGAAATTACCCATCTCTACTGGGAAGTGTGTGGCTAGAGAAAATCACACTGGACTGGCCTGCAGTCCGCATGATGTCAAAAGGGGAGTCAGGTCTGACTGCAGTGTTAAACAAACATGCAGAACTCTTCAATGGGGAACTTGGGAGCATGAAAAAGATCAGCGTGAGACTGGACATTAAACCTGACAGCAAGCCGAAGTTTCACAAAGCCCGACCTGTACCCTATGCAATTAGGCCAAAAGTTGAAGCTAACTTGGAGGCCTTAGTCGAGAATGGAGTCCTGGAGCCTGTGAGCATGAACAAATGGGGCACACCCATTGTTCCTGTCCTGAAAAAGGATGGACCTGTTCGAATCTGCAGAGATTTTAAAGTAACTATTAACCCGGTGCTGTCTGCGGAACAGTACCCTCTTCCCCTCATTGATGATCTTTTTACAGGCCTGGCCGGAGGGCAAAAGTTCAGCAAAATAGACTTATGCCAGGCTTATCTACAAATGCATGTCGATGACAAATCAAAGGAGCTGCTGACAATTGTGACACACAAGGGGCTATACAGGTACTGCCGCCTTCCGTTTGGAATTACGTCGGCCCCTGCTCTATTCCAAAGGGCAATGGATCAGATTTTGAGTGGACTGCCAGGAGTCCAGTGCTACCTGGACGACATCCTTGTCACTGGGACAAATGAGGAGGATCATCTTCTGAACTTGGATGCGACGCTACAACGACTGAAAGAGTACGGTCTCAGAGTTCGTAAGGACAAATGTGAATTCTTTCAGTCTTCAGTTCAGTACCTGGGGCATGTGATTGACGCTACTGGCCTGCATAAGGCGCCGTCAAAGGTCAAGGCGATCGTGGAGGCCCCAGCACCCCAGAATGTGAGCCAGTTACGTTCATTTCTGGGGCTACTTAACTACTATGGGAAGTTTATTCCAGACTTAGCAACATTGCTGAAACCGTTACATCAGTTGCTATGTCAAGGCAAAACATGGAAATGGACTGAACTGTGCAACGAAGCTTTCGCCCAAGCAAAGAAAGCATTGCTGAAATCGGAGGTCCTGACACACTTCGACCCAAAGCTACCCGTGCAGCTAGCATGTGATGCGTCACCATATGGTGTGGGAGCAGTCATATCCCACATCATGCCCTCTGGTGAAGAGAAACCTATCGCCTTCGCATCACGCACCTTGAACAAGGCCGAGAGTAACTATGCACAGATTGAGCGCGAGGCCTTGGGAATCGTTTTTGGAATTCGAAAATTTCATCAGTACCTGTTTGTGAGAAGGTTCACACTCCTGACGGACCACCGTCCATTGACTTCAATCTTCGGGCCCCACACCGGAATTCCGTCTCTTGCTGCAAGCAGGATGCAAAGGTGGGCTTTACTGTTGTCAGGACACACATACGACATCAAATATCGCAAATCAGACTTGCACGGCAACGCAGACGGTCTCTCGAGGCTACCGTTGCCTGTTACTCCCCCAGAGCCTCGTCGGATAGACATCTTCTACTTTAGACAAGTGGAGGGAGCACCTGTCACGGCAGTTCAGGTGCGAACGTACACCCGCAACGATCCAGTCCTGTCTGAGGTAATGGACAATGTCATTCGAGGGAGAGCTATAGGAGATTCTCCTAGTTTGAAACCTTACGTTTCAAAAAGAAATGAGTTCTCCGTCCAGGCAGGTTGTCTTCTTTGGGGATGCCGTGTCATCATTCCGCCACCTTTGAGGGAACCTATACTGCAACAACTTCATACAGGCCACAGTGGGATGGTTCGGATGAAGGAAATGGCAAGAAGCTACTTCTGGTGGCCAGGTCTTGATGGAAATATTGAGGAGAAAGCCAAAACATGTTCCCCATGTCAAAGGGTCCAGAATGTTCCTCAGCTGGCAACCCTACACCCCTGGGATTGGCCTGCAGAAGTGTGGCAGCGAGTACATGTGGACTTTGCCGGTCCTTTCGAAGAGAAGATGTTTATGGTGGTTGTGGACGCTCGTAGCAAGTGGCCGGAGGTCGCTGTGATGAGGTCTACCACAGCAGAGAAAACAATTGAGAAACTTGGTGAGATGTTCAGCCGTTATGGCTCACCGGAACAACTCGTAAGTGACAACGGTCCACAATTTGTATCACAGGAGTTTGCAACCTTCCTGCATGTGAATGGTGTCCAACACATCAGGTCTGCGCCCTATCATCCCTCTACTAACGGCCCGGCAGAAAGGTTCGTGCAAACTTTGAAGCACGCCTTGAAGGCATTGCAAGGCCAGGGCTCCATCCACCAACGTCTGAACAGCTTCCTGTTGTCCTACAGGAACGAGCTGCATGCCACAACCAAAACTTCCCCCGCTTCGCTTATGATGAAGAGGCAGTTGCGGACAAGTTTTGACTTACTCAAACCTCCAAGGGCAGAACAGGTTGTCCATTGTCAACAACAAGCTCAAGTTAAAAAGAGAGAGAAAAGAGCCAAGGAGAGACGGTTTCACCCTAAAGAGCACGTCCTAGCTCGAAACTACAACACTGGACCGAAATGGGTTCCTGCTACGGTGATCGCGCAGACAGGCCCTGTGTCTTACACGGTTGAGACTGCTGAGGACGTTGTCTGGAGAAGACACACAGATCAACTGTTGCTAGCAGCAGAGACAGCCACAGAGGCTCCAATGGCTGGTTGACCTGAACTGTTTATGGATGATACCGCAAACCAACATCCTTTGCCACAGTGTTCTTCTCCAACACAGGAAGTCATAGAGACTGTTCCACCTGTGCAAACTCCTGACTTTCGACTGACACAGGCACCTTCTCCATCCAGGCCTGTGTCAATGCCTACTGCTGTGCAAGCAAGTGATGACCGCTGGTATCCTGTCAGGGAGCGGCGGCCTCCAAGACGCTTGGATCTGTAGGCTTAGTAACATACCTGTTGAGCAATAATGTGGACCTTTCATTTAAGAGGGGAGGAATATGTTATGTATTGTGTGTTCTCCTCCCACCTGCGGTGGCGCTGTCACAGCAGATAAATGGTTGGGTGTTCTCTTGGTTAAGTTTAGCTCTCTTTGTTCGGAACTTTCCAGAACTTCCTGTCCTTCCTGAATAAAGCACTTTATGTTTGAATCTCTGAGTTCTGAGTCCTAAATTGTGTCGAGGTAGAAAGGTACCGACACAACAGAGTCTGTATTTAATAGCTAGGAACACATTTAACTCCTTGCTTCTATTTCCCACTGAATTAAAACTTGAGTCAAAACTAAGAAAACACTTAGTATTAATTCTCCATATAGAGATGTAAATCCCACAGGAAGGAATTTGTATTTGAAGCTATTTCATTGTGACAGTGGTGAACATCGCCCCGTTGTGGCTGCATTAGATCACTGCATAATGCACACTCCTATTGATTTTGAATTCAAACACGACGCTTGAAATAAAACAGCACTGGAGGATATTTTTTTTTAGCCCAATTCAAATGTGAATTATCCAGCAGTTTGAACGAAGTGTCAGTTGTAGGCTGCAGCATAATCATCATCACTTCTCACACCAGGGAGAAACAGTCACAAGTGTTAATAACACAGTCTGTACACTGAATGGTGGTGGCAGATCTCAGTGTTAACTGTTGTACATCTAATATCTGTAATGCATAGCAAGTTGAATGCCCAGTTCAATATTCGGGACAGGAGCGGGCCAGATTTTCAGTGTGCCGTGAGGCGGGCTTTTAGGCGGGCGGGGGGCAAAAATCCTGAATTCGGGGGTCCCGACACCATCCCGCCCAAAACCCGCCTCCACGAAAGTTTCAGAGGAGGTTGGTACCCGCCCCGCACTGGGACCCGCCGACCCGAGGCGGGAAGGGATTCGTGCCAATTAACTGCCTGTTAATAGGTAGTTAACAGGCAGTTTTTAGCCTAATCCCTATTTTGAGGGGTGTCGTGTGGGATTCCCGACGGCTCCAAACCACGCCAGGTTAGAGCAGGCGGGCCATCGGGTTGAAGGACTTGGAGGGGTCGCGATGTCGGTGTTCAGGTGAGTGATGGGTGCATGTGTGCAAAGGTAAGTGTGTTTGGTGTGTCTAAAGTGTGTAAAGAAGTTTAAATTACCTGTACTTACCTTAACAGCCTTTCTTCCTCTAGGTGTCGGGAGTCCATCACTCAGCCGGTACTGAAAGCTGAATGGCTGCGATCTGTCAAAAGTGACAGCCTTCAGCTTTCAGTGCCGGTGAGATTTCTAACTGAGTCTGTGTAGAAGGACTCAGGTTAGAAGTCAGACTGTCAGTGTTGGACAGCTTCAAACAGCTGTGAAACGCTGATATTTCATCTGTCAAAAACTCTTGACAGATGAAATTTCAGTCTGTGACGTCACCTGTTGCCAGGTGGCCCTTAATTGGCCTGCTGAGCCAGCTGGGCGGGCTCAACAAGGTCAATCAAGGGAAAATCGTGTCGATTGGCCGGACGTTGATGGAGGCGGGACTAAAACCCAAAAGTTGTAGTCCCACCTCCTTCCCGACTGCCGAATGAAAATCCAGCCCGATGTGTTGCTGCCAGAGCAGACAGTGTTTGAGAATGGGACACGGTGTTGGTGATAGAGGAGACAGTACTCGAGAATGCACTGTTGATGGGAGATGATATTTGAGTGTGGGTGTATTGGTGAGAGGACCTATGGGTTTTACTACGTGAAAGGGGCTATATAAATGCAAGTTGTTGTTGCTTTGCCTAAATAATGGGTCACCCAGTCTAGTATCTCAGTGCGTGCATTTTCTGTTATTAAGAGGCTAAGGTGAAGGGCCGAGTTAATAGTGCAGGAACCGAGGCAGACTGGCTCCCCCAAAAGGGCTTGGGATTCTCACGGATTCTCAGGGGGTGCCGATAATACAGCGCAATGGAACATTCACAGGCGCGCTCAGGAAATCTCTGGATTTATCATACGGCCAGTCTGCCTCTGTGCAGGACCAAGGTTGGAGATGAGGTGAATAGAATAGTTAAATAGTTCTTAGGTGACACCAAACTATAAGAACATAAGAAACAGGAGCAGGAATAGGCCACTTGGCCCCTCGAGCCTGCTCTGCCATTCAATAAGATCAGGGCTGATCTTGGGCTCAAAGCCACTTCCCCGCCAGCTCCCCATAACCCTTCGCTCCCTTGTCTTGCATAAATCTGTCTATCTCCGCCTTAAATGTATTTAATGACCCAGCCTCCGCGGCTCTCTGGGGCAGAGAATTCCACAGATTTATGACCCTCTGAGAGAAGAAATTCCTCCTCATTTCAGTTTATTTTGAAACTGTGCCCCCGAGTTCTAGATTTCCCCACGAGGGGAAACATCCTCTCAGCATCTACCTTGTCGAGCCCCCTCAGTATCTAATATGTTTGGTGATCTAGTTTCCGCTAATGTTGCTCCTCTGTATGTAATGTGGCAGAGAGTTCACACGCAGGCTCTTCATTAACTTGGGATTTCCCCTGGCCTCTGTTCTCTTTTCCACCCGGTTTTGTGTCCATATTAATCACTTCCTTTACTCAAGATCCTTTATGATCATTTCTACTCTACATTCATCAACTTCCTTCTGATTGCACCCCCTCAGTGCAAAGTTCATTCCTCTTGCATCGCTGACTCACCACACACGGGGGTACGGTGCTGGACTAGTGATACAGAGTCCTAGACTTAATGATCTGCAGACAAGAGTTAAAATCTCACCACGGCAGCTGGGGAATAGGAAAATGCTAATGTCAGTAATGGTGATCATGAAACTACCAAATTGTCATAAAAACCCATCATGGCTCACTAATGCCCATAGATACAGAGTGAAGCTGCTTCTATACCAGCCCATTGTTCATTCCCTGCTGAGGTACATCACAGTATATACATATGGCCCAATAATGCACTCCTGTGCACCACATTATCAGGGGCAGAAGCCTGCTGTACTCGCACAGAGCAGTATAACACAGTGGGGAAGCACTTGTGGTGCTGGGGGCTTGTGCAGCGTGCACTACCCTGGACGTCATACAGGTGAGCATATAGCCCCTTCCTGGGGTATTTGTGCTGGTTTTACTCCTATTGCCTTCAGTGCTCATTTGGAATGGGGGCAGGCATTCTTACAGAGACAACATTGATTTTAATCTTTCAATGTTTTTAATACAATGTTCCACTTAAGTAGAATTTTCCCCCCCAAAATATTTTAATTTTTTTGTTGGGAGACCAAAATTTTTATGTTTTCATTCCTGAAGATAAGTTTGTTTCTAAAGGGCCGCAAATACAGTGATTTCATGGTTGAGGAGGATGGCATACCAGGGAGATCAGCTGCAGCCCCAGACCGTGGCTAGAGACTTTTTCACACCTACCTACCAATGGCTGAGGACAAATGCATAGGATTACATCGGATATACGGCACAGAAACAGGCCATTCGGCCCAACCAGTCCGTGCCGGCGTTTATGCTCCACACGAGCCTCCTCCCGTCTTTCCTCATCTAACTCTATCAGAGTAACCCTCTATTCCCTTCTCCCTCATCTGCTTGTCCAGCCTCCCCTTAAATGTATCGATACTATTCGCCTCAACCACTCCCTGTGGTAGCGAGTTCCACATTCTCACCACTCTCTGGGTAAAGAAGTTTCTTCTGAATTCCCTATTGGATTTCTTGGACTATCTTAAAATGCCTCAGCTTCCTCTAGTTGAGCAGGGTGAAATTTGCAGAGGCCTGGCATCTGCAGCAAGCGCACCCATATTGCAACATCAGGGTGGCACTGCCAGTGATTGGTTATCACTGCCCTCAACTGTTACGACAAAAGTACAGTAGGTGGTTGTCCCATACTCGGCACCCATTGTTTCAGGCAGTTTTTGTTGTTAACTTTCAGCTGAAGATGTTCTCACTTTCCCTGATTCTCAGTACAGGTGAGTACAGCAAACTCTTATTGCCCTCAATTGTTAAGTAGAAATAGAGTCATTGAGTCATAACGGCACAGAAGGAGGCCATTCGGCCCATCGAGTCCGTGCCAGCTCTCTGTAGAGCAATCCAGTCAGTCCCATTCCCCCGCTCTATCCCCGTAGCCCTGCAAGTTTATTTCCCTCAAGTGCCTATCCAGTCTCCCCTTGAAAACATTGAGGCCTAGAAATTGAGTTTTGGCGCAGCCAGGGCTTTAGCGCCGGAAGTTAGTGCCGGAGCTAAGTCGCGCTGGTCGGGCCCAAAATTCACCAATTCTGCGCCCAAACGGCTGCCGGCACTGCTGAGAGCTGTTTGCGCCTGAAAACTGGCGCTACGCGCTGAATATCGGCGCTATTCCGGCGCTGCGGCGCCCGCTGCGGTGTGGCAGGTTCGGGAAGTGCAGGCCTCCTCCTTCCCTTAAGGAGGAGCTGCCTGCACCCGGCCGCGGCCCGCGAAAATCTTTTTAAAAATGAGCCCGGCACCTCGGACAAGTGCCGGGCTTGCTTCTGTTCCGGGGGCGGGGGGGGGGGGGAAGTCCGGGGAGGGAGCTGCGGCCAGGCGGCCGGCGGGAAAGCGGCCGGCCGCCGCGGTGCCTTTAATGCGCCGGCGCAAAGTCATGTAAGACTCTGTTGCCAGAGTCTTAGTTGCGGCTGCCACGGGCGAGGCGGCCGCAACTGAATTTCGGCGCTGGGGCCCGTCGGCATGGCAACCGGGACGCTGCGCACACCGATGACGTCATCGGTGCCGGCGCAGCGCTACCGGTCTACCGCGGCGGAAGGGCCCCAGGCAATTTTGGCGCCGGCGCCAATTGCAGCGCTAGGCCCTCTAGCGCCGCAAAATCGGCGCTAAGGGCACTGAATTTCTAGGCCTGAGTGTCTCCGCTTCCACTACTTCCGTCAGCAGCGAGTTCCAGGTCCTCACCACTCGCTGCGTAAAAAAGCTTTTCCTCACATCCCCCCTGTATCTCTTGCCCAAAACCTTAAATCTGTGTCCCCTAGTCCTTGTACCATCAACTAGTGGGAACAGCCTGTCCCTGTCTAGCCTATCCACCCGTCATAATCTTGTACACCTCTACCAAATCACCCCTCAACCTCCTTTGCTCTAATGAAAATAAATCCAACTTCTCCAACCTGTCCTTGTAGCTAAGATCCCCCATCCCCGGAACCATTCTGGTAAATCTCCTCTGCACCCTCTCAAGGGCCTTCATATCCTTCCTAAAGTGTGGTGACCAGAACTGGATGCAATACTCCAGTTGTGGCCTAACCAGCACTTTATAAAGATTCAGCATAACTTCTCTACTTTTGTACTCAATACCTCTATTTAGCTTTGCTAACCACTCTCTCAATATGTCCTGCCACCTTCAGGGACCTATGCACGTTAACTCCCAGGTCCCTCTGTCCCTGCACACTCTTTAAAACTGTGCCATTAAGTGTGTGTTGCCTCTCTCTGTTCCTTCTGCAAAAATGCATCACCTCACACTTCTCTGTATTAAATTCCATCTGCCACTTGTCTGCCCATTCTGCTAGCCTTTCTGTGTCCTGTTGCAGTCGATTGGTTTCATCCTCACTGTTTGCCATTCCCCCAAGTTTGGGATATAGGAATAGGAGGAGGCCATTCAGCCCCTCAAGCCTGTTCTGCCATTCAATTAGATCATTGTTGACCTGTATCTCAACTCCATTTACCCACCTTGGTTACAATTCCCTTAATACTCTTGCCAATTAACAGAGTTCCAGATTTCCACTACCCTTTGTGTGAGGAACTGATATGGGGGAAGCGTTGGCCTGGTCACTATGTGTGGAGTTTGTGAGGGAATCAGGGGCATTTTTTACCCCAGATATTTGTTGAGAATAGGGGTATTTGGGATGGGCAGGAAAACATGGGAGGGGATGGTTGGAGCGAGACCACTATGTTATACACACTTTGAAAGTTTCAAGGCCTATCGTTCCGACAAGATTGGCCATATGTGTGGTTCGGAAAGTTGGTGTGGAGGGTGAGGTTGAAGGAGGCAAGGAGGAAAAGAAAATCAGTGGAGAAACGTGAGAGGGCGTTCAGCTTCAGATCGATATTACCATGGATGAGGAGTCACGGAGCAGAGACAGAGATGAAAAGAAGGAGGAGAAATCAGCGAGGAAGGCACCCGAGGATTGGTAGATTAGGAGGATCTTGAAGGAGAGGTGGTAGAGTTTAAATGTTGAGAAACAACTGGAGTAATAAGGAGAAGGACCAAGGTAGGATCTGGAGATGAAGACTACACTGCTAATTTGGCAAGGGATGTGATGGAAAGTGAAGCTGGATGGCATGTCCTTGTTAAAGAGGAAAGAGCACCATCAGTGAGCAAGGATATGGATATGGATGGAGAGGGCTTTGTTAATGCGAGAACAAACTCTTTACAAGGTGGTGTGGAGGGAAAGGGGCTGGGGCTGATATAAGATCCTGAGAGGGTGTTTTCCCCTGGCTGGAGAGACTAGAACTAGGGGGCACAGTCTCAGGATAAGGGGTCGGCCATTTAAGACTGAGATGAGGAGGAATTTCTTCACTCAGAGGGTTGTGAATCTTTGGAATTCTCTGCCCCAAAGAGCTGAGAATGCTGAATCATTGAGTATATTCAAGGCTGAGATCGATAGATTTTTGGACTCTAGGGGAATCAAGGGATATGGAGATCCGGCGGGAAAGTGCAGTTGAGGTCGAAGATCAGCCATGATCTTATTGAATGGCGGAGCAGGCTCGAGGGGCCATATGGCTGACTCCTGCTCCTAATTCTTATGTTCTTATTTGTTCTTCTGGGGCTGGGACTGGGGCTGGGGCTGGGGCTGGGGCTGGAGTAAGGGCCAGGGAATGAGGTAGTCCTGGAGTAATTCAGGCGCAAGGCCTGTGGGTTACATAGCTCTGGTGACTGTGGGCACATGTCTGTATAGAAAGGACTCTTATTCACACCTTCAGGTGCTCTCCATTACAGTTTAATCACGGAGGGCCTGATCTGGTGCCCACTACTGTATCACAGATGTGTGAGTTCAGAACTGTTGGGTAGTGTCTTTAGACTTCAATGCAAGGACTTCTTCAGTTACTCTGTGCTGGTCAGTCACTGGAAAAACTCAACTAGAGAGGGTGCAGAGGGGATTTACGAGGATGTTGCCTGGGCTGGAGAATTTTAGCTTTGAGGAAAGATTGGATCGGCTGAGGTTGTTTTCCTTGGAACAGAGGAGGCTGAGGGGAGATTTAAAGTAATTGGTAGAAGGATTAGAGGGAAGTCGAGGAGAACTTTTTTCACCCGGAGGGCGGTGGGGGTCTGGAACTCACTGCCTGAAAGGGTGGTAGAGGCAGAAACCCTCATCACATTTAAAAAGTACTTGGCTATGCACTTGAAGTGCCGTAACCTGCAGGGCTACGGACCAAGAGCTGGAAAGTGGGATTAGGATGGATAGCTTTTTCGGCCGGCACAGACACGATGGGCTGAATGGCCTCCTTCTGTGCTGTAAACTTCTATGATTCTATAATCAATGCGATTTGTGCCTGTTCAGATTTTTGCCCTGGTTTTGTGATCACGCAGTAATAAAATTCTGGGGCCTTTGCACTTAAATGGTTAAATTCAGAAATCAATCTGAGAAGTAGCTGAAGGAAAGATTTCTTAATTTCCTGTGATGAGATGACAAACCGTCATGTTATGTTATTAATAACTTCTGACTTCATCGCTAACTGTCAGCTGAAGATATTTTCGGTCTTGGTCTTTCTCTGCACTGGTGAGCACAGTTCTCTTTTGATTTGATTTGAGGGTTTTTTAGGATTTTGATTGGGATTCTCGCTGTAGATAGAGAGAAACGTTTCCCGTTGATGGGGGAGTCTCGGACAAGGGACATAACCTTAAAATCAGAGCCAGGCCATTCAGGAGGGAAGGTAGGAAACACTTCTTCATGCAAAGGGTGGTGGAAGTGTGGAACTCTCTCCCACACAAAGCAGTAGATCCTGGGGCTCAATTAACGCTTTTAAACCTGAGATCGATAGATTTTTGCTAGCTGAAGGTTTTTTTTTTATTCGTTCCTGGGATGTGGGCGTCGCTGGCAAGGCCAGCATTTATTGCCCATCCCTAGTTGCCCTTCCTGAACCGCTGCAGTCCGTGTGGTGAAGGTATTCCCACAGTGCTGTGAGGGAGGGAGTTCCAGGATTTTGACCCAGCGACAATGAAGGATCGGCTGATATACTTCTAAGTCAGGATGGTGTTTGTCTTGGAGGGGAACTTGGAGGTGGCGGTGTTCCCATACGCCTGCTGCCCTTGTCCTTCTAGGTGGTGGAGGTCGCGGGTTTGGGAGGTGCTGCCGAAGAAGCCTTGGCGAGTTGCTGCAGTGCATCTTGTAGATGGTACACACTGCAGACACGGTGCGCCGGTGGTGGAAGGAGTGAATGTTTAAGGTGGTAGATGTAGTGTCCGAGTATCAATAATACACGGACTGCAGGAGAACAATAATAACAGGTATTTACTGAACAGAGGGTAACTTAAGACTGAAGTACAGAAGCCTGCTATGGCTTTATATACAGGGGTGGTCACTGCCGGTACTGCAGTATAGAATCAGTTCTTTTTTTAAAGGTACATACACAACAATTCCTCCCCTTTTAGATAAACAGTACATAACATTCATTTAACAACTAAATAATAACTAATTACAATTACAATTTTCTCTGTACTATATACATCAACTGAAATAATCATTTATAAGTTCAGTCTTTGAGGAGGCTTCCTGATCCTGACTGGATAGCGCCTTTCTCGAGTATCCTGTTCTTGCGGCGGAGTTGATTCTGGCTCATTGTCATTGGTTGGTTCATCAGCTTCCAATACCACTGCTTCTGAGGTAGACGCAATCTGTACTTTGGGTTTATTACCAGGTGCACATGCTCGTGATATGGGTTTGGCTTGTTCCTGTGACTCTAGAATCTGGTCAGCATGGTGTCTCACGATACTCTCTCCAACGTCCACTGTGTACATTAGTGGTCCCTGCTGTGTGCATATCGTTCCTGGCTGCCATTTTTCTGTTCGGTAGTCGCGGGCCAAGACTGGTTGCCCTATCTTGAAGCTCCTGGTTGGCCTCTCATTGATGTGCTGGAATTGCTTATCCTCAACATCTCGTCTTATGTTTGGTTTGAGCAAATCCAGGTAACATCTTAGCCTTCGGTTGAAGAACATTATGGCTGGAGCTTGGTTAGTGAATGCATGTGTCGCATTCCGGTAAGCAAACAAGAAATTATCCACCTTGTGTTGTAGTGGTATGTTGTCATTATACATCGCCTTTATGGCCTTTTTAAAGGTCTGAACAAACCTCTCAGCCAATCCATTTGTGGCTGGATGATATGGGGCAGATGTGTAATGTTTCACCCCATTATTCCTCAGAAACCTCCGGAAATCCTCGGACACAAACTGTGGTATTGTCGGAGCAAATCTGTTCTGGCAAGCCATTCCTGGCGAAGCTGGTCCGTAGGACTGCAATAGTTTTCTCCGTGGTGGTGGAGGACATTTTGATGACCTCTGGCCATTTCGAATGGGCGTCCACAGCGATTAGGAACATTGAGTCCATAAATGGACCAGCAAAATCAATGTGTACCCGTTGCCATGGAGATGAGGGCCACTCCCATGGATGTAGCGGGGCCTGTGGTGGAGCGTTTTGGACCTTCTGGCATCCTGTGCAACTCTTGGTCATATCCTCGATTTCTTTATCGATTCCCGGCCACCACACAAACGCCCTGGCTAGGCTCTTCATTTTCACCCCTCCCAGATGACCCTCATGAAGCTCATTGAGCACTCTATCTCTCAACTTGGGTGGAATTACCACTCGGGATCCACACATCAAGGTCCCCCGGCACACTGACAGCTGTTCTCTCCTTGGCGAGAATGCCGGCAACAGTGAGTCACCATGTGCTGGCCATCCCTTCACCGTCAAATCATAGACCCGAGAGTGTCGGGTCATTTCGGGTTTCCTTCTCTATACTTGAGTTTGTAACAGGTAGACATTCGACTATGGTCGCATGGAATATCTCAACAGGGTCCACTGCAGGTGCTTCCTCTACCGTAGGCAACGGTAGGTGCGACAGCCCATCAGCGTTTCCATGCTGTTTCGTACCCTTGTACTCTATGTCGTACTGATGTGCCCCTAGAAAAAGTGACCATCTTTGCAGCCGTTGCGCCGTCATCACCGGAACGCCCTTCTTTGGGTTAAAAATGGAGACCAGGGGCTGATGATCAGTCAGTAGGGTGAATTTCTGCCCGTGCAGATAGTGATTGAACTTCTTCACCCCCCACACCAGGCTGAGGGCCTCCCTGTCAATCTGGGCGTAGTTACGCTCGGCTGAGGTTAACGAGCGCGACGCAAAGGCTATTGGCCTCTCTGAACCGTCAAGGAATTTGTGTGACAGCACCGCTCCGATGCCGTAGGGAGATGCATCACATGCTAACCGAATCGGTAGTGTTGGATTGTAGTGGGCCAATACTTCTTTTGAAGTGATTAGGCATTTACATTTCTGAAAGGCACGCTTACACTCATCACTCCATTTCCATGTTACTCCAGTTTGCAGCAGGGCGTTCAGTGGGTGCAGAATTGTAGATAAATTCGGCAAGAACTTATGGTAGTAGTTCACGAACCCGAGGAACGACCTCAGTTGCGACACATTTTCCGGTGCTGGAGCCTTGACTACAGCCTCAATCTTGTCCGGCGACTTATGCAACCCTTCCTCATCAATCATGTGGCCACAATACGAGATTTGTCTCCTGAAGAACTCGCATTTGGGGCGGTTGGCTCGTAGCCCATATTCCTGTAATCTAGTGAGCACCTGCTCCAGGTTGGCAAGGTGTTCACTGTCATTTTCGCCCGTAACCAGGATGTCGTCCAAATAACACTGGGTCCCCGGGATCCCTTGCAGGACTTGTTCCATCGTCCTCTGCCAAATAGCCGGGGCTGATGCTACCCCGAATACCAGTTGATTGTACTGGTAAAGGCCTTTGTGAGTGTTTATCGTGAGGTATTTCCTAGATGCTTCTTCCACCTCATTTTGTAGATACGCTTGGGCCAGATCAATCTTTGTAAAGTGTTTCCCTCCAGATAGTGAGGCGAAAATATCTTCTATCCGTGGAAGTGGATATTGTACTGTGTGCAGGACTGGGTTCACAGTTACCTTGAAGTCCCCACAGATGCGAACCTTCTTCGGCTCCCCAGGCATGCTGCTCAATGATTTCTTCATTACAGGAACGATGGGTGTGGCCCACTCGCTCCAGTCCACCTTGGACAGCACACCCAAATGCTCCAGACTCTCCAGCTCTGCTTCAATGGCTGGGCGGATCGCGTAACGTACTGGTCTGGCCTTAAAAAATTTTGGGTTTGCGTTATCTTCGATTTTTATCGTTGCCGTTACTCCTTTTAGAGTCCCAAGTCCTTGTTGAAACACCTCTTTCACGTCAGTTAGAATTTTTGACAGTCGTCCAGGTGTGACGTCATCATCCTTTTTGTCAGTCACAGTTAGTGCCTGAATGGAATGCCAATCCAATTGTATTTTTCGGATCCATTCACATCCCAATAATGGTGGTCCTCCATCTTGTAGTATATATAGATACAGTTTCTGTGTTTCCTTGCCGTTGTATTTAACTGGCACCCTTATTTTTCCTCTGGGGTAGACTTTTTGCCCTGTGTATGTCTTCAATACAATGGACGTGTCCTTCAAGGGTATGTGTGAGAATAGCCGCTCATAGTCTCGTCGATTCATGACAGTTAGGGCTGACCCTGTGTCCAATTCCATCTTTACTGGGGACCCTGCTATCATGAGGGTGACCCAAATGGTTCGGTGATCCTCCTTTGCGATCACGTTGTGTAACTTTAGATAACTTAGTCTCCTGATCCTGGAGTCATTATCACTCTCCTGATCTTCCAAACTACTGTCTGTCAATTTCTTTACTTTCTTGTACTTTTCCTTAGTAGTTCTTGTAGTGTTGGTTTTCTTTCCCGACCTGCAGACTCTTGCTATGTGTCCAATTTTCCCACATTGCCTGCATACTTTGTCCTTAAACCAGCAGTCCTTCTGATCATGGGTTGTTCTGCCGCAGCGATAGCACTTTTCTGTTCCATACGCCATTTCGTTAGCGCTGTATTCTTGTGGTTTCTGTCGTATTTCCGCAGCTCCCCGCGCTGCTGCTTCATAGGATACTGCCACGCTGAAAGCCTGTTCTAGCGTCAGGTCCTTTTCCGAAAGTAGTCGTTTCTGGGTTCCTTCACTCTGGAGCCCGCAGACAAACTTATCCCGTAAGGTGTCTGCCAGTCCTGCTCCGAACTGGCAGTGCTTCGATAACTTGCGTAGTTCCGTAAGATAGCCAGCATTGCTCTCATCTTTGTGCTGGTTTCTTTTATGGAACTTGAATCTTTCTGCTATCAGCAGCGGTGTAGGGTTTAGGTGTTCCTGTAAGATATTAACAATCTCTTCAAAACTTTTCTCCATTAGTTAAGCTGGGGTAATTAAATTCCGCAATAGGCCGTACGTTCTCGCGCCCATCAAATTTAATAATACCGATGCCTTCTTTCCATCGGCCACCTCATTTGCCTTGCAGTACACTTCAATTCTTTCCACATATGTGGTCCAGTCTTCTACCTCATTGTCGAAAGCAGTGATACTGCCACTTTTCGGCATCTTGGGTGATTTAAAATGGCGCCTCCCGCACTTTTTCTTCTTCCCCAATGGATTAAAATGGTGCCTACCGCGCTTTTCCTTCTTCCCCAATGGAATAAAATGGCGCCTCCCGCGCTTTTCTTTCTTCCCCTTGCTGCCACGCTGCTCCTAGCGTTCTGCAGGGTAATGGCGGCGACCCGCGGCTTCGGCGCGTCTCACTTTTCCTTCCCCTTGTTTTATTTTCGCTACGCTGCCCGGTTCTTGAGCACCGACCGCGCCCTGTGCGCTCCACCCTCTCTCTCTCTCTTTTCCTCCCGACGACGCTGCACGGCCCCTTTGCAGAGCCGCTCGATCGAGCTCGAGCCCGCCGCAGTCCGGAAGGGTCAGCGCACTACCTGCTACCAGCACGATTTGCTGGAACACCTTGACTGGGGAGCCAAGCCCAGCTCTCCACAACCTCTCCTGCAACTCTCCGAACTCCGATGGATCCTTGGGCGGTTGCCTGCGGTCGACGCCCGTTGCTCTGACTTCGACCTCCAAGAAGCTTCTTCTCAGGGAAAGATCCCCGTGAGGTGATGCAGTACTGCAGGTGAGTTCGAACCTGTTTGTCGCCAATGTAGTGTCCGAGTATCAATAATACACGGACTGCAGGAGAACAATAATAACAGGTATTTACTGAACAGAGGGTAACTTAAGACTGAAGTACAGAAGCCTGCTATGGCTTTATATGCAGGGGTGGTCACTGCCGGTACTGTAGTATAGAATCAGTTATTCTCTTAAAGGTACATACACAACAGTAGATAGGGTGCCAATCAAGCGGGCTGCTTTGTCTTGGATGGTGTCGAGCTTCTTGAGTGCTGTTGGAGCTGCACTCATCCAGGTAAGTGGAGAGTATTCCATCACACTCCTGACTTGTGCCTTTTAGATGGTGGAAAGGCTCTGGGGAGTCAGGAGGTGAGACACTCGCCACAGAATACCTAGCCTCTGACCTGCTCTTGTTGCCACAGTATTTATGTGGCTGGTCCAGTTAAGTTTCTGGTCAATGGTGACCCCCAGGATGTTGATGATACAGGATTTGGCAATGCCGTTGATGTCATGGGGTGATGGTTAGATCTTCGCTTGTTGGAGATAGTCATTGCCTGACACTTGTGTGGCGCGAATGTTACCTGCCACTTATCAGCCCAAGCCTGAATGTCGTCCAGGTCTTGCTGCATGTGGGCATGGACTGCTTAGTTATCTGAGGAGTTGTGAATGGCACTGAACACTGTGCAATCATCAGCGAACATCCCCACTTCTGACCTTATGATGGAGGGAAGGTCATTGATGAAGCAGCTGAAGATGGTTGGGCCTAGGACACTGCCCTGAGGAACTCCTGCAGTGATGTCCTGGGGCTGTGATGATTGACCTCCAACCACCACAACCATCTTCCTTTGTGCTAGATATGACTCCAGCCAGTGGAGAGTTTTCCCCCCCGATTCCCATTGACTTCAGTTTTACTAGGGCTCCTTGATGCCACACTCGGTCAAATGCTGCTTTGATGTCAAGGGTAGTCATTCTCACCTCACCTCTGGAATTCTGCTCCTTTGTCCATGTTTGGACCAAGGCTGTAATGAGGTCGGGAGCCGAGTGGTCCTGGCTGAACCCAAACTGGGCATCAGTGAGCAGGTTATTGGTGAGTAAGTGCTGCTTGATAGCACTGTCGAAGACACCTTCCATCACTTTGCTGATGATTGAGAGTAGACTGATGGGGCGGTAATTGGCCGGATTGGATTTGTGCTGCTTTTTGTGGATAGGACGTTACCTGGGCAGTTTTCCACATTGTCGGATAGATGCCAGTGTTGTAGCTGTACTGGAACAGCTTGGCTAGAGGTGCGGCTAGCTTTGGAGCACAAGTCTTCGGCACGATAGTCGGGATGTTGTCGGGGCCCATAGCCTTTGCTGTATCCAGTGCGCTCAGCTCAGTGCACTTAGTAATGAAATAACTGAATTTAAAATAAAAAGAGGTGAAATATTAAATAAACTAATCAAACTCAAAGAGGAAAAACCCCTGGTCCGGATGGATTACATCCGCACATTTTAAAAGAATTTACGGTAACAATAGCACTTGATTCTTCTCTTCTTTTTGTCCCAATCAGGATCAAACCAAAAGGAATCAGGACTCTGGCAAGATTACTTAAATAGAAAGCATCATCTATTCGAAATGTTTTAAGCATATAGCTGGAAAAAAATAATGGTCAGAAAATAATTAGATATTTGGTATCTCTCCGATGTGCCCACATGTAGAATGGACCTTTTTTAACAGCTGAATTTCCAGTTTCGTAGCTGGTGACTGACTGGTGGACACCAGTAGTTTTGGGGTGTGCTGCAGTTTTGCTCCTCTTGATTGCAGCAGCCATATTGTTCTGGGCTCAACAAAGTAGGTGATCTATTTTGTAATAAAGGATATGGCAGTTTATCAGCTAAAAATTCAGGACCTCCTTCCTCCCCCCACCCAACCCCGAGCAGGGTTGTTTTCCCGCACACAAATGGCGAGGTCCGAGGGGCCCTGGATGTTGGGCCTCAGACCTCATTCTACTGAAGGAGGTCTGACCGGTAAGGGCTGCAGGTTTGGACCGCTGATCGAGCAGCAGCGACAACCGTTTTTAAAACTAACGAGTTGTTCTTGAGCAGTCTCTGTCTAATATAATTAGATCGGAGGCCAGATATGAAAGAATCGCAGATGGCTTCTTCCTGATACACTATGGCAGAGACAGCCTTGTAGTTGCAACCCTTAGCCAAAGCCTTAAGGTCCTGCAGGAAATCGTCCAGAGATTCCTCGGGTAATTGCCTGCGAGTAGACAGGAGATACCTGGCGTATACTTCGTTAACCGACTTAAGGTACTGGGCTTTAAGAGCTGCGAGGGCCTCTTCATATGTGGTAATATCTTCAATTATAGAGTAAGTTTGATGACTTACCAAGTTGGTTAGAAGACCCAACTTGTTAACCGTCGGATCGGTCGATGATGCGATGAAGTGTTCAAAACATCGGAGCCAATGCGTAAATTTCTTCGACGCATCTGCCGAATGGGGATCGATATCCAGACGCTCTGGTTTCAAAAATCGATCCATCTTCCAAAAGTAGTTATTTAATAAAATTGATGTGCCAAATAACTGCCCGAATCCGAAGTTAAAGCTTAAGACTGAAGCCTTTTATTAAATAAGAATCATGGCAGAGTTAACAGAGTCCATCATCGACCGAGCCCTTGGTAGAACATACCAGAAGAGGGGCGGGGCCAGGGAGCATTAGTGGTTCCCCTAGTGGAACATTCCAGACATTACAAGTGCAAGTACAAATATCAGAACACAGTTATTTCATCACAAATGGTGACCTTGAAACTACCAGATTTGTTGTAAAAACCCAACTAATGTCCTGTAGGAAAGGAAATCTGCTGTCCTTACCCAGTCTGGCCTATATGTGACTCCAGACCCACAGCAATGTGGTTGACTCTTAATTGCCCCCTGAAATGGCCTAGCAAGCCACTCAGCTGTCAAGAAGGCAGATCATTACCTGCTAATTAAATGTACTTGAAGACTTGGAAAGTTAGCAACTGTTAGAAATAATCTATTTCATGGTATTAGACAAACTAACTCTTTACAGATCCTCTTGATAAATCAGTGATGTGAATTTGTAATGAATTCACTTGTGATGCCATTATAAGCAAAAAAAGGAAACAATTAAAAATAACCCATGGTCCGTGAAATGAATGTATATCTTCTATATATATAAATCGGTACATCTGTCTGTCTGTCTGTCTGTCATTCTGTCATTCTGTCTGTCATCGCCTGTGCGTCTGTCGGGCTATGCGCTCGAAAGTTACAGGGCGTACCTACGCGCGCGTTACCTCCAAAGAAAGCTTACGCTTCCGAGACGGTTTTAAGCGTATTTACGTTTCGGCCGGGCTAAAATCGCGCCCGCGGTATCCCAAAAACCTTCAACGTTCCGCTCATTAGCATCTCATTATCCGCTCATTAGCGACAGAGTGACCTCGAGCTCGACCAATCGCACGCCGGGTTGCTGGCGTGTGCCGCCGGGCCAATCGGTGCATGTGTGGCCGGGCCTTATCGTTCTGAACCGAGGTGAGTCGCCGCCATCTTGATTCCAAACTTTTCCTTTCTTTTTCCCGCTTTCTGCGTCTTTAAAAAAAACGTTGCTTTTAAAACACATAGGCCTAGAAATTCACTGGCCTTAGCGCCGCTTTTGAGGCGCTAGAGGGCCTAGCGCCGAAGTTATGGCCAGTTTAGAAATTGACAGGGGCCCTAAATCGGCGTTAGGCCGGTAGCGCTGCGCCGGCACCGATGACGTCATCGGTGTGCGCAGCGTCCCAGTTGCCATGGTAACCCGCCCGAACTCGGAAATTGAGTTGCGGCCGCCTCGCCCGTGGCAGCCGCAAGCAACGTTCTGGCAGAGGTGCCTTACAGAACTTTGCGCCGGCGCATTAAAGGCCCCGCGGCGGCCGGCCGCTTTCCCGCCGGCCGCCTGGCCGCAGCTCCCTCCCCGGACTTCCCCCGCCCCCACCCCCCGGAACAGAAGCAAGCCCGGCACTTGTCCGAGGTGCCGGGCTCATTTTTGAAGAGATTATCGCGGGCCGCGGCCGGGTGCAGGCAGCTCCTCCTTAACGGAAGGAGGAGGCCCGCACTTCCCGAGCCTGCCGCACCGCAGCAGGCGCCGCAGCGCCGGAATAGCGCCGCAATGCGGCACGTGGCGCCAGTTTTGAGGCGCTGAGACCCCTCAGTAGCGCCGGCAGCCGTTTGGGCGCGGCGCTACTGAATTTTTGGCGCGCGCAGGGGGACTTAGCGCCGGCACTAACTTCCGGCGCTAAAGCCCTCGCTGCGCCAAAACCGAATTTCTAGGCCATATTGTTTTAAAAAAAAATGATTTAGAAACGATTTAACTTATCTAATCTCATTAATTTTCCTACCTTTCCCCGTTTTTCCAGGTAGGCCTCGAAGCCTCGGCTTCTCCTTCGCACCCACGCCCGAGCTAGGCACCTCCCGGCCCCACTCGAAGGCTGGAGGGCCGAGCCTCAGCCCAGCGCCGCTAGGGTGCGCGCGCAGCAGGAGCTGAGACGCGGCGTCTCTCTCTGGCTCGGCCGGGGGGCGGGGCTTGCTGAGCGTCAAGCGTCACCCTGGCAACCGGCCCCCCGGCCGTCTCGCACAGCCGCAATCGGCGGTCTTCACCTCGGGTGGGGGGGGGGGCCGCGACCCTCGGGGGGGGGGGGGCCGCGACCCTCGGGGGGGGGCGCGACCCTCGGGGGGGGGGGCCGCCAAGCATCACCCTGGCAACCGGACCCCCGGCCGTCTCGCACAGCCGCAATCGGTGGTCTTCACCTCGGGGGGGGGGGCGCGACCCTCGGGGGGGGGGGCGCGACCCTGTGCGGGGGCCGCGACCCTCGGGGGGGGCGCGACCCTCGGGGGGGCCTTGACCCTCGGGGGGGGCGTGACCCTCGGGGGGGGGCGCGACCCTCGGGGGGGGGCGCGACCCTCGGGGGGGGCCGCGACCCTCGGGGGGCCCCCCGCCCTCCCTCCCCTCCCTCCCCCCGCCCCCCTCCCCTTCCCCTCCCCCTTCCCTTCCCCCCCTTCCCCACCCCCTCTCCCCTTCCCCTCCCCCTCCCCCCCTTCCCTTCCCCCCCTTCTCCCCCCTTCCCTTCCCCCCCTGCCCTCCCTTCACCCCCCCGCCTCCCCGCCCTCCCTTCCCCCCCGCCCTCCCTTCCGCCCCCCCGCCCTCCCTTCCCCCCCCGCCCTCCCTCCCCCCCCAGCCCTCCCTCCCTCCCTCCCTCCCCCCTTCCCCTCCCCCCTCCCTCCCCTCCCCCCCCCCAGTCGCTCTCTCTCTCTCTCTTCCAACAACAACATGCCCTCGAAAAAGCCTCGGCACCGCCGGGCACTTCAGCTAGTCTATATATATAAATCGGTACTTCTGTCTGTCTGTCATTCTGTCTGTCTGTCATCGCGTGTGCGTCTGTCGGGTATGCACTCGAAAGTTACAGGGCGTACCTACGCGCGCGTTACCTCCAAAGAAAGCTTACGCTTCCGAGACGGTTTTAAGCGTATTTACATGTCGGCCGGGCTAAAATCGCGCCCGCCGTATCCCAGAAACCTTAACATTCCGCTCATTACCATCTCATTATCCGCTCATTAGCGACAGAGTGACCTCGAGCTCGACCAATCGTACGCCGCAATCGGCGCTCTTCAAGCCAGCTCGGGAGGGCGGGGCCATGTCAGTGCGTGGGGCGGCACGGAGCTCCGTGGAGCCATCGCCGGCGCTGGGCTCGGGTGCTTTGTGGCCTGCGGCTGAACAGCGGCTGCGGACCTCGAGCTGACCGGGGCGCTGGACTCGGCTGGGCCATGTCTTTGCGGGTGTTCACCTCGGCCAACGGCACCAGGGTGATGGCCGAGGGAACGCGTTCATCCAGGTGCCGAGGCCCGGGCCCCGGGGCAGAAAGAGGGATTGGAGCGGGGGATGAGGGCTCGGGCAGGGAGAGGGAGAGGGGGGAGAGAGAGGGG